>NC_135882.1:3301986-3546428 GCF_964194155.1 Cetorhinus maximus
ACACACACACATAGGCAGAGACACACACACACACAGGCAGAGACACACACACACATACAGAGACACACACACACACACACACACACACACACAGAGACACACACAGAGAGACACACACACACACACACACACAGAGACGGACACACACACACACAGAGATGGACACACACAGACAGACAGGGACACACAGACAGACAGACGGACACACAGACAGACAGACGGACACACAGAGGGACACATACAAAGGGACAGAGATAGAGGGACAGAGATAGAGGGACAGAGATAGAGGGACAGAGATAGAGGGACAGAGACAGAGGGACAGGAAAAACACACACAGATAGACAGAGACACACACACAGATAGACAGAGAGACACACACAGACAGTGACGCACACAGACAGCGACGCACACAGACAGCGACGCACACAGACAGCGACGCACACAGACAGCGACGCACACAGACAGCGACGCACACAGACAGAGAAAGACACGCACACACAGAAAGACAGAGAGACACGCACACACAGACAGACAGAGAGACACGCACATACACACAGCCAGAGAGAGACACACACACACAGACAGACAGAGACACGCACACACAGACAGACAGAGAGAGAGAGACACACACACACAGAAAGAGAGAGACACACACACACAGACAGAGACACACACAGACAGAGAGAGAGAGATACGCACACACATACAGACAGATATGGACACACACACAGAGGGTCAGTTGGAGGCACAAAGACCGACAGAAAGGGTTACACAGACACACACGCAGACAGTGAGGGTCTCGCACGCGCACACACACACACACACACACACACACACACACAGACAGAGACAGTGAGGGTCTCGCATGCACGCACACACACACACACAGTTGTTCATGGTCTCGCGCGCACACACATACAGTCAGGGTCACATGTGCACGCACACACACACAATCACTGAGGGTCTCGCACACACACACACACACACACACAAACACAGTCAGTCATGGTCCCGCACACACACACACACACACGCACACAGTCAGGGTCACATGTGCACGCACACACACACAATCACTGAGGGTCTCGCACACACACACACACACACAAACACAGTCAGTCATGGTCTCGCACACACACACACACACACACACACACACACACACACACACACACAGTCAGGGTCACATGTGCACGCACACACACACAATCACTGAGGGTCTCGCACACACACACACACACACACAAACACAGTCAGTCATGGTCTCGCACACACACACACACACAGTCAGGCTGTCGCGCACACACGCACACACATACACACACGCAGATAGAGGGTCTCGCGCGTGCATACACACACAGACAGTGAGGGTCTTGCGCGCACGCAGGCAGTGAGGGTCTTGCGCACACGCAGGCAGAGAGGGTCTCGTGCGCACGCACACACACAGCCAGACAGTGAGGGTCTCGCACATGCACACACACAGACAGTGAGGGTCTCGCACGCACGCACACACACACAGTTGGTCATGGTCTCGCGCGCACACACACACAGTCAAGATCACATGTGCACGCACACACACACAATCACTGAGGGTCTCGCACACACACACACACAAACACAGTCAGTCATGGTCTCACAGACACACACACACACACAGTCAGGCTGTCGCGCACACACATACACACACGCAGAGTGAGGGTCTTGCGCGCACGCAGGCAGTGAGGGTCTTGAGCACATGCAGGCAGTGAGAGTCTCGTGCGCATGCACACACACAGCCAGACAGTGAGGGTCTTGCACGAGCACACACACAGACAGTGAGGGTCTCGCACGTGCACACACACACAGCCAGACAGAGGGTCTCGCACGCGCACACACACAGACGGTGAGGGTCTCGCGTGTGCACACACACACATACACAGACAGTGAGGGTCTCGCGTGTGCACACACACAGACAGAGAGGGTCTCGCGCGCATACACACAGAGTGAGGGTCTCGCGTGTGCACACACACAGACAGAGAGGGTCTCGCGCGCATACACACAGAGTGAGGGTCTCGCGCGCGCACACACACACAGACAGTGAGGGTCTCTTGCGCACGCGCACGCACAGACAGTGAGGGTCTCGCGCACACACACAGAGTGAGGGTCTCGCGCGCACACACACACACACAGACAGTGAGGGTCTCGCGCACGCGCGCACACAGACAGTGAGGGTCTCGCGCATGCACACACACAGACAGTGAGGGTCTCGCACGCGCGCACACAGACAGTGAGGGTCTCACGCGCACACACACAGACAGTGAAGGTCTCGCGCACGCACACACACAGACAGACAGTGAGGGAGACACACGCATACAGACAGAGACAGAGAGACACGCACAAAGAGAGAGACACACACAGACAGAGAGCGACATACGCACACAGACAGAGAGACGCACACACACACAGACAGAGGGACACACACACACACAGACAGAGGGACACAGACAGAGGGACACAGACAGAGGCAGAGACACACACACAGGCAGAGACACACACACACATAGGCAGAGACACACACACACACAGGCAGAGACACACACACACATACAGAGACACACACACACACACACACACACACAGAGACACACACAGAGAGACACACACACACACACACACAGAGACGGACACACACACACACAGAGATGGACACACACAGACAGACAGGGACACACAGACAGACAGACGGACACACAGACAGACAGACGGACACACAGAGGGACACATACAAAGGGACAGAGATAGAGGGACAGAGATAGAGGGACAGAGATAGAGGGACAGAGACAGAGGGACAGGAAAAACACACACAGATAGACAGAGACACACACACAGATAGACAGAGAGACACACACAGACAGTGACACACACAGACAGCGACGCACACAGACAGTGACGCACACAGACAGCGACGCACACAGACAGCGACGCACACAGACAGAGAAAGACACGCACACACAGAAAGACAGAGAGACACGCACACACAGACAGACAGAGAGACACGCACATACACACAGCCAGAGAGAGACACACACACACAGACAGACAGAGACACGCACACACAGACAGACAGAGAGAGAGAGACACACACACACAGAAAGAGAGAGACACACACACACAGACAGAGACACACACAGACAGAGAGAGAGAGATACGCACACACATACAGACAGATATGGACACACACACAGAGGGTCAGTTGGAGGCACAAAGACCGACAGAAAGGGTTACACAGACACACACGCAGACAGTGAGGGTCTCGCACGCGCACACACACATACACACACACACACACACACACACACACAGACAGAGACAGTGAGGGTCTCGCATGCACGCACACACACACACACAGTTGTTCATGGTCTCGCGCGCACACACATACAGTCAGGGTCACATGTGCACGCACACACACACAATCACTGAGGGTCTCGCACACACACACACACACACACACAAACACAGTCAGTCATGGTCCCGCACACACACACACACACACGCACACAGTCAGGGTCACATGTGCACGCACACACACACAATCACTGAGGGTCTCGCACACACACACACACACACAAACACAGTCAGTCATGGTCTCGCACACACACACACACACACACACACACAGTCAGGGTCACATGTGCACGCACACACACACAATCACTGAGGGTCTCGCACACACACACACACACACACACACAAACACAGTCAGTCATGGTCTCGCACACACACACACACAGACAGTCAGGCTGTCGCGCACACACGCACACACATACACACACGCAGATAGAGGGTCTCGCGCGTGCATACACACACAGACAGTGAGGGTCTTGCGCGCACGCAGGCAGTGAGGGTCTTGCGCACACGCAGGCAGTGAGAGTCTCGTGCGCATGCACACACACAGCCAGACAGTGAGGGTCTTGCACGCGCACACACACAGACAGTGAGGGTCTCGCACGTGCACACACACACAGCCAGACAGTGAGGGTCTCGCACGCGCACACACACAGACGGTGAGGGTCTCGCGTGTGCACACACACACATACACAGACAGTGAGGGTCTCGCGTGTGCACACACACAGACAGAGAGGGTCTCGCGCGCATACACACAGAGTGAGGGTCTCGCGTGTGCACACACACAGACAGAGAGGGTCTCGCGCGCATACACACAGAGTGAGGGTCTCGCGCGCGCACACACACACAGACAGTGAGGGTCTCTTGCGCACGCGCACGCACAGACAGTGAGGGTCTCGCGCACACACACAGAGTGAGGGTCTCGCGCGCACACACACACACACAGACAGTGAGGGTCTCGCGCGCGCGCGCACACAGACAGTGAGGGTCTCGCGCATGCACACACACAGACAGTGAGGGTCTCGCACGCGCGCACACAGACAGTGAGGGTCTCGCGCGCACACACACAGACAGTGAAGGTCTCGCGCGCACACACACAGACAGTGAAGGTCTCGCGCACGCACACACACAGACAGACAGTGAGGGAGACACACGCATACAGACAGAGACAGAGAGACACGCACAAAGAGAGAGACACACACAGACAGAGAGCGACATACGCACACAGACAGAGAGACGCACACACACACAGACAGAGGGACACACACACACACAGACAGAGGGACACAGACAGAGGGACACAGACAGAGGCAGAGACACACACACAGGCAGAGACACACACACACATAGGCAGAGACACACACACACACAGGCAGAGACACACACACACATACAGAGACACACACACACACACACACACACACAGAGACACACACAGAGAGACACACACACACACACACACAGAGACGGACACACACACACACAGAGATGGACACACACAGACAGACAGGGACACACAGACAGACAGACGGACACACAGACAGACAGACGGACACACAGAGGGACACATACAAAGGGACAGAGATAGAGGGACAGAGATAGAGGGACAGAGATAGAGGGACAGAGACAGAGGGACAGGAAAAACACACACAGATAGACAGAGACACACACACAGATAGACAGAGAGACACACACAGACAGTGACGCACACAGACAGCGACGCACACAGACAGCGACGCACACAGACAGCGACGCACACAGACAGCGACGCACACAGACAGAGAAAGACACGCACACACAGAAAGACAGAGAGACACGCACACACAGACAGACAGAGAGACACGCACATACACACAGCCAGAGAGAGACACACACACACAGACAGACAGAGACACGCACACACAGACAGACAGAGAGAGAGAGACACACACACACAGAAAGAGAGAGACACACACACACAGACAGAGACACACACAGACAGAGAGAGAGAGATACGCACACACATACAGACAGATATGGACACACACACAGAGGGTCAGTTGGAGGCACAAAGACCGACAGAAAGGGTTACACAGACACACACGCAGACAGTGAGGGTCTCGCACGCGCACACACACATACACACACACACACACACACACACACACAGACAGAGACAGTGAGGGTCTCGCATGCACGCACACACACACACACAGTTGTTCATGGTCTCGCGCGCACACACATACAGTCAGGGTCACATGTGCACGCACACACACACAATCACTGAGGGTCTCGCACACACACACACACACACACACAAACACAGTCAGTCATGGTCCCGCACACACACACACACACACGCACACAGTCAGGGTCACATGTGCACGCACACACACACAATCACTGAGGGTCTCGCACACACACACACACACACAAACACAGTCAGTCATGGTCTCGCACACACACACACACACACACACACACACAGTCAGGGTCACATGTGCACGCACACACACACAATCACTGAGGGTCTCGCACACACACACACACACACACACACAAACACAGTCAGTCATGGTCTCGCACACACACACACACACAGTCAGGCTGTCGCGCACACACGCACACACATACACACACGCAGATAGAGGGTCTCGCGCGTGCATACACACACAGACAGTGAGGGTCTTGCGCGCACGCAGGCAGTGAGGGTCTTGCGCACACGCAGGCAGAGAGGGTCTCGTGCGCACGCACACACACAGCCAGACAGTGAGGGTCTCGCACATGCACACACACAGACAGTGAGGGTCTCGCACGCACGCACACACACACAGTTGGTCATGGTCTCGCGCGCACACACACACAGTCAGGATCACATGTGCACGCACACACACACAATCACTGAGGGTCTCGCACACACACACACACACACAAACACAGTCAGTCATGGTCTCACAGACACACACACACACACAGTCAGGCTGTCGCGCACACGCGCACACACATACACACACGCAGAGTGAGGGTCTTGCGCGCACGCAGGCAGTGAGGGTCTTGAGCACATGCAGGCAGTGAGAGTCTCGTGCGCATGCACACACACAGCCAGACAGTGAGGGTCTTGCACGCGCACACACACAGACAGTGAGGGTCTCGCGTGTGCACACACACACATACACAGACAGTGAGGGTCTCGCGTGTGCACACACACAGACAGAGAGGGTCTCGCGCGCATACACACAGAGTGAGGGTCTCGCGTGTGCACACACACAGACAGAGAGGGTCTCGCGCGCATACACACAGAGTGAGGGTCTCGCGCGCGCACACACACACAGACAGTGAGGGTCTCTTGCGCACGCGCACGCACAGACAGTGAGGGTCTCGCGCACACACACAGAGTGAGGGTCTCGCGCGCACACACACACACACAGACAGTGAGGGTCTCGCGCGCGCGCGCACACAGACAGTGAGGGTCTCGCGCATGCACACACACAGACAGTGAGGGTCTCGCACGCGCGCACACAGACAGTGAGGGTCTCGCGCGCACACACACAGACAGTGAAGGTCTCGCGCGCACACACACAGACAGTGAAGGTCTCGCGCACGCACACACACAGACAGACAGTGAGGGAGACACACGCATACAGACAGAGACAGAGAGACACGCACAAAGAGAGAGACACACACAGACAGAGAGCGACATACGCACACAGACAGAGAGACACACACACACACAGACAGAGGGACACACACACACACAGACAGAGGGACACAGACAGAGGGACACAGACAGAGGCAGAGACACACACACAGGCAGAGACACACACACACATAGGCAGAGACACACACACACACAGGCAGAGACACACACACACATACAGAGACACACACACACACACACACACACAGAGACACACACAGAGAGACACACACACACACACACACACAGAGACGGACACACACACACACAGAGATGGACACACACAGACAGACAGGGACACACAGACAGACAGACGGACACACAGACAGACAGACGGACACACAGAGGGACACATACAAAGGGACAGAGATAGAGGGACAGAGATAGAGGGACAGAGATAGAGGGACAGAGACAGAGGGACAGGAAAAACACACACAGATAGACAGAGACACACACACAGATAGACAGAGAGACACACACAGACAGTGACACACACAGACAGCGACGCACACAGACAGCGACGCACACAGACAGCGACGCACACAGACAGCGACGCACACAGACAGAGAAAGACACGCACACACAGAAAGACAGAGAGACACGCACACACAGACAGACAGAGAGACACGCACATACACACAGCCAGAGAGAGACACACACACACAGACAGACAGAGACACGCACACACAGACAGACAGAGAGAGAGAGACACACACACACAGAAAGAGAGAGACACACACACACAGACAGAGACACACACAGACAGAGAGAGAGAGATACGCACACACATACAGACAGATATGGACACACACACAGAGGGTCAGTTGGAGGCACAAAGACCGACAGAAAGGGTTACACAGACACACACGCAGACAGTGAGGGTCTCGCACGCGCACACACACATACACACACACACACACACACACACACACACACAGACAGAGACAGTGAGGGTCTCGCATGCACGCACACACACACACACAGTTGTTCATGGTCTCGCGCGCACACACATACAGTCAGGGTCACATGTGCACGCACACACACACAATCACTGAGGGTCTCGCACACACACACACACACACACACACAAACACAGTCAGTCATGGTCCCGCACACACACACACACACACGCACACAGTCAGGGTCACATGTGCACGCACACACACACAATCACTGAGGGTCTCGCACACACACACACACACACACAAACACAGTCAGTCATGGTCTCGCACACACACACACACACACACACACACACACACACACACACACACACACACAGAGTCAGGGTCACATGTGCACGCACACACACACAATCACTGAGGGTCTCGCACACACACACACACACACAAACACAGTCAGTCATGGTCTCGCACACACACACACACACAGTCAGGCTGTCGCGCACACACGCACACACATACACACACGCAGATAGAGGGTCTCGCGCGTGCATACACACACAGACAGTGAGGGTCTTGCGCGCACGCAGGCAGTGAGGGTCTTGCGCACACGCAGGCAGAGAGGGTCTCGTGCGCACGCACACACACAGCCAGACAGTGAGGGTCTCGCACATGCACACACACAGACAGTGAGGGTCTCGCACGCACGCACACACACACAGTTGGTCATGGTCTCGCGCGCACACACACACAGTCAGGATCACATGTGCACGCACACACACACAATCACTGAGGGTCTCGCACACACACACACACACACAAACACAGTCAGTCATGGTCTCACAGACACACACACACACACAGTCAGGCTGTCGCGCACACGCGCACACACATACACACACGCAGAGTGAGGGTCTTGCGCGCACGCAGGCAGTGAGGGTCTTGAGCACATGCAGGCAGTGAGAGTCTCGTGCGCATGCACACACACAGCCAGACAGTGAGGGTCTTGCACGCGCACACACACAGACAGTGAGGGTCTCGCACGTGCACACACACACAGCCAGACAGTGAGGGTCTCGCACGCGCACACACACAGACGGTGAGGGTCTCGCGTGTGCACACACACACATGCACAGACAGTGAGGGTCTCGCGTGTGCACACACACAGACAGAGAGGGTCTCGCGCGCATACACACAGTGTGAGGGTCTCGCGTGTGCACACACACAGACAGAGAGGGTCTCGCGCGCATACACACAGAGTGAGGGTCTCGCGCGCGCACACACACAGACAGTGAGGGTCTCTTGCGCACGCGCACGCACAGACAGTGAGGGTCTCGCGCGCGCGCGCACGCACAGACAGTGAGGGTCTCGCGCGCGTGCACACGCACAGACAGTAAAGGTCTCGCGTGCGCACACACACAGACAATGAGGGTCTCTCACGCGCACACACACAGACAGTGAGGGTCTCGTGCGCACGCAGACAGTGAGGGTCTCACGCGCACGCAGGCAGTGAGGGTCTCGCGCACACGCAGGCAGTGAGGGTCTCGCGCGCACGCAGGCAGTGAGGGTCTCGCGCGCACGCAGGCAGTGAGGGTCTCGCGCGCACGCAGGCAGTGAGGGTCTCGCGCACACGCAGGCAGTGAGGGTCTCGCGCGCACGCAGGCATTGAGGGTCTCGCGCGCACGCAGGCAGTGAGGGTCTCGCATGCACGCAGGCAGTGAGGATCTCGCGCGCATGCAGACAGTGAGGGTTGCACTCGCATGCAGACATCGAAGGTCTCGCGCGCGCACACAGACAGCGAGGGTCACGCACGCGCATGTACGCAGACAGCGAGGGTCTTGTGCACACAGATACACACAGACAGTGGGGATCTCGCACACACACACAGACAGTGGGGGTCTTGTGCGCGCACGCATGCAGATAGTGGGGTTCTCGCGTGCACATGCACACAGCGGGGGTCTCTCATGCACGCAAACAACGGGGCTCTCGCATGCACACAAACAGCGGGGGTCTCGCATGCACGCAAACAGTGGGGGTCACGCACGCACAAACACATACAGTGACCTTCTCGCGCGCGCACATCCACACAGACAGCGAGGATCTCGTGTGCACACACACACACACTGACAGTGAGGGTCTCACGTGCACACACACATAGACAGTGAGGATCTCGCGCGCGCACACACACAGACAGTGAGGGTCTCGCGCGCGCACACACACAGACAGTGAGGGTCTCGCGCGCGCACACACACAGACAGTGAGGGTCTCGCGCGCGCACACACACAGACAGTGAGGGTCTCGCGCGCACACACACACAGACAGTGAGGGTCTCGCGCACACACACACAGACAGTGAGGGTCTCGCGCGCACACACACACACAGACAGTGAGGGTCTCGCGCGCACACACACACACACACACAGACAGTGAGGGTCTCGCGCGCACACACACAGACAGTGAGGGTCTCGCGCGCACACACACAGACAGTGAGGGTCTCGCGCGCACACACACAGACAGTGAGGGTCTCGCGCGCACACACACAGACAGTGAGGGTCTCGCGCGCACACACACAGACAGTGAGGGTCTCGCGCGCACACATACAGACAGTGAGGGTCTCATGCGCACACACACACGGACAGTGAGGGTCTTGCTCGCACACACACAGACAGTGAGGGTCTCGCGCGCACACACAGACAGTGAGGGTCTCGCGCGCACACACACAGACAGTGAGGGTCTCGCGCGCACACACACAGACAGTGAGGGTCTCGCGCGCACACACACAGACAGTGAGGGTCTCGCGCGCACACATACAGACAGTGAGGGTCTCATGCGCACACACACACGGACAGTGAGGGTCTTGCTCGCACACACACAGACAGTGAGGGTCTCGCGCGCACACACACAGACAGTGAGGGTCTCGCGCGCACACACACACAGACAGTGAGGGTCTCGCGCCCGCACACACACAGACAGTGAGGGTCTCGCGCGCACAAAAACACAGACAGACAGTGAGGCTCTCACACGCGCACATACACAGACAGTGAGGGTCTCGCGTGCACACACACACAGACAGTGAGGGTCTCGCACGCACAAAAACACAGACAGACAGTGAGGCTCTCACACGCGCACATACACAGACAGTGAGGGTCTCGCATATGCACACACACACACAGACAGTGAGGGTCTCGCGTGCACACACACAGACAGACAGTGAGGGTCTCACACGCGCACATACACAGACAGTGAGGGTCTCGCATGCGCACACACACACACAGACAGTGAGGGTCCTCGCGTGCACACACACAGACAGACAGTGAGGGTCTCACACGCGCACATACACAGACAGTGAGGGTCTCGCATGCGCACACACACACACAGATAGTGAGGGTCTCACGCGCACACACACACAGACAGACAGTGAGGGTCTCGCATGCGCACACACACAGATAGTGAGGGTCTCACATGCGCACACACACAGATAGTGAGGGTCTCGTGTGCGCACACACACAGACAGTGATGGTCTCGCGTGCACACACACACACAGACAGTGAGGGTCTCGCTCGCACACACACAGACAGTGAGGGTCTCGCTCGCACACACACAGACAGTGAGGGTCTTGCGTGCGCACACACACAGACAGTGAGGGTCTCGCGTGCACACACACACACAGACAGTGAGGGTCTCGCTCGCACACACACAGACAGTGAGGGTCTTGCGTGCGCACACACACAGACAGTGAGGGTCTCGCACGCGCACACACACAGACAGTGAGGGTCTCGCATGCACACACACACACAGACAGTGAGGGTCTTGCTCGCACACACACAGACAGTGAGGGTCTTGCGCGCACACACACAGACAGTGAGGGTCTCGCGCGCACACACACAGACAGTGAGGGTCTCATGTGCACACACACACACAGACAGTGAGGGTCTTGCGCACACACACACAGACAGTGAGGGTCTCACTCGCACACACACAGACAGTGAGGGTCTTGTGCGCACACACACAGACAGTGAGGGTCTCGCGCGCACACACACAGACAGTGAGGGTCTCATGCGCACACACACACAGACAGTGAGGGTCTCACGTGCACACACACACACAGACAGTGAGGGTCTCGCTTGCACACACACAGACAGTGAGGGTCTTGCGCGCACACACACAGGGACAGTGAGGGTCTCACGCACACACACACACAGACAGTGAGGGTCTCGCGCGCACACACACACAGACAGACAGTGAGGGTCTCACACGCGCACACACACAGACAGTGAGGGTCTCACGTGCACACACACAGACAGACAGTGAGGGTCTCGCATGTGCACACACACAGACAGTGAGGGTCTCGCACGCGCACACACACAGACAGTGAGGGTCTTGCGCGCACACACACAGACAGTGAGGGTCTCACGTGCACACACACACACACAGACAGTGAGGGTCTCACTCGCACACACACAGACAGTGAGGGTCTCATGCGCACACACACACACAGACAGTGAGGGTCTTGCGCGCACACACACAGACAGTGAGGGTCTCGCGCGCACACACACAGACAGTGAAGGTCTCATGCGCACACACACACAGACAGTGAGGGTCTCACGTGCACACACACACACAGACAGTGAGGGTCTCGCTTGCACACACACAGACAGTGAGGGTCTTGCGCGCACACACACAGGGACAGTGAGGGTCTCACGCGCACACACACACAGACAGTGAGGGTCTCGCGCGCACACACACACAGACAGTGAGGGTCTCGCGTGCACAAAAACACAGACAGACAGTGAGGGTCTCACACGCGCACATACACAGACAGTGAGGGTCTCACGTGCACACACACACACAGACAGTGAGGGTCTCACGTGCACACACACAGACAGACAGTGAGGGTCTCACGTGCACACACACACACAGACAGTGAGGGTCTCGCACGCGCACACACACAGACAGTGAGGGTCTCGCATGCACACACACACACAGACAGTGAGGGTCTTGCTCGCACACACACAGAGAGTGAGGGTCTTGCGCGCACACACACAGACAGTGAGGGTCTCGCGCGCACACACACAGACAGTGAGGGTCTCACGTGCACACACACACACAGACAGTGAGGGTCTCATGCGCACACACACACACAGACAGTGAGGGTCTTGCGCGCACACACACAGACAGTGAGGGTCTCGCGCGCACACACACAGACAGTGAGGGTCTCACTCGCACACACACAGACAGTGAGGGTCTTGTGCGCACACACACAGACAGTGAGGGTCTCGCGCGCACACACACAGACAGTGAGGGTCTCATGCGCACACACACACAGACAGTGAGGGTCTCACGTGCACACACACAGACAGACAGTGAGGGTCTCACGTGCACACACACAGACAGACAGTGAGGGTCTCACGTGCACACACACACACAGACAGTGAGGGTCTCGCACGCGCACACACACAGACAGTGAGGGTCTCGCATGCACACACACACACAGACAGTGAGGGTCTTGCTCGCACACACACAGACAGTGAGGGTCTTGCTCGCACACACACAGAGAGTGAGGGTCTTGCGCGCACACACAGACACAGACAGTGAGGGTCTTGCTCGCACACACACAGACAGTGAGGGTCTTGCTCGCACACACACAGAGAGTGAGGGTCTTGCGCGCACACACAGACACAGACAGTGAGGGTCTTGCTCGCACACACACAGACAGTGAGGGTCTCGCATGCACACACACACACAGACAGTGAGGGTCTTGCTCGCACACACACAGAGAGTGAGGGTCTTGCTCGCACACACACAGACAGTGAGGGTCTTGCTCGCACACACACAGAGAGTGAGGGTCTTGCGCGCACACACAGACACAGACAGTGAGGGTCTTGCTCGCACACACACAGACAGTGAGGGTCTTGCTCGCACACACACAGAGAGTGAGGGTCTTGCGCGCACACACAGACACAGACAGTGAGGGTCTTGCTCGCACACACACAGACAGTGAGGGTCTCGCATGCACACACACACACAGACAGTGAGGGTCTTGCTCGCACACACACAGAGAGTGAGGGTCTTGCGCGCACACACAGACAGTGAGGGTCTCGAGTTCTTATGCACAGACAGTCAGAGGCACAAAGGGTCTCACACGCCAACAGACAGACACAGAGGGTCACAGACAGACAGACAGACAGACAGATCAGTGCAGTGAATGAGGAGGTAAAGCTGATGGAGGGGAGGGGGAGCCGGGGAGGTGAGTTTGAGTGTGGGGTTGAGTGTTTCTGTCTGATTAAAGCCTCACCCCGGACCCGGGGGCCGGCAGTTTAAAACCAGGATGGGAAGAGTCTGGAGAAGAAGCTCTTCACTCCCCGCAACACAACCCAATCTACAAACCACTGGCCTGAGGAACAAACCCTCTCACCGAATTCCCAATCTCCTAACTTAACAAAGTTTGGCGAGTCCCCGCCGAGCGACACCGCGCCGACAATACATTCAATACATTCAATACCCCGCCAGTACTGACCTCTCCTGCTCCTCCTCCCTCTGGGGGTATTCAGGCTGTGCCCATTATCCACACAGTTTAGAAGAACCAGCGCAAGTGAAAAAAGTCGAAAATGCATCTGTCCTCCTGGGCTGTGCAATGGGATCGGACTGTGCACTCGGGTCTCTCTCTCTCTCTGGGCAGGGAATCGCCACTGATGGGAGGCTGGAGAAGTGTCCCAGTGATAAGAAACGCTGGTCGGAGGGCAGCAGCTGGCCAGATGTTGGGTTCGGACAGAGAGAGGGAGGGAGGGAGAGAGGGAGGGAGGGAGGGAGAGAGGGAGGGAGGGAGGGAGAGGGTGAATTGGGGTTTGTCCTCACACTGGGGACCAGGGAGTCAGCGATCTGACCATTTGCCGCCTCCACATCTTCAGGGAGCAACAAGCCCCAGACTGAGGGGTGGGTGGGTCAGTCCCAGACAATCAGCAAAACTCCTGGAGAAAGGAGACAAGATAAGGAACCATCAATAATCACATTCCAAACTCTCCATCCGCATCGCCAAGAAACTCACTCAACAAGTCAGTCTCTGTAAAACAAAATCCATTATTCCCGGGACACTGTGAGAAATAATTCAAATCTGTCGCCCGAATTTCCCCTTAAGAAAGAAAGAAAAAGAAAAATAATAAAAAACCCCCGGGATTGTTGCACCGACAGCAGATACTTGGGGATGGGGATTGAAAGAAGAGACAGAGAGAGAGAGGGAGGGAGAAATAAAGAGGAAAATATTCAGGATTAAAGAGAAAATCTGCAGCAATTGAGTCAATAAATCAGTTTGAATTCCATTACCTCGGGGGGTGATCTGAGCGACACCTTCTCAATGCCGGTAGCTTTTCAAATTAGCCAAATAACATGAAGCGTGTGTGACAGACCCCGCGGTGCACATGATCCCATCAACACTGAAGTTGCTTATTGCAGCCTCCCCTTCCCCTTCCCCTTCCTCTCTCTCTCTGTCTGTCTGTGTCTGTGTCAAAGCGCAGTCCACAGGCTCTGTCTCTCTCTCTCTCTGTCTCTCTCTCTGTCTGTCTCTCTCTCTCTGTCTCTCTCTCTGTCTGTCTCTCTCTCTCTGTCTGTCTCCAGTTGCTGTACAGACTCCGACAACATTCAGTAACCACCTTCTCTGTACAAATGATGTTTCTGTCCCTCCCTTTGTAACCGTTCCACAGATGACGCTCAGAGCTGTGGTAGAGGGAACAAGGGGAGGGGGGAGAGGGAGAGAGAAAATCCTTTTTTTTTTGCAAGGTGCAGAAAGGATTGGGAACTAACAGGGGGTGCTGTGCTCCCGTCTCACACCAACTCGCACCAGACATTCGCGCTGCTTTCCGCCGGGTCCTACCGCCTGGAGCCCCTAGAGTCTCTCTCTCACACTCACACTCACTCACACACACACACACTCACTCACACACACACTCACACCGCCTGGAGCCCCCAGAGTCTCTCTCTCACACTCACACTCACTCACACACACACACACTCACTCACACACACACACACTCACACTCACCGCCTGGAGCCCCCAGAGTCTCTCTCTCTCTCACACTCACACTCACTCACACACACTCACTCACACACACTCACCGCCTGGAGCCCCCAGAGTCTCTCTCTCACACTCACACTCATTCACACACACACTCACACACACACACTCACCGCCTGGAGCCCCCAGAGTCTCTCTCTCACACTCACACTCATTCACACACACACTCACTCACACACACACTCACACTCACCGCCTGGAGCCCCTAGAGTCTCTCTCTCACACTCACACTCACTCACACACACACACACTCACTCACACACACACTCACACTCACACACACTCACACTCACCGCCTGGAGCCCCCAGAGTCTCTCTCTCACACTCACACTCACTCACACACACACTCACACACACACACTCACCGCCTGGAGCCCCCAGAGTCTCTCTCTCACACTCACACTCACTCACACACACACACACTCACTCACACACACACTCACACTCACCGCCTGGAGCCCCCAGAGTCTCTCTCTCACACTCACACTCACTCACACACACACTCACTCACTCACACACACACTCACACTCACCGCCTGGAGCCCCCAGAGTCTCTCTCTCACACTCACACTCACACACCGCCTGGAGCCCCCAGAGACTCTCTCTCACTCACACTCACACTCACACACACACACACTCACTCACACACACACTCACACACTCACACCGCCTGGAGCCCCCAGAGTCTCTCTCTCACACTCACACACACACACACACTCACTCACTCACACACCGCCTGGAGCCCCCAGAGTCTCTCTCTCACACTCACACACACACTCACACACACACACACACACCGCCTGGAGCACCCAGAGTGTCTCTCTCACTCACACACACACACACACACTCACACCGCCTGGAGTACCCAGATACACACACACACTCACACTCTCACACCACCTGGAGCCCCCAGATTCTCACTCTCACACATACACACTCACTCACTTCATCCCACCTCCCCAAAAACCGCACATCCACGGGCACAGAATCATCACCCCGAACCCCCCAATCCACACCTTCTTCAAGTTGTTAATCTTTAACTAAATATCACAGTTAGAAAGGGGCAGAGTCCCAGGATCATAGCCATTAAAATAATTATTCTGAAGGCTGGATAAAAACAATCTATTTTAAATGAATTTGTATTTAACAGCTGCCAACAGATTAATTAACGAGTCTGCAATGGTGTGTACACAGGTCACGATTGGAATCATCCAGAACTCTCTGTACATGGATTAGGATTAGATTAATCTGGAAATGTGCATACAGATGAGTTGGAATAAAGCCCTGTGCTCCAGAACTTGCCGCACCCCTAGTCAAGCTGTTCCAGTGCAGCTACAACACTGGCATCTACCCGGTTATGTGGGAAATTACCCGGGTATGTCCTGTACACAAAAAGCAGGAGAAATTCAACCCAGCCTATTACCGCCCCATCAGTCTACTCTCCATCATCAGTAAAGTGATGGAAGGTGTCATCAGCAGGTGACACACAGCAATAACCTGCTCACTGACACTCAGTTTGGGTTCCGCCTGGACCACTCAGCTCCTGACCTCATTACATCCTTGGTTTAAACATGGACAAAAGAGCTGAACTCCCGAGGTGAGGTGAGAGTGACTGCCCTTGACATCAAGGCAGCATTTGACCGAGTGTGGCATCAAGGAGCCCGAGCAAAACTGGAGTCAATGGGAATCAGGGGGAAACTCTCCATTGGTTGGAGTCATACCTAGCACAAAGGAAGATGGTTGTGGTTGTTGGAGATCAATCATCTCAGTTCCAGGACATCACTGCAGGAGTTCCTCAGGGTAGAGTCCTCGGCCCAACCACCTTCAGCTGCTTCATCAATGACCTTCCTTCCATCATAAGGTCAGAAGTGGGGATGTTCACTGATGATTGCACAATGTTCAGTACCATTCGTGGCGACTCAGATACTGAAGCAGTCCATGTCCATCACTTTACTTTCTCACATCTTTCCATCTGTATCCCATCAGCATCTCATTCCATGTTTGCACTGGCTTCTCCTGCACTGATTATGATTTACCTCCTTAACCTAGTCAAAGATAAGACATGAATGCCGCTATGTTAACTTATAATGTCCCTGGTCCAAATCTACAAAAAGTGAGCATTGACGTTTTTAATGAATATAATAATTTAAAACCTGTGCAGTTGTTATTGCATGTGTGCCCACTGGCTGACAACACCACTGCAAGTATTAGCTCAGCTATGCAGAGAATGCTGGATGGTACTTTTGAACGAATGAGAGTGACTAGGTGGTCTATTAAACTCAAATACCGGATTTACACTAAAATGTCAACATACTCCAGAGAATGGTCGAGATAAAACTATTCTGTATAAATCCAAAAGGCTCCACAGAATACAAACCTTTAATCTGAGGAACTCTCTCTCTCTCTCTGACAGTCATTTTGCCTGAACTGTATCTCTTGTACATCAACATTTGAAACCAGGTTTACCCATCTCTTGATGAGCCAGGTCCAATCTTTGGGCTGTGGAAAATCCATGATTAGCCACACAGTATAGCAGCAGGTACTTTTGTGCCCTCAGCAAACCGAGTATCAGCTCATCACAGCTAAGTTCTGTGGTCACAGCTATTTTGTCTAGGGATCAGGGTCTAGATGGGGGTTCTTTAGGGTCTGCCTGTTATTCGTTAAAAAAAAATTCTCATTTATTTACAGGTCCATGTACATCTCAGTAACTCTACACAAGGTTTTACTCCTCTTTCCCACCAGATCGCAGTCATGTGACATTGCATTATAGTTACATCAGCAATTACACCAGGATCAGGTGCTCCTGATGTTAACCCTTTTACTCTACAACGTCTTCCAAAAAAAAAACCAGATCATAACCTACTTCTAAAAATAACAAACTCTCATTCCTATCATTCCTGCAATCAAGAGCACTTATAAAAACCACAAGATGCCTCAAAGCCCTTCACACCCAATGAAGTACTTTTGAAGTGTAGTTACTGTTGTAATGTAGGAAACACGGCAGCCAATTTGTGCACAGCAAGCTCCCACAAACAGCAATGTGATTATGACCAAGAATAATCTGCTTTTTGTGACGTTGTTTGAGGGATAAATATTGGCCAGGACACTGGAGAGAACTCTAAGATAAAAGCAAAATACTGCGGATGCTGGAAATCTGAAACAAAAATAAAAATAGCTGGAAAAACTCAGCAGGTCTGACAGCATCTGTGGAGAGGAGCACAGTCGAAACGTTAACTGTATTCCTCTCCGCAGATGCTGTCAGACCTGCTGAGTTTTTCCAGCTATTTTTATTTTTGTTTCACTGAAGAGAACTCTCCTGGTCTGCTTCAGAATAGTGCCACGATTTCTTTGTCATCCACTCAAGTAGGCAGCTGGAGCCTCAGTTTAATAACTCATCTGAAAGACGGTACTTCCGACAGTGCAGCATTCCCTCGGTACTGCACTGGAGTGTCGGCCTTGACTTTTGTGCTCAAGTCCTGGGATGGGATTTGAACCCAGTGTTATGACAGCGGACTAACAGTATCAATTACCTATGGGTAATTTGAACCTTTTATGGAAGATCTGTGTTTTTGTTTTAAAGAAATACAAATAAAGACACTGAGTAAAAGATGGCTGGTAATGTTAATTGACCAATTTCTGGAAAATTCCTATGTGGATTATACTTGACCGACTGGGTTCCTGAGAGGACATGGAATGTCGCACCTGAAAGGTGTCATGGACTTCTTCAAACAGAGACACTTGAAAGGGAGATAGGAAAGATGCAAAAGACTGAACTTTAATCTCCTGTGATTGCGGAGACAAAAGACTGATTTGCACATCTCAGCAGACATCCAAAATCCATTTCCTGTTGATTTATATCTCAGAATGTGTAAATGGTCTGAGATGAGAAGAACAGGGCTCTGGGTGCGAGTCATAGTTTTTTTTTCCCTTCCAGGATACACAGGGAAAAATCAGTTAAAAAGCTGGTTTGCTGGTGTGTGACTGTGTGTGACTGTGTGTGACTGTGTGTGACGGTGTGTGATGGTGTGTGACGGTGTGTGACGGTGTGTGATGGTGTGTGACGGTGTGTGACGGTGTGTGACAACAAGCAAAAAAGCAAGCTAGTCACCCCCGTGCAGCTTACAGGCAAAATATCTCTCTATCTCTCTCTCTCTCTCTCTGTCTGTGTGTTTCTGGAGGCAGAGTTCAGCAGAAGCCACAATCCAAAGGAAATAGGACAGCCTTTCAGCCACCCTGCAGAACCAACTGTCTCCAAATTAACTGCAAAACTGTCAAAGTCAGCTCTACCGAATCACCCAACTTAACAGCTGCAATGTACAGCTGTCTGTGCCTCATGGACAAACCAAAGACTGATTTTTTTTATTGACTATTATTTGGGATCTTAATTTCTCATTTCTCATCTGTGTGCGTGTGTTGCATTTTTATTATTTTTCTCATGTTTTAGTAACTAATAAACTTACTCTTTCTTTGACTCAAGAAAGCCTGGTTAAATTAGTTCCTTCTAAAAAATAAATACATCTGGACTAGGAAAAGGTATCCACGGGGGGAAGGGATCCCTTTTAAATTAACCTTGTTGCGACCAACCGAGGGGGTTGAATAAAGAAGGGGAGCCAGTTCATTCCCCCTCACCCGAGAGCATCACAAAACTGGGGTCTCATTCGGGAAGTTAACAAATTGGGGACGGGTCATAACACCAGAACCTTGTGAGTCAGGGGCAAGAGTGAAACCAGCTGAAATATGGCTGAGACATCTAGAAAATATATAAAAACATATATAGAAAATATATAGAAAAATTTTATATTTCCACATTCGAAATATAACCTGCCAGATATGGAGCAGAACTCGCTCTTGTGAGAATGATGGTGGTTTATTGCACAGGAGGCCATTCAGCCCATCATGCTTGGGCCAGGACTTTGGGAGACCATTCAGAACTGAATCCCACTGCCCTTCTCTCCAGCTCCCACACTCACCCCTCATCATTTCCATGCATCAAATATTGAGCCATTTTAAGAGTTACAATGGTTTCTGCCTGAATTACTGTCTGTCTCTGTGTAAAGCAAATCCCACTAACTTCTCACCACGATCTTAAAGAGCATTTTAAATTGCTAACTCCCCAAGCGAATAAGATAATTTCTCCCTTTTCCGTTCTATCAAAACTCTACTGAGGTAGATCCCCTTAACTCCTCTTCTGTTCCAGTGTAAATAATCTCCGTATTTTAAGTGCCTCTCCCTAACCACTCACTTTCGAGCCTTGGTGTCATTATCTGCTGTGGAAAATCAATTCTATTAGAGGTGGTAGTCCTTATGGAGGATGTGTTCGTGTAGAAAGAAAAGCTTGCATTTTTACAGCACCTTTCGCATCCCGAAGTGCTTTACAGCCAATGAGGCACTGTTGAAGTGTAGCCACAGTTGTAAAGTAAGAGACACAGCAGTCAACTGGTGCACAGCGAGATCCCACAAAGTGCAATGTGAGAATGAGCAGATGAATTTGCTTTTAGTGCCAATTGAGGAAACAATATTGGCCTGGGGGACAGCAAATCTTCTTCAAATAGTGTCATGGGATCTTCTCCATCCACCTGAGAGGGCAGACTGGACATCGGTTGAAACGTCTCATTCAAAAACAGCGCCTCCGACAGTGCAGCACTCCCCTGGAATGTCGGTAGATGATGGGTTCGGGGGTGAAACTTGGACCCACTTTTCTGACCCCGGGTGAGACCTGCTGCTCACTGGAGCCACGGGCTGACACACCTCAGTTAATTTAATGAATGAAACGGCACAGGAAGAGGCCATTCAATGATAAATTCACCATTTCCCTGCCGATCCTTTCCTGGATATGTTGTTTCAATCTGGACGATATCAGTGAACAGATGCGACACCTTTACACAGAGCAAGAGGCAATTCCTTCCGTCCCTGCGTCCGGTTAGAAGAAAAATATCCAGCAATACACTTCAAATAGGTAACAGGAGTGAGGTAACGTGACAAACAATGAATGCAAAACCAACGTGGTTTATGGAGCTCCATCCAAGATTGTCAACGTGTTACAGTCAAGTACATCAGCATTGCCTTTATTGATAATGTATACTCCATTTGACGTTTTAAAAACTCAAATCTTGACAACACAGGAGCAGGTAAACGGGACAGCACCACAGGAGTGTCATGACATGCAGTGCATTCATTGCCACAGCTTCTCTGCTCAATACTGATCAATAGCGGCTGTTTACAGACATTGCATTTCAGTAGCTGTTAGGTTTCCCCCCCAAGTCACCCTGGTCCCCAGTTATTGTCTGGAGCATCTCACCGCAAGACGTTGCTGCAAACTGTAGATGATAGAAAAAGATTTTACATCACAATCATCTGGAACTTGAAGTATTTTCCCCCCCCAAGTAATTTACTCACCAGAAACTGTAGGAAAGGGGAAAAGTTTGGGTTTTGCTAATGAACTGAGCTATTCTGTCAGCCCTCCAACCAGGGAGTGACGATCTGAACAGTGGCCTGACTCAAGACTCAGTTATTAACGATGAACCTAATCTGATTTTACCCACACAAAAAGGTTGGCTGCACTTGAAAAGTCTCTCGTTGGGTTTGAAGTGCTTTGAGACATCCGACGGCCACGAAAAGGTGCAACTTATGTGGGATCTTGCTCTGCACAAAACGGGACCCCATGTTTGCTAATAGTGATTCCAAATTGAATCCTTGTTAGTGAAACGCTTTATACCATACTTGAGAGACTTGGAAATCACGGTGCAAAGGTAAATTTGTTCTTCTCTCTTGATTTCTCTTCCCAACTTTCTATCTCTCTCTTTCACATAATGACAACAAAAAATCCTCTCCAAAGCTACATGGAGGCTCACAAAGGTTTTTTTTTAATCTACACCATTTAAAAATTGAGAAGTAGCAATGGTATGCACAAAATATCAAATACATAACAGAATGTTTATATTTAATAACTTCCCATATAATGTGAAATATTAATGTTGTGATAAACAGCCACTCTTTCATTATTGAGGACCGCAGTCTCTGTTATACTTCCTTTTGGCAGTGAGGTGTCAGCTGTGGCTCAGTTCATAGCACCCTCGCCTTTGAATCAGAGGGTTGTGGGTTCATGTCCCACTCCCGGAAAAACCAAGAACTGTGATTGTACTCGAAAGAGTTTCCTTTTGGCAGTAGTGTACTGCCTGTAGCACTGAAAGCGGAGTACATAACTCTCTTCATTCAATTTCAACACACCTGTCCAATAGTATGGGATGAAGTAAAGAAAGAGGAGATACAGGGACAGAAAAACAGAAAAAAAAAGAGAAATATATAGAAAGAGTGAGAGATAAAGACAATCAGAGAAATGCGATGGGAAAAAGGGGTGAGGGAAATAGAGATAAATAAGGAGGGAGGGGGGACAGATCATAAAAAGGGAAAGAAACTGAGGAAAAAAGTTTACTTAGTTCTGTTGAAGGGTCATGAGGACTCGAAACGTCAACTTTGCTCCTCTCCACCGATGCTGCCAGACCTGCTGAGTTTTTCCAGGTATTTCTGTTTTTGTTTTGGATTTCCAGCATCCGCAGTTCTTTGTTTTTATGACTTGTCCAAGTATGTCCTTACTCCAGGGCTAGAAACAGACAACTGCTGTGCTAACGACACAGGGTCTAATCATTGAAAGATGTTAAGGTTGATAACCAAGTGTATGAAAAATTGCTCATGACAGATTATACATGTTTTTCTAATAATTATTGGTACTCATTTAATGAATTATTCGTGGCATTTATTCTGAAACTTGACTTGCTACTTGAAACTTGAACAAAACATGTCCCCGAAATACAAACATGACTATGCTTCAGACATGCTTCATTGGCTGTAAAGCACTTTGGAAGGTACTGAGATTGTGAAAGGAGCTAAAGCAATGAAAGCTTTTCATTCATCATCCTAAATATAGACCAGCTGTATGGTGAAGTGCTTATAAAGCTTAGTTAGTATAGGCTTCGGGAGTATAGGTTAGTGGAATGGGCAGACACATGGCAGGTGAAGTTCAATGCAGAAAAATATGCAAGGTGGCACATCACAGAATTGCTATGGTGCAGGAGGCGGCCATTCGGCCCATCGTGTCTGCACCAGCTCTCGGAGCATTTTAACTTAGTACCGGTCTCCTGCCTTTTCCCCATAACCCTGCACGTTGTTTCTATTTAAATAATCATCCAATGCCCTCTTGAATGCTTCAGTTGAACCTGCCTCCACCACACTTCCCGGCAGTGCATTCCACTACATTTGGGTAGGTAGAATGAGGAGAGACAATACCCAATAAATGTTACAATTTTAAAGGGGATGCAAGTTCAGGGGGACTCAGGAACTTTGTGCAATGAATCTCTGAATGTGGCAGGGCAGGTTAACAAAGCACATGGGATCATGGTCTTTCTGAATAGAGACACAGGGTGCAAAGCCAGGAAGTTAGGCTGACCCTACATAAAACACGAGTCCAACTCCAGCTGGAGGACTGTGTGCAATTCTGGGCACCACACTTTCAGAAGAACATGAAGGCTTCTTCTGGAGAGGGTGTGGAAGAGATTTACGTAGAATGGTTCCAGAGACGAGGGACTTCAGTTAGGTGGAGAGACTGGAGAAGCTGGGAATGTTCTCCTTGGAGCAGAGAAAGCCAAGAGGGGATCTGATAGAGTTGTTCAAAATCATGACAGGTTTAGATCGAGTAAATAAAGATAGACTGTTTACAGTGGCTAAAGGGTCAATAACTATAAATTTAAGGTAATTGGTAGAAGAAGCAGAGATGACATGAGGAAACAGTCTTTTAAGCGACAAGTGGTTAGGATCTGGTGTACATTGCCTGAGAAGGTGGTGGGTACAGGTTCAATACTTGCTTTCAAAGGGGAATCAGATTAATATTTTGAAAGAGAAAATATTGCAGGGACATGGGGAAAGTGCAAGAGATTGAGATTAACTGGATTTCCCTTTGAAAGATCCAGGGCAGATTTAATGGGCTAAATGGCCTTTTCTGTGCTGTACTATTGTATGATTCTATAAGAATAGCTATTCATTTCCATATTTGAGAATTTCTTACTCCATCGAACAGAGTGAACTAACAGTTAAGTTCTAATGGATTTAAGATATCAGGTTGATATAAACATATTACTTGAGAGTGAAATAAATTATTCATTATCCCTATCTACTGTATCAATGATTCCATTACTTATTTCTAAAGCCATTACAGTATAACATGACATCTTTGGGAAGGAGTTTAGTAAAATACAAACTTGTGCCAAAGTAAATTTACTTACAGTTGAGTGTAACCAGATTTTTCAAAATCACAAGCCCATTTGTGTGTTTCTCATTTGCAATTCCACAGCATGACTGTGATATTAATATTTCTGTGTAGTTTATTAAAACAATATTTAAATTTCAGCATGCTGAGAGTAAAATGGTGAATAAGAATGTGGTTAATGTCATCTCAATTAGGATTATATACGATAGCTGTCAAGAATTATCTTGAGGGGTAAAAGATTTATGGGATTCAGACTATTAATAGATGGTCCAAAAATATGAAAAGTATTTGAGAAGAATTACAATGGTCAAGTTCTTGATGTAAATATACGAGATAATATGCATAATTTCAAAGGTTCTTTTGATTAAAAACAGCCTCTTCAGTGCTAAGGGTGCACTATTACTCACAGATACAGGCCTTTAACGTGATTTGGGGAATCATAATTCAGCTGCTATGTGAAGAGGTAGATGATTTGATTCAAGGGAGAGCAGAGAGGTCAGTTAATCCTATTCCGTACCATGAGGTGTGTGCAGTGCCTGTTACTGCATTTCCAAAGTATCCTGTTTTCTTTGGCCTCCCACAGTATGACAGAATTCCAAGATCAAGTCAAATAAGTGTCAGTGAAAGATGCCTACCAAAATCTTATACTTTTTTTTTACTGTGTGTTGATTCAATGATGAGTTACATCTTATAAGGGATTAATATTAAAACGCTTTATTACAAGGGGGAAAACGGTTTCTTCCTCATGCTGAGGTATTTATTAGTCATCTGGTAAAAGTCATGCATCAGAATTGAGTAATGTTCAAGACTTCAGGGAAAAAATAAATTCAAATGCATTCACTCCTTTTTCTGGCAATATTAAAGGCAATTATTTTTTTAAGGTATGGGGTATTTATTAAAGTGATATTATTGGCGTATAAAACAATACAGGTCAATCATACATAGTCCATAGAATTAGGGAATTGGGAAGAATAATGAATCACAACTCACTTCATTTAAATTTTTTTTTAAACAATCTTTTCTTCCTCAGCCAAATACTTTTATATCCTTTTGCTTCTCTAGGTGCCAAATTGTACAACTCCTACTTGCACTGAATGGATTTATTCATATGACCAAGTGCCAGCCATGGCTCAGTGGGTAGCATTCTTGCTTTAGAAATCAGAAGGTTGTGGATTTGAGTATGACTCAAGGGCTCGAGCACAAAAATACAGGCTAACACTCCAGTGTTGTACTGAGGGAATGCTGCACTGCCAGAGGTGCAATCACTTGGATGAGATGATAAACCAAGGTCCCTTGTGCCCTCTCAGGGGGATATAAACGATCTCAGGGCACTATGCAGAAGAGAAGTAAGAGAGTTCTCCCGGTGCCCTGACCAATCCCGCCAACAACGTCACGGAAAAGATAATATGGTCATTATCGCATTACTGTTTGTGGGATCTTGCTGTGCACAAATTGGCTGTTGCATTTTTTACAATAGTGACTACACTTCAAAATGAATTCATTGGCTGCAAAGTGCTTAGGGACATCCTCCAGGGTCACGGAGGGTGTTGTAAAATGTAATTATTTCTGTGACTGACCAAAACTGCCTCACTCAACACAAGATCGCACCGCAGAACCATGTAATTCGTGTAAAAAGACCACAGAGGCGATACAGAGCAGATATACCTGCTGGACTGGGTCTGCAGCAGGTGGTGAGGGAGCCAATAAGTGGGAAAAATATACTTGCCCTCATCCTCACCAACCTGCCTTCTGCAGATGCATCTGTCCATGACAGTACCGGTAGAAGTGACCACCGCACAGTCATTGTGGAGATGAAGTCCCGCCTTCACATTGAGGATGCCCTCCATCAAGTTGTGTGGCACTACCACCGTGCTAAATGGGATAGATTTCAAACAGATTTAGCAACTCAAGACTAGTCATCCAAGAGGCACTATGGGCCATCAGCAGCAGCAGAATTGTACTCAAACACAATCTATAACCTCACGGCCCAACATATCTCCCACTCTACCATTACCGTCAAGCCAGGGGATCAACCCTGGTTCAATGAAGAGTGCAGGAGGGCATGCCAGGAGCAGCACCAGGCATACCTAAAAATGAGGTTTCAACCTGGTGAAGCTATAACACAGGACTACATGCATGACAAACAGCATAAGCAGCAAGTGATTGACAGAGCTAAGCGATGCCACAACCAACGGATCAGATCTAAGCTCTGCAGTCCTGCCACATTGAGTCGTGAATGGTGGTGGACAATTAAACAACTCACTGGAGGAGGAGGCTCCACAAATATTCCCATCCTCAATGATGGGGGAACCCAGCACATCAGTGCAAAAGATAAGGCTGAAGTGTTTGCTACAATCTTCAGCCAGAAGTGCCGAGTGGATGATCCATCATCAGATATACCAGTCTTCAGCCACTTCAATTCACTCCACGTGATATCAAGGCACTGGATACTGCAAAGGCTATGGACCCTGACAATATTCCGGCAATAGTACTGAAGACTTGTGCTCAGAACTTGCGTAGCCCCTAGCCAAGCTGTTCCAGTACAACTACAACACTGGCATCTACCCGGCTATGTGGAAAATTACCCAGGTATGTCCTGTACACAAAAAGCAGGAGAAATCCAATGCGGCCAATTACCGCCCCATCAGTCTACTCTCCATCATCAGTAATTTAATGGAAGGGGTCATCAACAGTGCTATCAAGTGGCACTTCCTTAACAATGACCTGCTCACTGACACTCAGTTTGGGTTCTGCCAGGGCCACTCACCTCCTGTACTCATTACAGCCTTGGTTCAAACATGGACAAAAGTGCGGAACTCCAGAGGTGAGGTGAGAGTGACTGCCCTTGACATCAAGGCTGCATTTGACCGAGTGTGGCATCAAGGAGCCCGAGCAAAACTGGAGTCAATGGGAATCAGGGGGAAAACCCTCTGCTGGTTGGGGTCATACCTAACACAAAGGAAGATGGTTGTGGTTGTTGGAGGTCAGTCATCTCAGCTCCAGGACATCACTGCAGGAGTTCCTCAGGGTAGTGTCCTGGGCCCAATCATCTTCAGCTGCTTCATCAATGTCCTTTCTTCCATCATAAGATCAGAAATGGGGATGTTCGCTGATGATTACACAATGTTCAGCACCATTCGTGACTCCTCAGATACTGAAGCAGTCCATATCCAAATGCAGCAAGACCTGGACAATATCCAGGCTTGGGCAGACAAGTGGCAAGTAACATTTGCTCCACACAAGTGCCAGGCAATGACCATCTCCAACAAGAGAGAGTCTAACCATCGCCCCTTGACATTCAATGGCATTACCATCACTGAATCCCCCAATATCCTGGGGGTTACCATTGACCAGAAACTGAACTGGACTAGCCATATAAATACTGTGGCTGCAAGACCGTTCCTTCACTGTCACTGGGTCAAAATCCTGGAACTCCCTCCCTAACAGCACTGTGGGTGCACCTACACCACAAGAAATGCAGAGGTTCAAGAAGGCAGCTCACCACCACCTTCCCAAGGGCAATTAGTGATGGGCAATAAATGCTGGCCCAGCCAGCGAAGCCCACATCCCATGAATGAATTTTTAAAAATGCACCAGAATTTTTGTGTGTCTTAAAGGGTTAACATGAGGACAGGTTGCATGAGTTTAGCGTGCATCCCCTTGAGTTTAGAACATAAGACTTCACGAAATAAAAGCAGGCAGACATTTGACCTTTCCCAGTCTGATCCATCATTCAGTCAGATCATGGCTGATCCTTCTCCCTCAGTTCCATTTCCCACCCTGTTATATATTCCATCATCCCCTTAGTGCCCAAAAACCGAGCGGTTTCAGTCTTAAACAAACTCAGCAACAGAGCATCCAAAGCTGTCTGGGGTAGAGAATTCCAAAGATTCAGGACCCTCTGAGTGAAATTTCTCCTCATCTCAGTCCTGAATGGTCGACCTCTTATTCTGAAACTGTAGCTGCCAGTTTTGGATGCCCCAGTCAGGGAAACATCCCTTTGATCTTTCTGTGCCCCCTTTGATTCTGCCCATTTCAATGTCATTGCACTGACTGCTGACCGAATTAGAACAGTCCCATGAGCATGTGACCAACCCATTGTCTTCTTGCTTGTGAAGCTTGCACATGACAAGGTGGCGTTCTATACGTATTTATAAAGATCCCAATCTGTTTGATTGGAACAAAGCTTTATGGCTCTCAGTGCGGTGTGCACTGGTTTCCCATGCTATGTTGGCAAGACACAGAATCTTCCATTCAGGGCTACAGTCATGTGCTTTCAAGTGGGTGAAGGAAGAACTCTCAACAAAATAAAACTCAAAGAAAGTCAGGAACAAGGTGAAGTGCGTCAGATCATAAAAACCTATTCCTCTTGCACGTTAACATTCAGATCACAGCATCAAACAATACTCTAAATAACCCCAAAGTTTCTGATTCTACTGCATTGCTTATCACTCAGAATACCCAAAGTTTACAGAACCAGACAGCAAAGGAGGCTATTTGGCCCATCGTACATGCCCTGGCCCTTTGAAAGAGCTACCTGTTATTTCCACTCTCCTGCTCTTTCTCCATATTCCCACAAATTATTTCAAGTGTTCCCTTTTGAACATTACCATCGTATCTGTGTCCACCACCCTTTCAGGGAGCCTGTTTTGGGTCACCAACTCGAGTTGAATGTGTTCCTGGAGGTTTCATCACATGACATCCTGTCTCCATCAGCCCCACCCCTACTCTCCTTCCATTGGTTGCCTGACACGCCACTCCTTGCAGCACCCTGCTTCCCCAAGGCCACTCTAAACGAAAAGGCTCATTACCCAATTGGATGATTCTTAATTGTCAGTCCAGTAACCCTAAATGATCTTCCCACCTCTCCACCCCACCCTCCAATATTTTTGTAGCTGATAGGCAAATGTGTTTTTTTTTAAAATGAAACACTTTTATCTCAACACTGCTGTGATTCAATTTCTAGTGACTCCAGCCTAATCTTGGCGTATTGGCAACTCTAAATGCCTCCAGATCTTAATTAGCTACAGAGAAATACATTTGTCATCTGCCCCTCAGGTTCTTTTGCCAATTATCTTAAATCTGTGCCCTCTGGCTACCAACCTTGCCACCACTGGAAACAGTTTCTCCCTTTATACTCTTATTAAAACCCATCATAACTTTGAACCCCTTATTAAATCTCCACCTAACCTTCGCTGCTGTAGGGAGAACAATCCCAGCTTCTCCATATAACTGAAGTCCCTCATCCCTGGAGCCATACTAGACAATCTCCTCTCCAAGGCCCTGACATCCTTCCTAAAGTGTAGAGCCCACAATTGGACACAACAAGGCCCATCGTTTAATTCACTCATCCTCTACCCAATCCCCGATCCCATTTCCCCAACTCTGTTCCTCCCTATGGATGACAGGGTGTTCACCTTGCCTTCTTCCGACTTACTTGCTGAGGATTTCCAGCATCTGTTTTTACTCCAGATTTCTAAAATCCACAACATTTAGTCCTTTGCTCCGTGTGGCTGATTCAGTTACTTCTTTGGAGCATTTGGATATAATCAGCCATTGATTTACGAGTGAGGGACTGGGGAATCTGGGATTATTCTCCTTGGAGCAGTAAAGGTTAAGGGGAGATTTAATAGACGTGTTCCAAACTGAGAGGATTTGATAGAGTAGGAGAGGGAGAAACTGTTTCCACTGGTAGGAGAGTTGGTAATCAGAAGGGGTGTAGACTTAAAATAATAAAAGAACCAGAGGGAGTTGAGGATTTTTTTCCACAGCGAGTTGTTGTGATCTGGAAGGCGCTGCCTGAAAGGGCGGCGGAAGCAGATTCAATAGTAACTTCCAAAAATGAATTGGATAAATAGTATTTAATAATGATAAAGATATCTGGCATTAAGAATGGAAGAGCCATTATGTGAAGCTGAATTTAGTGAAGTGATTAACCACTTCAACAATTCCCTTGACAAGGTTAAACTCAACAAGCTGTCAGATAGTTTCTTTATGAGCTCATCCATGGTCACAATTTACAACAGAAGCAAAGAAAGCAAGAATTTGCATTTCTATAGTGCCTTTCACAATCGCAGGACAGCCCACAGTGTTTTACAGCCAATGACATAATTTTGAAGTGTAGTCAGTTGTAATGCAGGAAATACAGCAGTCAATTTGAAAAGAGCAAGATCCCATAAATGGCATTGAGGTATCAGAACGGTTGCAGCACAGGAGGAGGCCATATGGCTCATCATGCCCATGCCAGCTTTCTGCCAGAGCCACTCAGCCAGTGCCACTCGCCCGTCTCTTCTCTGTAGTACTGCAAATGTCTTCTCTTCAGACAATTATTCAATTCCCTTTCAAAAAACTTGAATCTGCCCCCTGTTATGGCACAGCTGATGGTAAATGCTGAGCTGCTCAAATTCCAAAGGGAATCTTGAAACAACTGCCACAAGTGTTTTGCAATTTGTATATATTTCGAGATGCGTGTTTTGAATTGAGTAGTAATAAGACCACTGGGTCTTATGGGTTTCTTACAAAACTAAATTAAACCTTTATTAAATAGAGAAGAAATGATTTTAAGCACATGCATAGGTTTACAAATTACTACTATGATAACTCCTAGTTCCCCTAGTTAATCTAACTCCCAGTTACACCTCCGTTAAGGCAACAGTAAGACACACAGATTTTAAAAGACCCAGGCAAAGTAACATGATAAAAACAAAAAACTACTGCGGATGCTGGAAATCCAAAACAAAAACAGAATTACCTGGAAAAGCTCAGCAGGTCTGGCAGCATCGGCGGAAAAGAAAAGAGTTGACGTTTCGAGTCCTCATGACCCTTCAGCAGAACTGAGAACATGATACCCCGAACAGTCAAATTCAAAGTGAATTTTCTTAACTTCAGTTCTTGCAGACAGCAGTTTGAGGCTTAGAGGCTTTTCATATTTGTTAGATCTTAGACTGCCTTCCCCTGCACAAAGCCTTCTCTCTTCCATACATATTTTCCCCTTTGAATGCAAATACCCATTGTTTCATTGTCTTTGGACTTTACCTCTAAAAATAAAAATCTATCATAGTACCAATTTTACCAGTAATCTTTGGGGAAAATAAATACACTTTTTATTAGCTTCTCTTGGCTAGGTGAAACATTTCAACCCCGCTTTTGAATTCAAGCTAGTCTGGTTTATTTAAAAATGCAAATGATCCCTTTACACCTCGCATTCTAAAACTTCACCTATGTTTACCTACTTAACATTTCAAACCTAGCTTCTCTTCTGATACATTAAAGCCCTTCAGGCCAGCTGCCTTCAATTAAGTCTCTCTCACACACACACACACCCATAGACACAGACCTCACTCTTACTCTACAAAAAATTCCAATAAAATTATGAAAATTATTATATCTTTCTGATGTCTCCCTCCTTATTAAAAATGAACTGTCATTATTTAAAAAGACGGCTTCATTTTCTGAACCCATTTTACGTTACCTCCGATGCTTATTACACTATTGCATTATTAGTCCAGTGTCCAGGTTTTAAATGTCCAATTTTCCCTTTAAGCTTCAAACCCTTGACAATGCATCTGCAATCAGATTTTTTCATCCCGCCACATGTATAATCTGTAGATTAAATGATTGCAGTAATAAACTCCATCCGAACAGCCTTGCACTTCTGTCTTGAAATTTGTCCAGAAACTTTAAAGAATTGTGGTCTGTATAAACAATTGTTTCTGACAAATTGTTTGCCACAATCTCAAAATGCTGCAATGCTAACACAAGCCCCAAAGTTTCCTTTACAATCGTTGAATATCTTCTCTGCCGTACATTCAACTTCTGTGAAAAATACCCTATCGGTATTTCAATTCTAGCGTCATCTTCTTGTAACAGTATGGCCCCAATGCCTATATCGCTTGCATCAATGGCCAACTTTAACTGTTTGGCGAAATTGGGTACTGCCAAAACTGGTGTTGTAGTTTCTATTGAAACTTCTGGTTCTTTTTTTAATAGTTCAGTCAATGGAGCAGCCACACTACTAAAATTTGTTACCAACTTCTGATAAAGCCCGCTTGTGCCCAGAAATCCCAAAACTTCCTCATTTTATTGTACGATAGCCTTGACTTTCACATGTCTCAGAGCCACCTTACCATGTCTAATGGCATGGACTAGATACGTAACTTGCGCTTTTGCAAATTCACTTTTAGATAAGTTCACCACCAAATTAGCTTCTTGTAATTGAGTAAATAATTCTTCCAGATGTTGTAAATGCTCCTCCCACAGCGGACTGAAAACTATCAAGTTGTCAATATAAGCAGCACAATCGCTCAGACCTGCAATTACTTTATTTGTCAGTCTTTGAAATGTCGCAGGTGCATTTTTCATACCAAATGGCATGACTTTAAACTGATATAGTCCATTTGGCATCACAAAAGCAGATATCTCCTTTGCTCTCTCCGATAACAGTACTTGCCAATATCCTTTTAGCGAGTCAATTTTTGTGATAAATTTTGATCATCCCACTTTCTCAATGCAACCTTCCAACTATGGTATAGGATATGAATCCGCTTTTGTCACCACATTCACCTTTCGATAGTCCACACACAGTCTTTGTGTTCCATTCGGTTTTGGTACCGGCACAATGGGTGAACTCCAGTTACTGCAACTAGACTCAATTATATCATTTTGAAGTACGAATTCAATTTCTTTCTGTACTTGTGATAACTTTGCCGGATTTTATCTTTAAGGATGTTGCCTTATCGAAGATGAAACTTCTACAGACACCACGTGTAGCTAAATTTGTCCTCCCCAACTTATTCCCACAAATGGCTGCTCGGCTGCAATAGCTTCTTCAAATCGCTGACGCTTGTCTGGAAGGTAACTCAATATTACATTTAAATTTAAGTACTCCTTCATCATCCAATTTGATTAGAGGAAAATCAATTTCAGTGTCCTGCATTTCTACCTCTCTCATTATCTACCACCACTAACACCTCCTTTTGGTCCTCTTCCCTGTCAAAGTGCTTTTTAAGCATATTTAAATGGCACACCCTCTGCTTCTTTCTTCTATCTGGAGTATTTATTAAATAATGTACTTCACTCAATTTATTTTCAATCCTGCAAGGCCCACTAACCTTCCCTTTTATGAGTCACCCAGTACTGGTAACAGAAATAGCACTTTCCACCCAGCAACCAAGCTATGAGCTGTAGCTTTCCCATCTGCCTTCACCTTCATGGCTTGCTGTGAATTATTTAAATGTTCCCCAGCCAACTCACATGCTCTGTCAAATCTTTCTGAAATTTGACACATAATCCAAGACAGTAGTTTCTGAATTTTTGACCCATCAAATTCTCATGAATCAATTTCAGTGGTCCCCTTACCTCAACCACAAACTAGTTCAAAAGGACTATAGCCAAAGTTGATGCATTAGGAGCATCCTAATAGCAAATAACAAGAATGGAATTCCCTTATTCTAATCCTGACTATATGTCCTCATCATAGCTTTTAAGAGTTTGATGCCATCTTTCCAAAGCCCCTTGTGATTCAGGATGGTAAGCTGTTGACTTAAATTGTTTTATCCCCAAACTGTTCATTACTTCCTTAAACAGCTGTGACATGAAATGTGAACCCTGGTCTGATTGTATTTCCTTAGGTAAACCATATCTTGTAAAAAAAATTAGTTAATTCTTCCACAATTTCCTTTGTTATAATGTTTCTCAAAGGTATTGCTTCAGGAAACCTGGTAGACATATTCATTATTATCACTAAGTACTGATTTTCACTTTTAGTCTTAGGGAGGGGTTCTACACAATCAATCATGACCCTGGTAAAAGGTTCTTCAAATGCTGGAATTGGAATTAAAGGTGCCAGCTTAATCACGGCTTGTGGTTTCCCTATCACCTGACATGTGTAACATGTTCTACAGAATATGACTACATCCCTATGCAATCCAGGCCAATAAAAATGTTTTTTTTTTTAATTTTCACCTGTCTTTCTAATTCCTAAATGTCCTCCCATTGGAATTTCATGAGCAATCCTCAGCATCTCATTTCTATGTCCAAGTGGTATTACAATCTGATGCACCTCCCTTCAGTTTTCATTTGCTAAAACATGATACGACCTCCATTTTCTCATTAAAACATTATCCTTAAGCTAATAACATTCTGGGGTACACTCTGCCTCTCTGTTTCTGAGTAAACTGTTTGATATAATTGTCTTATTTGTGATTCCTTTTCCTGTAAATTTACTAACTGCCTTGAGTTAAACACTTCAGCTGCATTGTCTACCAGTCTTTCTTCCTGAGCAATGTTATCAAACACAGTGTCAGTTAATTGGACTTCTACACCTTCTCTCTGCCTTTGAACTTCCTGTCCTTCTTGTTTCAACCTTATGAGCCTGTGATCTTGTTATCACACAATCTGGAAACAATCCAGGATGCTCTCTCTTCAACACTCCTGTTGAAAACACTTTTACAGGCTGCTCAACTAACACAGGAATCACCCACATCTGGGACTCAGCAATATCATTACCCAAAATAAATTGAACCCCTGCAATGGGTAATTTACCCACTACTCCAACAATAACCTCACCTGTTTTCCACTTGCTCTTTAAATTTACCTTCCTCAATAGATAAGTCTAGCATCTCCACGAACCCCATTTATCATCACCTGTTCCTGTAATACTCCCTCTGAACAAAATATCACTACCCCACATTAAGGATTGACTAGCCCCTGTGTCTCTTAAAATTTTAAGATCTTTACCTACTACCCCCTGTACACATGGAAAGACTTTCACTTCACACACAAAATCTTTAAACATTTCTGCAGCCTGCTCCTCAAAATTCTCGGGTAAATTATGAACACATTCACACTTTACCTATCACTCATTCTTCCTGTTTTACCTGTACACAAACCACTAGTTTGTCCTGTGCCTGAACCTCAGAACCCACAGTGCTTTTACTTTCAATACTTTTCTGCACCCCCATAATTCCAACAGATTTTCCCTGCAATTTCCAGCACACCGGCTTCATGCGTCCAACTTAATTACAATGAAAACACCTCAATTTTCGAGTGTCACCTCAACCCTCAGCACCTTCCTTTTAATTCCGAAAAAAAACTTCCTGGGAATTTCCACCTACTCCTTTTCTTTTCTGACTACCCACCTTCCTTTCACCTTCCCACTTTCTATCCTCAGATTTAAAAAGGGTGACGTAAAAAAGGTTTAGCTCTATGAACTAACTCAATCGTCAGCTAGCTCTGCTGCTTGTCTTACCGTTCCTGTTCCTCCACATGAATTCTCACTACCAAAGGAATTGAATCTTTAAATTCTTCCAAAAGAATTACCCAAGAGCTGCATATGTTGTCTCCATTTTTAATGCCTGTATCCGCCGGTCAAAATTGCTTTGTTTTACTCTCTTAAACTCAATAAAAGTTTGCCCAGGCGGTTTTCTCATGTTCTTAAATTTTTGCCTGTATGCACTCAAAGTAGCCTTTTTTTTACCACATTATAGTTCACCGACACTTCTTCTGACAGTGAAGCATCAACTTCATGTGCTCTACCCACCAACCTGAATTGTAACAACAATGTCCAATTTACCTGTGGCCATTTCATCTGTTTAGCTATCTTCTCAACTGAAATAGAGAATGTTTCAACATCTTTCCTCAAACACTGGAAGAGCTTGTATAAATTAAACATCTCCCCACTGGGGTCTGATCTGAAAATAAGTCCTTCCTCGCCTTCTGGTGTCTCTTTTTTAACTACAAGCAGCTTAAGCTTGTGTGTCTTTTTCTCGGTCTTCTTTTCCTAACCTCGCCATTTCTAATTCCCTTTCCTGTTTTCTTTTCTCTCCTGTCTTTCCGCTTGCTCCCTTTGAAACGGCCTTTCTTTTTCTGCTGCCTCTAGTTCCAATTTCTTCATTTGCAACTGTATTTCAGCCCATTCCAATGAACCACACCTTGGAGAACTCAGTCCCTCAGGCATTCCTTCCAATTTCAAATGCTGTGCTATACCTACAATTATGTCAGATTTCCCCACTCCTGCAGGTAACCCTAACTGTAACTTATCCGCCAATTCCATTAACTTAATTTACCTTTTGTAAACCAGCCAAAGTTATAACTTCAAAACTCCCAGACAAGTGTTAGCAACTGCCAAAGTGATATTGCAGCCTCACCACTTAAAAAAACCTCACATCAACTCCTGAATTCAAAGCGCTTTTCATACTCGTAACCTTAAGTTTCAACAACTCCAAACCAATCAAGGAATATCAAATATATGCCGGACGAGCCCCCAGTTGTTATGGCATAGCCGATGGTAAATGCTGAGCTGCTCAAATTCCTAATAATAAAAATCTATTATAGTACCAATTTTACCAGTAATCTTTGGGAAAAATATAAACACTGTTCAAGCTCGTCTGGTTTATTTAAAAATGCAAATGTTCTCGTTACACCTCATATTCTAAAACTTCACTCATGTTTACCTACTTAACATTTCAAACCTAGCTCATCTTCTGACACATTAAAGCCTTCAGACCAGCTGCCTTTAATTCAATTAAGTCACACACACCCCCATAGGCACAGACCCCACTCTTACTCTACAATAAATTTCAATAACATTAATGAAAATTATATGTTCCTGACAGCCCACCATCCTCAGGCAGTGCATTCTAGATGCTAACTGCTTTCTGCATAGAAAAGTTTTAGTTCATGTCCCCTCTGCTTCTTTTTTCCTTCCCTTTATTTCGGTGCCCTCTGGTTCTCAATCCTTCCACCAATGGGAATAGTTTCTCTCTATCTTCTCTGTCCAGACACATGATTTTGAACACCTCTATCAAATCTCCTCTCAACCTCCTCTTCTCTAAAGGAGAACAATCCCAACTTTTCCAATGTAGCCAAGTATCTGAAGTCTCCCATTCTTTGAAACTTGCTTGTGAATCTTTTCTGCACCCACTCAAATGCCTTCACACCCTTCCTAAAGTGTGGTGCCCAGAACTGGATGCAATGTTCCAGTTGAGGCTGAACCAGTGTTTGATACAGGTTCAACATAACTTCCTTACTTTTGTACTCCAGCCTCTCTATATATAAATCCCAGGATCCCGTATGCCTTATTAACCACCTTCTCAACCTGTCCTTCCACCTTCAACCATTTGTGCATATATACCCACACCCCCCCAACCAGGTCCCTCTGCTCCTGCACCGCCTTTAGAATTGTACTTTTATTTTATGTTGTCTTTCCTTGTTCTTCCTACGCAAATGTATCACTTCACACTTGTCTGCATTAAATGGAATGTCCGTCCATTCCACCAGTGATAATGATCAAATAATCTGTTTAACTGACGTTGATTGAGGAGTAAATATTGGCCAGGACACTGGGAGAACTCCCCTACTCTTCCTAGAAATAGTGCCATAGGGATCTATGTCTACCCGAGGGGACAGACAGGGCCTCGATTTAACATTCCGTCCAAAACACAGCCTCTGACAGTGCTGCACTCAGTACTGCATTGGGAGCTTCAGCCAGAATTTTGTGCTCAAGTCTCTAGAGTGGGACATAACTTTGCAACTCACAGGCGGAAGTGCTACCAACGGAACCACGTTAAAACAAAGAAAAACAATGGAAGGTAATTACTTTTCAGATGATAGGTAGGAGCTAAGAGTATGTTAAAGCTGATAAGACAGGTAGACTCCCCACTGTATCAGCAGACTGGTAGAGCAATGATGTGAATATTTGATTGCTAAATGGGAAACTGTGCCTTGTATGGGAAGCACCAGCTAACAGCTGTTGTGCTTACCTTATTCACTGAAAATATGCACTTCAGTTATGGATTTTGAAATCACCTGAATTGCTAGGTTGCTTTTGCTCCTCAATTCCTGCCTAAAGCCATATTTTAAGTGCAGTCCCACCATACGGTTTTCTCACACTTGCTTTAGACGGAAACACACTTTACAAGGTGGTAAGGTGCAGTGCATCAGCATTTGCAATCAGCTTATTGCAGAACATCGCTCACTTAATACAACACTGATTTCTCTTGAAATCCTAACACTACAAGAACAAGTTTTATCGAGTGGTAACAGATTGACAGAGCTACAAACAACCTTCAAATAAAAATCAAAAGATTGCAATGTTTTAAAGTTGACATTTTATTTTATTCACGGACTCCAAAATGTGACAATAATGTCCTTGTATTTAAAAAAAAAATGAATCGTTAAAGATGAACTTCAAATGTTCAGATGAACCAGCACTGATCTCATCTTCAATCTGCACTATATTTGCAACTCTCTTCAGTAAAAACCAGAGTCTGTAGTGGTCCAGTTGGGAGCCTGCAAAACAAGAGTGAAAACAAATCCATTAGGAAAAACACAGGAGCTTTATTTAGCACATGATAAGCGTTGGGGTCTTATTAATTGAACATATTCAGAGTTTAAGACCTTGTCTGTATTACTTGTAAACTCAGGCTGCAGATTACTGAATAAGGAAATCTGTCCCCTAATTAATGCTGAGCAGCCATTACACACCGTATGTTTAGAATACGGTTTCACAGCTCCGAAAACCAGGTGCCCATAAACAACTAAATTATTAAGTGTTTGAAGTGTGAAGCATCATCATTTCAAGTGCCATTAGCTGAACTCTGTCATACTGTTCTCTTGGCCTCCTAAAATAGGAACTCAAACCTAACTTTTTACAGCTTACTAACAAAACCAAAGTCTAGCTGAAATGGGAGAATTGGCTGCTCGTGGTACCAACACATAAGGTGATTATAGCTTGTACACCTAGGAACAGGAGGAGGCCATTCGGCCCCTTGAGCTTGTTCCACCATTCAATTAGACAATGGCTGATCTGTATCTTAACCCTTACTCACTTGCCTTGGTTACATAACCCTTAAAAAATGCATTCTGCAAATTAATACAGTATTAACCAGACTGTACAAACTGGACTATAGCCCCAGAGGATTGTCCCCCACAAAACTGTGTTTCTCCCCCTCAATGAGGCAAAGTTTTCTCAAAAGATTTTCACCTTATACGACAAAAATAGATACGAACCAATCTCACCAAAATAGAGAAATAAATAGGGCGCCTCTTCTCGTAACATCCAAATTTAAACTTCTCCGCAACACTGGAGACCACGGGTCAACAGACCTGGCAGAAAATTGTTTACAAACTAAAAATGAATAATTTTAAGCTGGGCAAATTTTCTTGCGCAGGGATAATCGCCAGCCATTTGGAACGGCCTTGCCAGTCAACTGAGACAGCTTATCTAACTAGTGTATTTCCCCTTGTCTGAGGTAAAGGCAACACCGCTTGGCAGTTTGCAACTGTTCCTGGAGTTGCAATTCCAGAAATTCGAGATCTGGCAGCTGCGGTTATTCCTTTAAACCTGGTATCACAGCCTTCACCGTAGACTTGAAGTCACGGGAAATCTGGGTAGGTCAGTCAGCAAAACCCAGAACTGGAGCAAAAACAGTGGAAAAGCAACTTGAAGCAAGAGGAAATAATGGACATCAACAGAAATCCCAAATGTACACAATTTATTCCAACACAATTTCTATCAATGCCATGTGGGTGCTGTGCACAAACCCTCTGTTCATAATAGTATTTAGTGTGATGTCGCTATTTTGTAAAAGGAAAAGGAATACATACGAACATTGAATTAAGAGTAGGCCACTTGGCCCCTCGAGTCTGCTCCGCCATTCAATAAGATCATGACTGATCTGAATGTAACCTCAACCCCACATCCCTGCCTACCCCCGTTAAACTTTCACCCCCTCTTTAATCAAGAATCTATCCAGCTCTGCCTTAAAAATATTCAAAGACTCTGCTTCCACCTCGTTTTGAGGAAGATAGTTCCAAAGGCTCAACCCTCAAAAAATTTCTCCTCGACTGTCTTTAATGAGTGACCCCTTAATTTTAAACAGTGACCCCTAGTTCTAGATTCTCCCACAAGAGGAAACATCCTCTCCACATCCACCCTGCCAAGACCCCTCAGCATCTTAAAGGTTTCAATTAAGTCGCCTCCTACTCTTCTAAATTCCAGTCAATACAAGCCTAACCTGTTGAGCCTTTTCACATAATACAACCCGTCCATTCCTGGTATTAGTATAGTGAGCCTTCTCTGCACTATTTCTAACAGTTACATCTTTCTTTAAATAAGGAGACCAGTACTGTACACAATACTCTAGATGTGGTCTCACCAATGCCCTGTACAACTGAAGCATAACCTCCTTACTTTTGTAATCAATTCTCCTCACTAGCTTTCCTAAGTACCTGCATACTAGCCTTTTGTGATTCATGCACTAGGACACCCAGATCCCTCTGAATCTCAGAGCTCCTCAATCTCTCGCCATTTAGATAAGCTTCTTTTTTATTCCTCCTGCCAAAATGAATGATTTCACATTTGTCCACATGCCACTCCATTAGCCAGATCTTTGCCCACTCGTTTAACCTATGTCACTTTGTAGCCTCCTTACGTCCTCTTCACAATTTACTTTCCTACCTATCTTTGTGTCGTCAGCAAATTTAGCCACCCTTCCTTCAGTCCCTTCATCCAAGTCATTTGTATAAATTGTAAACAGTTCAGGCCCCAGCACTGATCCCTGTGGCACATCACTTGTCACCAACCAAAAAAAGACCCATTTATGCCAACTCTCTAGCTGGCTAACAGGAAGCAATCTTCTATCCATGCCAATATGTTATTCCCTACATCATGGGCTTTTATTTTCTGCAACAACCTTTGCTGTGGCACTTTATCAAATATCTTCAGGAAATCTAAGTATAGTACATCCACCAGTTCCCCTTTATCCACATTTCAGCTCAAATACTACAGACTTGTAGAGTGCACACTTATAATAAGTTGGTCTGTAAAAGCACTCTGCAAACTACACAAATGCAGAGATTGTGGTTCCACAACTTATTCCAACTAAGTACAGTTCTACAGAGGCTAGGATAACAAAAAGGTGGCCAACATTTTTGATCGATTAGGGACTGAGTGCCCGAACAGGAAAGGAAAGATTTCCCATGTCACAACAGGGGGAACATCTAAAAGTGTCTCAGAAGTAGCCTGGCCTTCAAATTCTCCTCTCGGTAAAGAATGCCCAGAGTATTATCATGGTAGAACAGTGTTAGCGGACACAGAATTAGAGAAACTAAGTGGCACACTGTATATACAAGTGTTCCAAGGTGGGATCATGCCAACAATCTGTGTCTCACCACTACTTTCAATCTCCAACACAGACAGAAATTCAGTTAGAATTGACCAGAAATGACACACTCAGAAATAAGTGTAAAATCTTTCACAGTAGAATTGCCACCTACAACGGATAAATATTTAACTAAACTCAATACAGAATATACTAATTTATAGAAGTGTGCCATGTTAGTTTCAAAGTTCAGATCTGGGTTGTAAGGACATTTTCATGGTACTATTTCCATGTTTGTTATGAGCCAGTACTTCTTAACAGAATGCCATAAACCACACCAACCTTTCCACTACACTTGGTCAATGTTGTTCTGATCAATGGGCAGTCACACACTGCATGAATTAAGTTAGTAGTGCACAGCACCATGAGGAGCTTGATCTGTTATAGCTAAGGAAATCTGCTCATTTCAGTAAAATTTACAATATACAAAAGGGTCTTTGCACTTTGTCAAAGGTTACGAACACTGATCAGCTAACCAGCTGTTGCAGGACTGACGTAGCAATCACAACAAGTGCAAAATTACTACCATATGCCTTCAGTGGTCTTTCAGATATGTTTAGTTCTAACTTAAGGAGCGTCATTGTTTTAAAACTAAAAATGCACGGAGTATGGAGTTTATAAACCCATGAAGAAACAAGTCCACACCTCCAAACTCACCATTAACCCATGTAACAACTAAACAAGTTTCAATTTGCACAATATAAAATGGGGAGTCGACCAAACTTTCATAGCTCTCCAAGACTTTATTCATCAGTAACAATCCTTGTATGGGTCTATTTAGGGGTGGAATTTAGAAATAGGCCATTCAGCCCAACCAGTCTTTGCCACCATTTCTGCTCCAGCTGAGCCACCTTCCACTTTTTCTCACCTGATCACCATATCCTTCTATTCCTTTCTCCCACGTGTGTTTATCCAGCTTCCCCTTAAATGTATCTATACTATTCACCTCAGCCACTCCTTGTTTTAGCAAGTTCCATATTCTCACCACACTTTGGGTAAAGAAGTTTCTTTTGAATTCCCAATTGGATTTCTTGTGACTATCTTATATTGATGGCCTCTAGTGTTGGCTCTTCCTCAGAAGAGGAAACACACTGTCTACTCCATCAAAACCTTCCACAATTTTAAAAGTCCTTTATTAGGTCACCAATCAGCCTTCACTTTTCATGAGAAAAGAAATCCAGCCTGCTCAATCTTTACTGATAATTATAACCTTGCAGATCTAATAAATAATTTTTACACCTTTTCCAGCGCCTCTATATCCTTTTTATATGGCACCTTAACTGCACTGCATTCCAAGCGGGAGTGAAAGAGACTTCTTTCCAGAACTTAAAGTAGGTTCATAAAGTTATGATCGCTCAATCATCTTCAAAGCTTTTGGGAGGAGGAGGAGATATTCTATATTTTCTTCCTCACCCCATTTCATTTTATATTTCACCCATGTCCTACTGAACTATATTGCTCTTTCCTAACTTCACCCAGTGCCTGTTTCACACCGAATCAGCTTCTACACAAGCCCGCTCATTCATCTCTTTGATTTAGCATTCTCTCTCTCTCTCTCTCATTCTCCCTCTCTCTGCCCAGAGTCCTAGCGTGCCACTCTACTAATTCTTCTACACCCATCTTTTTTGGTTTCTTCGCAGATGGAGCTTCATTTCCTGAGGGGATATTTGCATGTATCCTTTTTATGTTTCTCCTATATAGCCCTCAAAAAAATATACTTGGCTATCTAACAATCAGATAGATATGACCAAACCAGGATCCCTGCTAAAACTGTGTCATGTTTGGAATCCATTGTGGACAGGCTGTTGAACAGCCCCATTCCATTCTACACCTTACTCCAGGGCAAAGGACAGGCTGAAGACCTGCTCATCTCTAACGTCTTCCAATTCTCCACAGATGCTGCCTGGCTTGCTGAGTATTTCCAGCTTTCAGTTTTTATTTCAGATTTTCAGCAGCTGCAGTATTTCACTTTTAAAAAACAAACAGGAGAAAGACTATTGACCAGTTCAAAAACACAATGGAAAATTCCCCTTGGACTCTCAGTGATGAAGCAAGCTCCAATAACCCCAGCTAGCCAGCAACTCTAAGTGTTCTCTGAAGATCATAACAAGCTGTCTTTTAAAGGAATGTTAGTGATTCCATTCTCCATCACATGCTTCAGTAATCTATTCCAGAGAGCCCTGGATCTGCAAAGAGAAACGCTTCTTGGCAAATAACCTATCTCTTGATCCAAGGGTTTTATAGTCGTACTCTTGATCATTCCTATCCACCTCAAACCTATGCAAATTAGCTGAGTCCAATCCTTTCATTTTAATAAAAGTTCAATCGCCTCCCCTCTAAACCTGTTATATAAAAAGCCCCCCAAGATTAAGGTAAACTGTCGAAAGCCGGAGAATGGTGTGATGGAAAGATGAGAATTTTATTTTACACAGTGAATTATGATGACTTGGAATGCACTGGAAGCAGACTCAACAGTAACTTAAGATATTGGATGATTTCTAGAAAAAGAAACATTTGTAGGGTTAAGAGAAAGAACAGAGGGATGGATAACTCTTTCAAGAACCAGCACAGGTACAATAGGCCGAATGGCCTCCTTTTGTGCTGCAAGGTTCTATAGAGCTTCTGATAAATTACCCCCCACCTACCTAGAGGCCCAAGTGATGAACACAAATAAGCCGGCGAGGATTTTCTGTTTGCTTTATCATCAGTATTTATGCTTTGGAAAAACTGAGCAATATTAGAAGCAAGGTGAGATACAAGGGGGTAGGGCAGTGATGTTGAGCAGTGCATTCTTGTTTCTTGGCTGTTCTCAATCCAGAAATATCAATATTAAAGCAAAGTGATGCATGAAATCCAACTTGTAAAGATTTTCAAAGCTCCCTCGGTACTAAAATGCAGTAATTTAAGAGCAAGGTGACTATTTTTACGAGCTGGCATATCTGGCACATTTGCACAAATTCTGAGGCATGGTGAAATAGACTGCCTGAGGTTCTGTGCTGTAAAATTAAACCGGTTGTGGATCTGGAATGTCAGTATTACATTCTAATCAATGTCAAGAGTTGTCTGCTAAAAGCTTACAATACAGGTCCAGGTCCCTTACATCCAGTTAATACTCTACAGTCTCAAGATAATTCATTGATTTACATCAATACCCACCGAAGAAATGAAAGACAGATGAGGCAGGCATGGAACTACCATGACCAGTTGATTTAAAAAGGCCACTTTTAATTGCAGATGATGGCGTACATTTTTTAAAAACTGTTTTTTTCTATTCTCAGAATGTGTGCACCACTGGCAAGGCCAGCATTTATTGCCTAACCCCAGTTGTCCTTGAGAAGGTGGTGAGCCGCCTCCTTGAATCGCTGCAGTGTGTGATGAAGATGCTCTCATAGTACTGTTAGGGATGGAGGTCCTCCATCATTGCTGGGTCAAAATTCTAAAACAACCGATCTAGTTCCGGGTCAGGATGGTGAGAGAATTGGAGATAGGTGGTGCTTGAAACGTCTCAAGCAAGACAAGAAAGCCAGAGATAAGAAAGGGTCATTTCCAAACAGGCTCAGCACCAGAACGTTCAGAAGTTTCCTTAGGGATAGCTCTTGGCCAACTCCGCCAAAAAAAACACAGCATCATCAGATATCAAGGTATATGATCAATGAAGTAGTAAATGCCATTATCTATTGAAAAAGGGAGAGAGGATGAATTGAGGTTTGCAAGCCTCATGTACTCTTTGAAGTTGCTACGGTCAATCCTAGCAAGGTACATGGTTAGTCTGAGTACAGCCGCTTCCTTGAGATCCAACATCTCCAGGTGGTCAAAGCAATACTGCTAAGGCCAATACATTGAAATGAGCCTTTCGTAATGCATCGCCATCAACTGAGCTGCTTATATAGCAGCTGGGACCATTCATCTGCTTCTAGCCAAAGGGGCAAGCAACCTGTTTCCATCTTTGTCAGTACAACTCATGAATTTGCCACTAAAAGAGAGGAAAAGAGCACCTTTCCCACCTCAGGATGTCCCAAAATGCTTCATAGCCAATTAAGTACTTCTCTACAAAGTAGTGCCTGAAAGAAAGAGGCATGGTGTACAACGCTCTGTCACATTCTTCTTCCTCCTCCCACCATTTTTATTAGGAAAGGATAACCAGGGTGGGTAGATGGAGTTAAGAAACATATTAGTCATGGTCTGAGTGAATGGCCGAACAGGTTTAAAGGGATGAATGGGCTCCTCCTGTTCCTAGAAAGTCACCAGCCTGCATCACACATTTCCCACTTGCTATACAGGGAAACCATCCAAGCAATCTAGTTTACCACTACCCTCGCAGTCCAACTGCGCCTCTTAATTAATCTTCCTGTCAAATCCGGTCAGAGCACAAAACTTCAGTCAGCTTCTTGGCATCAGAATTACTTGGGCAAGAATTATGAGCAGTGGCTATGAGAGCAACACAGAGAAAAGTACATTAATCTCTAACGAATATTAAAGACAACCTCGTGGAAAACAGTTCCATGGTTTAGAGTTCAAGCCTTTTATTCTAATCTTGTATTTTGAAGTTGGTGCAGTCCCAAGTATTGAGCAGAGATTAAGGCTGTCTGCTTTACATAAGTTACTGACTTTTGTGACTATGCCCATGTGATGTAAATACCAACCCAATGCCTTGTATGACAGCACAAGTGTTTTGATTTTTGATAAAATGCTAATTTCATGATGTCAAGAGCGTCATTGTAAAATGGATCACAAACTGGCACTGGACTCATGCTTGTGAAAGGGTGAGACTACAGCAAAAGGGAAGATAAGAATTTGGGTAATAATGAAAAGGGGCACCTGGTGCATGCCTGATCATCTTCAGTCATTTGAAGAGGAAGTTTTGACATTACCCGAATTGATTTCTATGTTTTGTTTTGCCTTTCCTGAATGTTGGACAAAAAGTGGAGAAGGACAGATCCTGTAAGAAATGGGGCTAGTGCACATGGGCCTAATAGCCTTTCCTTGTCCAGAATACATAACAGGTGATAGCAGACTCTTCAATGGGCAAGAAACACAAACATGATCAAAAAAAAAAGTTTAAGGAAGGAAGTTTAGTATATTGTTATGCATTTGAGTAGAATCAAAAAGAAAAATTATGCAGGGCTTCTGGAACTAATTGGATAGGTACAATGGGCTATATGGCTTTGCTTCATGGGATATGCGGCTATGATCTTCTTGGGTTCAGAAGCAACAGACACTCCTGGAAATGTTCAGAGGATTTTGTTTTGATGAGATTAGATACTGGCCCATGTCTACTTTATAATAAGCATGCTACACTGCCTGGCAACTACAGAATTTTGGCAGTCTTTCTGTGCTTGACCTCTAAGGGGGCGGGGGGGGGGGGAAGGACACACAAAGCCATTCAATTCAAATACAAAAATTTTGTATATGTTCATATCTGTTAAATTAGCATTTTTAAAATAAAAAGAAATCAATGCTTACTCGAGTCTGGTTGGTTCTAACCACTCCCATATTTATTACAAAGAATGGTATTTAGCAAATTTTGTTCAAATTCAGAAATAGGTCAGGCCAAATGGCACCCATAAATAGTGAGAAAAGAATATTAGTGATCTTACAGTTTAGCAGAGCATACTATTATTTTTCATTACTCAAGAGTGTAGCTAAACTTAAGGATTACTATTCAAATGGGGTACTGTTTGTGTTCATCTAATGATTCAGAAACTTATCTGGCATTTGAAGCCAACGATGTTATTTGGCACCTTCTTGGTTATGTCAGAAGCCAAAATAAGTCGGCGAGGATTTTTTGTTCCTGCCTTGAGCACGCTCCGAACCTAGCCAAGTGTTTGGCCAATGTGAAAGCACACGAGGTGTTATGATCACCCAGAGTTGTCAAACAGAGAAGGCAACAGAATTTAAAACAATAAAGAAATGTCAAAAAAGTTAACAGTTCTCTCTCTTTAAAGTCGACACTAATGACTGGATAGAAGCCAAAAGCACAACACAAAGCTTCACAAACTTTTAAAAAAAGGCTATAAAAAAGAGAGAAACTGTACACAAGGCCAAGGAAGGGATGAAGTAAAATGAAGGAAAGCTTGGGCCAGGTCCTTGTAGAAAGTCCATGATTGCAGAACAGATACAGTGTCACAGAGTGCTGCCTTGCTTTTGGCTATCGGCCTTTTGATTGGTTTGTGAAGACTGAACAAATGAGGAAGAGCTGCAATTACAACCTCTTCGGACATGGAGTTGAGCATGCCCTTTTTGGCTGCACTGGGAAAATACGTGGCAAACTGTGTTCCTTCTCAGCACAGCTGGAGGTTGTTTTGTTGATGCACAGCTTGTTCACATGCTTCCCCCAACCCCCGCCCCCCACAAACCCATTCTATATTCCCGTCATGACACACCAACAAGAAGGAAAACAACAGTCTGACACCACTGTTTAATCAATCACGGCCAATTCTCTATCGTCACTGGCGTGGAATCTTGTCACTGTCCCATCAGACTTGCTAAACTGAACAGGGTGTGGATTCGGCTCTGCTGGAGAGGCAGAGACCAGAGATATTAATGTTCATTAAAACACATAGCACTGATCTACAAGCTAATTTCCTTTTTAACACTTGCTATTCAAATGACATAAGCAGTCCTCTTTTCCCCCAAAGCAACTTGATGTTTTTTCTATAGTCACACTTATTTCATTTTATAATTATTCACAGCAAATTCAACTTTACATAACTATGAAACTCAGCTTTGTTGCTGCTTATTAAAACCAGACATAAGCAAGCAACTGTTAATATGGCCAGAGTGTTGCACAGAGCTCAGCTTTCCTGGAAAATCTTTAGGTAAATAGTGCATCAGATTTCCAGAGGCTTCAACCTCTAGATGCATTATCAGTAGCCAAATGGAAAAAAAAAGTGGTAGCTTTTCTGGCTGGAAGCAGAGTAAAAATGTCTGGCTCACGACTCTCTGCCCTACGTGGGCATCAGAAAAAAATCCTACTTTCAAAAAAAATGTGCAAATTTGCACCAGTGAACTTGAAAGTTCCCACCTGTACAATGTCCTCATACCCCCATTTCTCTCCAAACCCCAAGCGAAATACTCTAGCCGCTCCATGCACACAAGACTGAATGAGAGAGAGTATAACATGATTTAGCACTTTTGCCCTTTTGATTGTTTTCTAAATACAAAATGGGTACATATAAAAAACTGCAAATGAAACAATGAACTGAGAAATTTAAATTCCAGGAAGAATTTACAATTCACTGTTTGCTGTATTGTGCTGCAAATTGTTTAAGACCATTTATCCAATTCTTGTGGAAATGAAGAAATGCAAAGTCCTCATGTTCTTGCTTGAATAAGGGAGATAAAGCAAATGTAAAATGTGATTACTGCTTTTCAATGCCATTTGTAAATTGAAAGAGTCAAGTTTAGATTGGTACGATTGTTAAATTTGCTGATGACACAAAGGCAGGTAGGAAAGTAAGTTATGAAGAGGACGTAAGGAGGTTACAAAGGGATTATAGATGGGTTAAAGCGAGTGGGCAAAGATCTGGCAAATGGAATATAATGTGGGTAAACTTGAAGTTGTCCATTTTGGTATGAAGGATAAAAAAGAATCATATTATCTAAATGGTGAGAGATTGCAGAGCCCTGAGATGCAGAGGGATCTGAGTGTTCTAGCACATGAATCACAAAAGGCTAGTATGGCAGGTACAGCAAGTAATTAGGAGAGCTAATAGAACGTTTTTGTTTATTACAAGGGGCATTGAATATAAAAGTAAGGATGTTATGCTTCAGTTGTACAAGGCACTGGTGAGACCACATCTGGAGTACTGTGTATAGTACTGGTCTCCTTATTTAAGGAAAAATGTAAATGCATTAGCAGTTCACAGAAGGTTTACTAGATTAATACCAAGAACGGCTGTCTTACGAGGACAGGTTAGGCTCACATCCATTGGCGTTTAGAAGAGTGAGAGATGACTTGATCGAAACCTTTAAGATCCTGAGGGGTCTTTACAGAGTGGATGTGGAGAGGATGTTTCCTCTTGTGGGAGGATTGAGAACTAGGGGTCACGGTTTAAAAATAAGGGGTAGCCCATTTAAGACGGGGATGAGGAGAATTTTTCTCGGAGGGTCTTGAGTCTTTGGAACAATCTTCCTCAAATGGCAGTGGAAGCAGGATCTTTGAACATTTTTAAGGCAGAGAGAGATAGCTTCTTGATTAACAAGCAGATGAAAAGTTATTTGGGTAGGTGGGAGGTTACAATCAAATCAGATCAACCATGATCTTATTGACTAGGGGAGCAGGCTCGAGGGGCCAAATGGCCTATTCCTGCTCTATGCTTGTATTTTTACGCTAATTTCGAAGGCTGATTTGGTATAATTTGAAGACTTTTTAAATCAGAGATTGGTGAACACAATTTTAAAATGACACTTAATCATGCATTGATTGTTATTTGTAACTATTGTGCTGTATTATTTGTGGTCTACAAATATGCACAATTTTGAACATAAGAAATAGGAAAAGTAACCCATTCTGTCCCTCGGGCCTGTTCCACGATTCAATATCATGGATGTTCTTCTACCTCAATTCCACCTTCTAGTACTATCCCCATGTCTCTCGATTCCCTTAGTACCCAAAAAATCTAACGCTCTGCAAAAGTGCTAATATATTTAAGGTAAAACAAAACAGATGGGGTTAAATCTAGAGTTTGTTAGGTAGTTAACTAACCACAATTTACCAAACTTAGTGTAACATAGCATAGCCTTCACTCGTCCTACTGTACGTCTGCCCAATATAGATGCTTATACGGGGACTCTGGTCCAGAGGCTATGCTTAAAGCAGTTAACAGTGCTCACCTCTGTCCTGTTGTTTTGATTCATTTTCTTTTCGATGTTCATCGCTAGCATTTGACTTCGAAAAGAGAGGCTCTTTGTTTTCTCGATGACCTGTTGATATGGGGACACAGCATTGTTTCCCATGACGACGTGCCCCTACAAATAAAAAATAGTTGCCAGGGTCACTGGAAATTTTCTGAATTGCACGCGCTTATAATTTGATGCAGTGTACTAAAATTAACCAAAATTAGTCAAAGGATTTTAACTACTTGGAAGAAAAGCATATGCCTATAGAGAAATTAGTTTAAATTTCTGCTATAATCTCAAACATGAAAATGTGAAAGCCTGAGGTTGCTAATATTTTGTTTGATGGTCTTTGCATTTAAAACATAGGATGAAATTGGCAAAACTCATCAGTACTGCAATGTATATAACCTTTTCGACAGCTCTGAAGCAGTCATGTGGACTCGAAACGTTAACTCTATTTCTCTCTCCACAGATGCTGCCAGACCTGAGTTTTCCGGCATTTTCTGTTTTTATTTCAGCTTTCCAGCATCCACAGCATTCTTCTTTTATATCAGTTAAGGTCACCTGGTTATCTCAACACTCGCCACCAATCCGATGAAAAGTCTTCACTCCTCTTTCCACCCCCATTCTTTTCTAGGATGGTAAACCTATATTATTTTCCCCAAGTTGCACTGACTAATCTTCCATCCATAAGAAAATTATCCTTGGTCCTTGGTTTGTTGGCAAAGTCAACAGTCCAAAAATACTAAGGCCAGATGCATCTATAGAAGCACGCACCACCAGACTGAAGAAAGGAAGTGGAGGCTGCAGATTTTATCTCAAGATAATCTTTCTATTTGGATCAGTGCAATTGTACTATGGCATTATGGTCAATTTCTAGTGTTTAGAGAACACAAGGAAATCAATGTACTACATGGTTTTGTCGAGGTGGTCACATTATGAGCCCTTGTACTGATCAAAGGCAGCTCTTGCCAGGTCTAGAATTCTTATCACAGCATTTAAAGGCCTCACCTATCTATAGGTGCAGGGTACACTTAAGAGGGAGATCTTAGACCAGTCTGAAACAACAGGTGATAAATTTGTGAACATCTAAATACAACTTCCTAATACTGTCATGTGCTATAAACAAAAGCCGAGGATAGAAGGCCATTCACCCATCAAAACGAATCCATCGACTAAAAGAAAACTTGCTTTTATGTAATCCCTTTGACTTCTGAATCCATATGGCAAATGGCACGTTGGCCTTTATTGCAAGGGGATTGGAAGACAGGAATAAAGTCATCCTGCCGAAATTGTACAGGGTTTTAGTGAGACTACATCTGGAATACTGTGTGCAGATTTGGTCTCCACATTTAAGAAAGAATATAAGTATATTGGAGGTGGTACAGCAAAGGTTCACTAAAGTGGTCCCTGGGGTGAGGAGGTTGTCCTATGATGAGAGGCTGAGTAAACTGGGCCTATATTCTCTGGAGTTTAGAAGAATGAGAGGCGATCTCATTGAAACCTACAAAATTCTGAAGAGCCTTGATACGGTAGATGCTGAGAGATTTGTTTCCATTGGTCGGGGTATCTAAAACATGGGGCACAGTCTCAGGTTAAGAGGCTGATCATTTAGGACTGAGATGAAGAAAGATTTCTTCACTGAAAGGGTTGCGAATCTTTGGAACACTCTATCCCGGAGGGCTGTGGATGCTCCATCACTGAATACATTTAAGGCTGGGATGGACAGATTTTTGGTGTCTCAGGAAATCGAGGGATATGGGGAGCAGACAGGAAAGTTGAGTTGAAACTCAGGTTCTGCCATAATCGTACTGAATGGCACCTCCAAAGGCTTCCCATTCCTGTTTGTACACCTTTCCTGCATCCATTACAAATATTGCATTTGGGCTTGTCAAGAAACTATCATATTTTTCCAAATATTACTGTGCGATATTTTAAAGCAGGCTTGTGTGCGGGGGTGTAAAGTTGTGTGTGGGGGGGCTAATTTAATTAAACTAGAGACGATTAAACTGTAAGGTTTAAATTATCAAAGAAATGAGGTGCAAAACAGGCATTTGAAATGCAGGTGAGTAAAGCTGGGGTGGGGTCAACAGATACAGTGAATTAAATTTGCATTTTTAGATAAGTGGGAAAGGTGTTTGATTTTCAAAGGGACATAAGATTTTTACAACTGGCAAGATAAATATGGCAAGGTTATTACATTGATTTTTCCCAAAAGTGGTCATAATGATAACATGAAAGATTGTTATATTCTGGAAAAAGTAACTTCTAAAGACAAGTTGAAACGATAGGATTTAAATATATTTCGCCCTTTTTGATCTGTAAAGAAGGATGGAAGGCTGTGCGAGGTGTGCCCATGTGAGACCTTGGAAGGTGACTGTGTGAAACAGACTGGGGAAAAACCTCTAGCCACTCTGAAGAAGTTTTGCTGTTCCAGTAACCAAAGTTGTGTTAAAAGCCTTTGGAAATCCATTGTCCAGTGGATTCTTGTGGTATAATTGCTGAATGACTTAATAATTTGGAATCTATTTGGACTGTTGACTTAAATGGGGTGCGTAGTTAGGAGTCTGGTTAAGTAGGAATTTTGGAAACTGTTATAACTGTGATCTTGCGTGTTTTTAAGTTTGTTGTTCTTTTGTTAATAGATGTTTTAATCTAATCTTTAAAATCTCTAAAAGTGGTAGTGGACTCATTCCTTCTGACCTCAGTGCACAAGCCTTGCCGTAATAAATACAAATTGCAAAATCTTTGTGATAGTGTGGCCAAGTTTCCCTTGTGGATTTGGTCAGACTGGCAATATCTGTTCCAGAGTCTTCCCTCCGCCCCATTAGTGGACCTAAAGGCCCTTGTAGTCAGGAGTTCAACTTTACTGCTCAAAATCTATTCCAGCAGCATCATGACCTGGGGATCCTAACAAGTGAAAGCCTTTGTTACACAAACTGGTTATTGTAATCTCTCACATGCCTTCTTGCCTTTGATTCTCTCCATGTTCTTGGCCTGTGTCCTTCCACGTGTCTGAGGGTAGGTAGTATAAGGCTGACAAGAGCTGGGTGCTGAGTAGAATACTGCATGTGGTCTATGCCTGCTCCTATTTCTTGTGTCCGTGTCCCAAAGCACTTAACAGTTTTTGAGGTGAAGTGTAGTCATTGTTGCAATATGGGAAATGCAGCAGCCCATTTGTGCACAGTAAGCACCCACAAACAGTTACAAGATAGATGACCAGATTATTTGTTTTTAGTGGTGTTGGTTAAGGGATAAATATTGGCCTGGACACTTGGATCTCCCTACTCTTCTTTGAATAGTGTCATTAGCTCTTTTACATACACCTGAGAGAAAAAAATAGCACCATGGTTTAACATTTTATCAGACAGATGGAACCTTTAACACTGCATCGCACACTCATTAGAGCACTGAAGTGTCAACAACAACCTGCATTTATGTCACCTAAACAATTAATTAAATTGTCCCAAGAGGTTTACAGGGGCATTATAAAATAAAATTTAGCATAGAGCCGCATTAGCAGGTATGAGAGCAGATGACCAAAAATCTGGTCGAAGAGGTAGGTTGTAAGGAGAGTCTTTTGGAAGAGAAGAGCTGGAGAGGTTTAGAGAGGGAATTCGAGTTTAGTGTCTTTGGAGTTGAAGACTCAGCCACCAATCGTGTAATAATTAAACTTGGAGATGCTGTAGAGGCCAGAATTGGGGCTGAAGGAGATTGTTAGTCTGGACTATTTGCTTATGTGGAGTTAAGCCCATGAAATTTTGACTCAAGAGTTAGAATGACACCAATTCACACAGCCTAGCTTCCAGCTGTACTTTGAAAGCCCTGAAAGTCTGACTCCATTACTTTAACTGATGGATACCAACCACTGATCACCCTTGGACTCATTAAATTTCTTTCTGTACATCTTGGAAATTTGCTTTCCACTAATTTAACTCTGTGTCCTACTGCTCTGACGTGCCCTGAAGTGCTATTTTAGGTTCATTTCATTTATCTATACCACTTAGCACTTTATATAACTCAGATTTTCTCCAGCCCCTCTCAAGTATTGTTTCTCTAGGCTAAAGATTTTAAGCATTAATTTCTCCTCAGCTGGTTCCCTTCTCACTTGCAATGATGTTCATTACAAGTATGTCCTTTTCAAAGCTGCATTGACCAATGCATCACAAAACCTCAACATAACCGCTATAAACCTACAAGAGCATCTCAACATTCTAGCTGCCTCAACAATGTCTCACCTGCTTCCTCTGTCCTTACTGTACACCCTGCAACCTCTTCAGTGTTGAGGGCATATTTAACAGTTTCCGCATCCAGGACACATACATTCCAAGTGTTAACCTTTGAAGTACTCTACTCAGCCTTATACTACCTCCCCTCAGACATGTGGAAGGACACAGGCCAAGAACATGGAGAGAATCAAAGGCGAGGAGGCATGTGGGAGATTACAATAACCAGTTTGTGTAACAAAGGCTTTCACTTGTTATGATCACCAGGTCTTGATGCTGCTGGAATAGATTTTGAGCAGTAAAGTTGAACACCTGATTACAAGGGGCCACTAGGTCCACTTCTGGGGCAGTTGGAAGACTCTAACAGAGAGAGTATGAGCCCAAACCCAAAAATTGCAATGGAAGCAGGAAAGGTACGTATGCAGGAATAGGGAGCCATTGGAGGTGAAGAAATGTGTGATGCACCATGGCATGCAGAAGTGGAACCATGAGACCACATCACTGTGGAGATGGGCTGTGGTGGAAACACATCTGGAGAGGAAGGAATACTCAACACTACTGACAGAGAGGTTGAGGAAAATGAAGGAGAGTTGACTACAGTTTACTTAAATAAGACAACAGTGCACTCACAGCTATTGCAGAGAGCCACAAATAATAAGATTGCAACTACATAGGCAGCTTAGAAAGAGGAATTTATGTGAAAAGTGGTGCTGCTGCACATTGTCCCTTTAGAGAGTCATAATGAAATGATACAAGGTTAGGGTTCATGAGATTGGGGGTAATATATCAGCATGGATTGAGGGTTGGTTAATAGACAGAAAACAGCAGGAATATTAGGATGGCAGGGTGCAACTAATGGAGAGCTGTAAGGATCAGTGCTCGACTCTCAGCTACTTACAATCTATATCAATGACAGATGAAGGATGCAGTATATCCAAGTTTTCTGGTAATACTAAGCTATGTGGAAAAGTAAGCTGTGAGAAGCAGGTAGGGATGCTGCAAAAGAATACAGACTGTTTAAGTACTGGTCAAGAAGTTGGCAAATGGAGCATAATGTGGGGAAGTGTGAAATTATCTACTTTGGGTGGAAGAATGGAACAGCAGCATTTTTTAAAGAAGGTGCGAGACTAGTAAACATTGGATATTCAGAAGGATTTGGGTGTCCTTGTACACCTTTGAATCTCAAAGTTTGCTTGCTATGACTGCATGTTATCAGGAAGGCAAGTGGCGTATTAACCTTTATTGAAAGGGGGTTAGAGTATGAGTAAAGAAGTCTTTCTGCAATTGTCAAGGCTTTGATGAGACCAAACACGGTAGAAGCTGAAAGGCCATTTCTTCTGGCTGGAATGAGGTCAGTGACTCAGCATAAGGGGTCAGGCTATTCAGAATTGAGATGAGGAGAAACTTCTTCACTCAGAGGCTTGTGAGTCTTGGCAATTCCTTAAAATTCATACATTTAATGGTGACTGCTAGAAGCATTAGAGGGGCCCATGAGGAAAAACTTTTTACCCAGAGGGTGTTGGGCACCTGGAATTCACTGCTGGAATTGGTGTCTGAGGCTGAAATGCTCAACTCATTTAGAAGGTACCTGGATCTACAAGGCTACGGACCAGGTGCTGGACAGAGAGATTAAAACGAGTGGCTAGTTTTTTTTCCTCTTTTTTGGCCAGTGCAGACACAATGAGCTGAATGGCCTGAACTGTGGATGCCCAGTCCTTGAGTAGTTTGAAGAGTGAGATGCTCCATTTTTTTGCCACAAAGCGAATCAAGGGAAATGGGGATAGGGTGGGAAAATGGAGTTAATATAGAAGTTCTGCCATTGTCTTATTGAATGGCAGAGCAGGTTTGAGCAGCTGTATGGCCTTCTCCTCCTCCCTCCTATTTCTTGTGTTATTAAATCATAAAGTAGCTACATGTAGCTTTAGTGTTGAACTTTTTCTTGGGGGGGTGGGGGGGGAAACAAAAGATCTGTAGACTGACAGGAGAAGATAAAAACCACTAATAGCACAGATGTGATAACGCTTCTATGAAGGGCCTTGGGACATGTTGAGACTTTAAAGGTGCTATATAAATGCAGGTAGTTGATATGCTGTGGAATAGAAGGCCACTCTGCAACTCAGCAGTGTGCATAGCTAACAGGAAAAGAGATTGTCCCCTATGTATTAATACAATATCTCAGACAAATGCAAAATGCTGCAGATGCTGGAAATCTGAAATGAAAACAGAAAATGCTGGAAAAACTCAGCAGGTCTGACAGCATCTGTGGAGAGAGAAACAGAGTTAACATTTCGAGTCTGTATGACCCTTCTTCAGAGCACTGAGGAGTCATACAGACTCAAAACCTTAACTCTGTGTCTCTCTCCACAGATGCTGCCAGACCTGCTGAGTTTTTCCAGCATTTTGTGTTTCTATTTTAATACAATATCTCACTTATAATTAGAGGGTCAGCAGCTGAGGAATCTTCTGGACACAAACACCACACAAGCTCAAATACTCAGTTCAGGTCATTATACTCACAGCCTTTGTAACGCCAGCATTTGGTAATGATACATTACATCACGTTCTGCCAGAGTCAAACACACAATCCAAATATAAAACCTCTTACCAGTTTTGAATCTATTTTTGCATCCAGCCTTGCATTTCGAATTAAGTTGACAATCCATCTCTCTGCTTCTTCAGGAGTCATATTCAGTTTCTCTGCAAGCATACTGCAGTGAAAGGAGAGAGAAAATCTTAAACAAGACAATTCCTTCATTTATGTCTTCACACAAGATGTTATAGGTCTTGAAATTGTCCTCTGACTTGGTAAAATGGCAAATCTTTAATAGTATAATAAAAGGGTAAGGCTTAGAGCTCTCCATTGAATAGGACTTTAGCTTGTTATTTCAACTATATGAAGTTATCACTAAAACAAAATGACCAACTTGTGATTTGGCATACGTGATTTGCAACAATCGGTTTGAAAAATAAAACAATCTTGACCAACACTTATGTAAATTTTAAGCTTGAGTATCGCCAGGCCAACACTTTTGCCTGCCCAAGTTAGTGTGTGTGTAATAACAGCTAACCATCTGAAAGCATTATCCAAAACACCCATTTAAAGTGCCACTTTCTTTGAGAACACCTGGATTAAGGATGTGTTTTTTTTGAAAAGGGGGAGCCACAGGGAAATTACAGTAGCTTCAAATGAAAGGACATGGTGTCAGATGAAAGGGAACCATTTACAGGGTCAGCCAGCACAGGGATCAGGGAAGGAAACTGGGTGATGAGTTTCATGGGATTATGGGCACAAACCTGGAGAAGATAGAGAGGGAGCGATGAGACGGAGGCAGGCAGGCAGAGAGGAGGAGGGTGGGGGCGAGAGAGAGAGAGAGACACACAAGCAGAGACAGAGGGGGAGACAAGCAGAAAGTGACCGGGGGGTGGTGGTGAGAGACAGGCAGGCAGACACCGACTGGCAGACAGACTTTGGGTGGGCGGGTGGGGAAAGAGAGAAACCAACCGACAGAATCAGGGGGGTTGGGGGGGGGTGGGAACCAATTGAAAAGGATACAACAATTAGAACTCCATGAGAAGATATTGGTATTCTTGCAAACTGGCCTGATGAGTGCAAAATGAAAAACTTCCACCATATGTCTATTTTTTCAGCAATACTCAAGTTCACTGGAGTGGTCCCTGAGAGGGTTGTCTTATGATTTTTTTTTAATCCATTCATGGGATGCGGGCTTCGCTGGCTAGGCCAGCATTTATTGCCCATCCCTAATTGCCCTCGAGAAGCTGGTGGTGAGATGCTTTCTTTAACAGCTGCAATCCTTGTGGTGTAGGTACACCCACAGTGCTGTTAAGGAGGGAGTTCCAGGATTTTGACCCAGGGACAGTGAAGGAACGGCGATATATTTCCAAATCTGGATAGTAAGTGACTTGGGAGGGGAACTTCCAGGTGGTGGTGTTCCCATCTACCTGCTGCCCTTGTCCTTCTGGATGGTAGCGGTTGTGGGTTTGGAAGTTGCTGTCGAAGGAGCCTTGGTGAATTCCTGCAGTGCATCTTGTAGATGGTACACAGTCCTGCTGCTGTGCGTCAGTGGTGGAGGGAGTGAATGTTTGTGAATGCGGTGCCAATCAACTGGGCTGCTTGACTGAAGCAACTGAGGCCCGATGTCACGCAGTTGAGAGCTAGAAATTGGGAGTGACATCCCCCATCACCATAAAATCTTAAGTAATTTAGAGAAAGTAAGGAGGCCATTCAGCCCATGCTGCCTATGTGGTTCGATTGGTAGATCAATCCCAACATTTGTGTTGCCCTGGCTCTATTGTATTGCCCACTACTTCAAATATTCATCTAACTTTCCTTTAAAAGATGCAGTGGTCTCTGCCTTAACTACTCTCTGAAACAAAAGGTTTCACACGTTTTAAAACTCTGTCCAGAGAAATTTTTCCTAATCACCTTCCTCTTTCAGTGAGAAATTTAAATTGACAATCCTAATCATTGACTTCACAACCAGAGGAAATAAGTGTTCCATTCACTCAAACCTCCATTAAATATTTTCCTCTTAGTGACAACACTTGCTCAGTTGGTAACACTCTCTCCTCTGAGTCAGAAAGTTCACTTCCTACTTCAAAGTCCTGAGCACTAAATCCAGGCAGACACTCTGGCAGTGCTGCATTGTCGGAGGAGTCGTCTTTAGGATGAGATATTAAACAGAGTGGATGCAAATGCTCTCATGGCACTATTTAGAAGGGCTGGAAAATTCTCATCCCTCAACCAAGAATGCCAATAAAAGGTTATCTGGTCATTATTACATTACTGTTTGTAGGGTACTACTGTGCATAAATTGGATGTCGCGTTTTCTACATTGCAACAGTGACTCTGCTTCAGGAGTACTTTGGTTGGTGTGAAATGGTTCTGGTGAGCCAAGGTAGTGAAAGGTGCTATATAAATGCAAGTCTGTCATTCTTACCATTTTCTGCTCCAATGAAAATAGTCTCATCATCTCTTCAGAACCAGTTTCCCATCCCAGGTATGATGAATCTAGTTTTTAATGCTCTGTATGGCTTTAAAAAGCCTTTTCTACACTGGGATGCCCAAAACTCTGCACAGAACTCTTTGGCTGAAACAATATCAGGTGTTACAAATTTCCCATTACTTTGTTGTGTGTGGACTCTATGTCGCTGTTTATAAAACCCAAACACCACCCTTCAATAATTACAAGGGCCCCATTAACAAATACTTCAGCTTGAGTACTGGAGCCAGGGCTTTTTGGATACTGTTCTCTGCTGATGAAAAACATGTAACCAGAGTGCTTTTTATGCAGGAGAATGATAGGGCAGCTGCTTTAGTTGTATCCCATAAATCAGGTATTAGCAAATTATTTCAATGGTCACTGGGAAATATTATTCACTTCCTAACATGGAGAAAAGGAAAACATGAATAAAAAAATCTGCAGGTTTTATCCACACACTTTTTGACTGGTCCTGAGCGCTTAATTATTGCAGGTCCAACTGCACTTCACACGCAGAGCTGGTTGCTTGGTATATTACAAAACCAGTCAGTGCAAATTTTCTGCAGCAATCAATTTGAAACAGGTAATGAGACAACACCAGAGGAGGGTTAATACGAAACTCAACAACTCCAGTCTTTCTGTTGTACACTGCTGGCACACAAATAAACCACAGTGAAAACTGGTCCAGAGAAATGCTTCACACTAATTCCATTATTAGGTATAGAAGATACTCAGTTCTCTATATCACTTTGACCCTGAAGGGATAAATGCCACAAACATAGTAGATCAGAAAGATTCTAATGCTTTGTAAATGTGACTTGCAGTGGTCAGTGCACTGACTGGTACCATTAAAGTCCAGACTCAAAGGCCAGTCTCTACCACATTCTCTGTCAAAACTGTGAGGTGTCATTTTATTTCTTTAGAAAAATCCAAGATGCATTCCTTTGAGTAAGCATCACAAATGCCGATGGTGTTTCCTGTGGTTTTTCAATAAACTTGTTGTATGTCCTGCTGCTGTGTGGCTAGTTTCATGTACCAATAAATCCTAGTCTATCATCAACTAGAAGTCTCAAGGAACTCCTGGCATTCTCCTGCAGCAGCAGTCTGCATTTACCTGCCAGTAAAAAGCACGCACTAAAGCCACAGACCAAGAACCTTGCAGTTCCCCACTACTTCCTGCAATTAAATTTCTTCAAAAGTCAAGTAACTTTCTCATCACAATTAACTCTGTTTCTGCACGCACCAAACTGAAACCAGCGAGCCCAATTATGAAGGGTCATCATGCTTTAAAATACGCACTTGAAATCTTCAGCATGGATAAGTAAAGCTGTACGTTAATAGAAGCTGTGGATGAGTTGAGAGATTTTATGGGAAGAGTAAAAAATTCATAATCATAAACTTGACCAAGAATGCATGTGTATAGAAAGCCTGGAGTACTCCCAGCACCCTTCCCACCACTTATCCCTCGCCCAATACCCACTGATACATTTACCTCCTTGGTATGGGGAAATAGGCACTCAAAATGGCAAACAAGCTGGTCCACCAAGCTCATCCCACATCCAGGACTAAATACTCAGTACCCCATCTCACCCATGTCATCAACCAAGAAAGATGTAAAAGTCCCACAGTTAATAAAGGGAGGGGTGGATAAAAACCTCAGGGAAACGTCTCCAGGAGATTGTATTGGCCATGGGTACATAACTGCTAATCCACTTAACTTCTATATAGTGTAATTATTGGCCCAGCCAATAACTTGTCCAGCTGCCTCTTGAAGGCAGAGAGTCAGCACCCAGCTGGTGACATACTGCAGAGGTTCACTACTCTCTGGGGAAAAGAATTTCCTATCTTCCAGTCTATTTTCACTTTTACATCGTTTAAAAGCATTTCCCCGCGTACCCTGCCACCACAATGTCAAACTTAAAATTATCTATTTGACAGGCATACAATTCAGCCCTTTCATTCTTTTACAGGTCTCTATCAGATCTGCTGCTCTACAGTAAACAGACCCAGCTCAAGCCCGAGTAACTAAGGATCTTCAAACCAGGAGTCATTCTTGTCACATCCCTGTCAACTTTTCCCAAAGCTGTTAGATCACCCAATAATGACATTTCACAATTCACTAGCTGTGAAGCTCGTTGGGGCACCCCCAAGGATGGGAAAGGCACTATATAAATGCAAGTTCCTTCTTTCAAAGGCGGAAGTTTGGAGAAATAAACGTGCAAGCGATACTAATTTAACAGTTTTTTAATGCTTCACAAGTGCTTCTGAGAAACAAGCATCTTTCAACAGTTGCACATTAACAGGGGTATTTGTTGGAGTGTGTCAGGCTCGTTCCAAGTTACTGGGTCACGCGTTCCAAAGAAAAAGTTGCAAAACCTAACTAGTAAGCTAGTCAATTACAATCTCACAGGCATTGCACTGCACAAATTGTACCCAATGGCAAAATCCTCATGGTGTACAAAGAGCAAGAGGCTTCTTCATAGGACAATTTTAAAAAGCGTCCACCTGCATAATAGTCACTGCATCCCAAAAAGAGTCATGAACTGTGCAAACCTCTTGGTATATTTCAAGCACTAGGTGAAAGTATTGTTTACTGGAAGTGAATGCTTGTCAGCACTTCACCTGCAAGAGCAGCTCAATGACTGATTCATCAAGGCATTGCCATGGAGAATGCACCAGGGAATAATTGCAACTACCATTGCAACAGATCAACCACAGTCCAATTGCCAACCAATCAGCACCCTCTTCTCATGCAGTATAAATTGTTGTTCCCTTTGAAATTTGGTATTTTTGCAATTCTGTCCTGATGAGTGCAGGACGAAAAGCTTCACTAGCCAGTCTCTTTTTGCAATACTCAAGTTCTGTACCACCAAACAACTAAAGGTAAACTCACTTTATTCAGTAATGAAGGAAGTAAAGCAGTTACAACAATCAAAAAACACGCATTCATACACTAGCAATCCTTCTCAATATCTTACCAATAAACACACAGAAAGGTTCAAGCTCATAGGCACCTAGTGTGTGAATGAGTATTAAGATCACAGGCCCAACAATTGTATTTATTACTATTACGTTTATTTACCAAGCAGAAATGCAATTAGCCATATCTGGATTCCCAATCAGCTGCACATAGCTCGTAGCTAATGCATTAAACACTGATCTACAGCATTAGATAACTGAGAAATGCCTACAAGCTTAAGTTTCCAATAGTCTAATGAGTTAGCATTGCTCAACTCGACCACATGCCCTTGGAAATCTTGTGCTTTGACAAACCGCATGTGCTGAAACCTCTAACACATTAACCTGTAATATGACATAAATGACACTCGCGTCAGTTCTTGAAGATCTTATCTAGTGAATGGTTTCACTGAGGATGGTTAGTTCATACTGTTGATAACAAAATCTTTGCATATAGCAATAAATTTTAACAAATATATTTCTATAGTACCTTCCTCTTCCTCAGTGCTCTAAGGTCAAGAGATTAGACCTATAGGCAAATGCTGTAGCCAATTTGTGGAGAGGAGTCCGGGTAACAGTGAAATTGTGGACAAATTGAGAGAAAGGGGAAGATAGTGCTTGGATATTTGACAAAGCTCTTCCAGTATGAGACAAAATTAGGAATGTCCGAAGTGAAGACGCCAAGCTTGCCAGGGATATGCAGTAATTCCTCCATATAACAATTCTAGTGCAGCTTCTAAAGGAGATATAAAAGCAAGCATATTAACACTTGCGTCTGTATATCATCAGGTCCCCAATGGCACAGATAGCTAATGCAAAAAATGGCAAAGTGCCGAGCCATATAGGCAAGAAATGTCAACCTCAAGTCAACAATGAGATCGTCAATCTTTGCTGGGGCAACTGCAGGGGCACTAAATTTAGTATCACCATTTCTCAGTAAGAGAATTACAAATGCCCATGTCCTGACAGTGATTGAGTATCCACTGCTGGAAGAGCAGAATTTTGCCTGAGACTTAGCCACAATTTCTCCCTCCCCACATGTTCCCTTCCCCAGTTCACAGAACAGGCTCTTGGGAGAGATTCCAAAACCTGTGGAACCATACCTGACCATTCCCTCCAATAAAGGGAACATGAGGAGAAAATGGGGAGGAATTCTGAAGGTGGAAGATGAACAGTAATTCCAATAAAACAAGTTTGTTACATCATAGCACACAGCAGATCGTGTTTCAGGTTTAAATGCAGGGGTTAATTTTAGACAGGGTTCTTGAAAACTGAAGTTCCTAAGCAATGGGAAATCCTTCTTCAGTCATGGAGACCTTGGCACTCAGGTACCAGCAGTGCCTCTCGAGCAGTCAACAGCAGATATAATCCAGTTTGGAGATTATTTTCCCCAGAACAAATAATCTAGCTGAAGTTTGGGAAGACTCGCAAGGTGGGAGTAGATCTATAGGAACTTTGGCACTTAAACAATTTATTGATCAGCGGTTACCAATGAAGTTAAATGAATAAATACCTAGTCCCTCGTCCACCAAAATACAACTGACAGCTGATGGCAGGAATAACTTGCATCCTCATCATAAGGGCAATCCAGAGACACATTTGAATGGCCAGCAGATTCAGCTCAGCTCCTTGGCAATATATTTCTTTGCTTACCAGATTTTATTGCTGGGGTTGAGGTTTTTGACAAAATGGAATGAAATCTGCTTCTGGGAATTATGATGTTGAGTGATCTATAGCTTCAGCACATGCCAACATTTAGCCTCAATGCGTGGTAGCCTACTATATTTTCCACCTTACGATAAAATTTTTGTGGGATTGCGTTTATATTCCATCCCCCACCCTCTGAACCTGCTACCACATTAAGCCTGCTGATACGTATGGAGTAAGCTGTAAACTCAGGGGATGTGTTCATTTCAACCACTCAGCTCTCCTAAGTTTTAAAAGGAAATTAATCTGATTGCCTGCCAGAAAAAGACCAATTTTGTTTGTCATTAAACATATTAGTGTGATCACATAACAGCTCTCAAATCTCTGTTATAGACTGGAGAGCAATGAGCAGCTTGGCAATTTTACATAACTCCTTAAAAGTCACATTAAAACAATTACTTTCTCACTCGAAGTATTTAACTAATTAAATTGTTTATGCAAACAGTGACGTCCCTATTCTCCAGTTAACTGTAAAACAGATTACTCCTGCTGTAGCCAGGGCATTATTCAGCAATTTCAATGCTCCAAGTGGTCAAGTTTCAACACTGAAACAGCAGTCTGATCATTCTACCCTTGCATTGGTGGGCACTCTTTATTTGGGGGGTGGGGGGTGGTTTTGGTCCTTTGAGAGTAGGGCAGACACAATGAACCACAAGCTTAATCATCGTTTGATAAAAAGGTCTTTGCTAACTCAGGGTCCTGAAACTCAATGGAGGCAAGCCTGGCCTGCCAGTTCCTGAACACTGCGTGGGACACAATCACCAGAGCTGTCAATGCCAGCAGACTTCTACACACCCAGCTGGTTTTAGTGTCTGCTTAAGGTGATGTACAGGCAAAAGAAAATGGCCACTAATGGTCAGGGGAGTTCAACAGGTAATCTAAACTGGGAGCGAAGGGAAAGAGGCAGGAAAAAAGGCGATAAGCTTTTAAAAGGAGGGCATCCTACTGGAAGATATTTACTGCTGAGTACTCCTTCAGCAGCAAATAATTTAAAGGTCTCACCCTATTGACCAGTGTGCAGAAACACTGCACTGACCCAACTAATTCCTCATTAAAGTGGATTTCAATCTGTTTAGTTATTCTGCCATTAATACAAGTGTCAAATTATCTTCATAACTCTAAAGTGGAGAACTTGTATCAAATATTTTCCTAAAATCAAAATAAATTATATCTACTGGACTTTCTTTCCAATTAAGTTCCAGCAAATTTGAGGCGCAGAATCTTGAGATCTTGTTGCATGAAGTACAATTCTGTAGTACAGTCATTATGTTACTGCTCTAGTAATCCAGACACCTTGACTAAATGATATGGAGACTTATCTCAATTCCCACCATAACAGCAGAGAAATTTAAACTCAGTTAATTAATAACTTTGGGATTATAACGTTAGTCTCAGTAATGGTGATCACGAAACTACCAGATTGTGATAAAAACCCATCTGGTTCACCAATGTCCATTAGGGAAGGAAATCGGCCATCCTTACCAGGTCTGGCCTACATGTGACTCCAGACCCACAGCAATGTGGTTGATTCCCAACTGCCCTCGGAAATGGGCTTAAGCCACAGTTGTATTCAAGGTGGCTCACCACCATCTTCTCAAGGATAATTAGTGATGGGCCATAAATGCCGGCCTTGCCAACGATACCCATGTCTCATGAATGAATAATAAACCCTTGCTCATATAGCATAACTTCTTCCAAAAACGTTTTAAAAATGGAATTTAAATATAATTCAGTTTATTCGCGGAACATTTAAAAAAAATCATCCTTAACAGAAACCCGATTTCTTAATCAAATACATATAGAAAAACATGCTCAAGCACAAGGAAATCATTCTGCAGTGCCACAAATGACACTTCCCCTCTCATCTTGGTGAAGAGTACATGGCAGGATGTGATAAGTGGTATTCCCCAGGGATCTGCACTGGGGCCTCAGCTTTTCACCATAATTATCAAATGACTTGGACCCAGGAAGGATGAAATGATGGAGAGCTGAATATCAAAATTATGAGCATACAAACAAGGAACAGGAGTTAGCCATTCAGCCCTTTGAGCCTGCTCCGCCATTTAATAAGATCATGGCTGATCTGATAGTAACCTGAAATCTGCATCCCACCTCCCCCTCTGATAACCTATCACCCCCTTGCTTACCAAGAATCTATCCAACTCTGCCTTAAAAATATTCAAAGGCTCTGCTTCCACCTCCTTTTCAGGGAGTGAGTTCCAAAGACACTCAGCCCTCAGAAAAAAATTCACCTCATCTCTGTTTTAAATGGGCAACCCCTTATTTTTAAACAGTGACCCCTAGTTCTAGATTCTCCCACAAGAGGAAACATCCTCTCCACATCTACCCTGTCAAGACCCCTCAGGATCTCATATGTTTCAATCAAGTCGCCTCTTACTCTTCTAAACTCCAGTGGATACAAGCCTAGTCTGTCCAACCTTTCCTGATAAGACAACCCACCCATTCCAGGTATTGGTCTGGTAAACCTTCTCTGAACTGCTTCCAACACATTTACATTCTTCCTTAAATAAGGTGACCAATACTGTACACAGTACTCCAAATGCGGTCTCACTAATGCCTGTACAATTGAAACATAACCTCCCTACTTGTCATTTATTTTGAGGGGAATTGAATACATAACATTCTATTTATTAGCTTTCCTAATTATTTGCTGTACTGCATACTAACCTTTTGTGACTCATGCACTAGGACACCCAGATCTCTCTGCACTATACAGCTCTGCAATCACTCACCATTTAGATAATAAGTTTCTCTTATTCTTCCTGCCAAAATGAACAATTTCACATTTTCCCACATTATACTCCATTTGCCAGATCTTTGCCTACTCACTTAACCTATCTATATATTTTTGTAGCCTCCTTATGTCCTCTTCACAACTTACTTTCCTACCTGCGTGTCATAGCAAATTTGGCAACCAACCCATCCATCCCTTCATCCAAGTCATTATATAAATTGTAAACAGTTGAGGTCCCAGCACTGATCCCTGTGGCACAACGCTCGTTACATCTTGCCAACCTGAAAAAAAAATTTTTGCCCACTATCTAATTCCTGTTAGCCAGACAATCTTCTACCCATGCCAATGTTACCCCCATACCATGAGCTTTTATTTTATGCAATAACCTTTGATGTGGAACTTTATCAAATGCTTTCTGGAAATGTAAGTACAGTGCATCCACTGGTTTCCCTTTATCCACAGCACATGGTACTTTCTCAAAAAACTCCAATAAGTTGGTTAAACACTATTTCCCTTTCACAAAACCATGTTGACTCTGCCTGATGACCTTGAGCTTATCCAAGTGCCCTGCTATAACTTCTTTAATAATAGCTTCTAACATTTTCCCTATGACAGATGTTAAGCTAACTGGCCTGTAGTTTCCCAACTTTTTGTCTCCCTCCCTTTTTGAATAATGGAGTTACATTTGCTATCTTCCAATCTAATGGGACCTTCCCCGAATCTAGGGAGCTTTGGAAAATTAAAATCAATGCATCAACTATCTCACCAGACACTTCTTTTAAGACCCTAGGATGAAGTCCATCAGGACCCAGGTTCTTGTCAGCCCGCAGCTCCAACAATTTACTCAGTATCACTTCTCTGGTGATTGTAATTTTCCTGAGCTCCTCCCCCACTTCCATTTCCTGATTTATAGCTGCTTCTGGGATGTTACTTGTACCCTCTATAATGAAAACTGATGCAAAATACTTGTTCAATTGATCTGTCATCTCATTGTTTTCCATTACCAATTCTCCAGACTCGCTTTCTATAGGACCAATGCTCACTTTGTTAACTCTTTCCTTTTTAAAACATTTATAAAAACTCTTACTATCTGTTTTTATATTTCTGGCTAGCTTTCTCTCATACTCTAATTTTTCCCTCCTCATTAGTCTTAGTGTCATTTTTTGCTGTTCCTTATATTCTGTCCAATCTTCTGACCTGCCACCTGCCTTTGTACAATATATGTTTTTTCTTTAGTACTAACTTTAACCTTTCTAGTTAACCACAGATGGTGTGTCTGTCCCTTGGGCTTTTTCTTACTCGTTGGAATGTTTACAGATGATGCTAAGCTGGGTGACCTAGTAAGTAAATTTTAAAGACAAAATCAATATATATTTAAGGATATCAAGGGAAACGGAGCAACAGCAAGCAAAAGGAGGTACAGAGCAGCAATGATCTTACTGAATGGCAGAGCAGACTCAAAAGGGCTGAATGGCCTGTTTCTGTTCCTATGAACTGATCAATTAGATAAACTCAGGCTATAAACAACTGCATTTCACCAGCCACATTCACAATAGCCAACTAAAGGTTGCAAGAGCACCAACTTACATAGAAAAAACTTCTCTTTCACAGACCACAGGTAAGATTACAATTCAAGTACCAACAGCAGTCAATCAAGGAATACCTCATATCTTTAAAATTTATTAACTAAGTAACTCAGCTGGCAACTCTGCAGCAATTCTGAGGGGATGCAAGCATGCGGAATAGTGCATTCACACTGGTACAAATCTATCCTGGTGAAAAGTGTGCAAATTGTACGACAATGAAGCAAAGCAAGGCATTCTTGTTCAGGGCCCCGATTCTGAATTCTAACATTTTCACAAAGGGCAGTGTGGCCATGCCTTCAGCTACGTATGCCTGAAGCACTGGAATTCCCTTCTGAACTCCTCCTTAAAGTAGCTCCTTAAAATCTACCTCTTTATCCATGTTTTTAGCCTCCTTTTCTGGTTGTGTCAATTTTTATCTGATTACATTCCTATTAAGCACCTTGGGGCATTTTACTACTTTAAAGGCTTTACATAACTGCAAGCTATAGTTGTCAGGCACAAATAAAAGCACCAGTTATAGCAAGGGCAATCCAAGTTAAAAGTAAAAGCCTAAGAGTCAAAATAACAGCTCAATCTGTATCCCGTTACTAAGTTTCATGACAAACATGCTTTTACTATCTTTTGAATTACTGTAGCAGAATGAGACCAACAGCTCAAAAACTCCACACGTCTAGCCATCCCACTCTGATCAATGTTAATGAGGAAGGGGTGTCTGGGCTTTGCAGTTCGACAGCTGGGTACCCCAATTTTTGCACTCATGTCAAATCATGTTTACAAATTGACTTGTCAGCATTGGTTTCTGACAGGCTGGAGGCCTCCATTTCTTAAAGTTTAAATTGGGGAATACAGATTTCCAACTTAATATAAACAGGACCAAATTCTCACAAGGCCTACATTGAACCTAATGGATTGTCAAACTGTCATTGTTTCTTCAGGCCAATAATGAGGGAGAGCAAGCAGTTTTTATCCTCTGGACTTTTGATGGCACCATTTTAGCAATTGCCCCGTTTCCTTTTGGATGCTTTCACTGATAACAAAATACCATTCATTAAGAGTGGAAAGTATCTGCAGCATAAAATAAATCTTCATGTCTCTATACTACTACTGTGGCTTTGCAGTGTCTAGATTAGCCCTCTAAATTTTATTCACGTGACCTACAAGATTTAATGTAATTTAACTGTGCTAATAAATGAAAGACAAACCACTGTAGCTTTAGGCTTCATTACATGCTGTAAAGTAGTATTTTCACAAAGTTCAAAGTGGCTCACTGAAACAATGTTCAGTTTCCTTGGCTTCCCTGCTAAACTTGAGTGTATTCACACAACGGTTTCTAAAATTTACCACAGAATTTTCGGCTGATTATTTCAAAGCCACATGACAGTAATGATTACTCGATGCTATAGAATTAATATATCTGTATATAACTCTCGATATAGAGGCAAAACATTACAGCCTATTCCACTGCAAGGTCTGTAGATCAGCAGAATACCCAGTCAGCTGGAGAATTCACTCCTGATAAGTAAACATGACTAAGCCCTCCATACCTCAAATAAGTGTATCTCACAAATGCTTTGCTTCCTTAAAAGGGAACAAATTATTCAGCAAGTCTTGAGATTTGAGCGATCCTCATACTCGGACCTACCATTATATACTTACAATAATTAGAAGAAAGCATAAAACTACATATGAACACACAAGTGCACAAGACTTCCCATTTAGATGAGATGGCTGCCAGGACCAGGGTCAGCTCGCTCACAACTGCGGTACAATATTTCAAGTGCTCTTCACAGCACAAAGAGCAAAGTGCTCAACGGAACAACTGAAAATACAGTGCTTACTTTGAAAGTGAAATCTCAAATGCACGACACAGCCCTTTAGTCACTTTGCCTCAATGGTAGTCGTCTTACTTCCACTGGAAAAGTTTATGTGCACCTCTGTGATCTGAGGATGTAATCTGGGCTGATGTTTTAGTGCTGCACTGAGAGACTGCTGCAGTTTTGGAGGTGGCATCCTTTTCATGGGGTAATAAAAGGAGGTGCAATTTACTTATTCGGTTGGATGGTTAAAAGATCCTGTGGCACCACCTAAATAGCAAGTGGTTTTCTTAAATGCCTTTACCAGCACTTAGTTGTCAAGCAAAAACAAACATATTTGCTTTCTTGCTGTGTGGACATATCACACCACTAGTACATACCAAACAAACTTTATTCAAGATTTAAAACTTGTGAAATGTACAAAGATAGCCACCACAATACAGTAGTGAAAACTAACAAAGATGAAACATCTAAAATAGTTTTACTTTTAATTGATTTTTAGCAGCACTGTTTGATTAGCAGGATGTTATCAATGCTGAAGGTTGAGAAACCTGTTAATGTTTCAGATGTTGAGTGTTTCTGTTCAAGACCAGGTTTTACTCTGAAGAAATGAACCACAGATGTCCAAATCAGTGCTAACAGACTTCATTAATGACAGAATTATATTACAGCCCTTCTAAATGATTTATTTTGTGCTAAATTAATGTGAACCAGAAGAGACCTTCCACAAACACGTATCCGTCTACCGAAAATATCCCACCAATGAGGGAACAATTTGACAGCAATTCATTGATAATCCAGAACATAAAATAGAAAAAAATACCATTTTCTTTACAATATGCAAGCCTCTGTTACATGCAGTTTCCTAAAGTAGCTCTATGTTGCTTTAAAAAGGAGACTTTGAAATATGTGGCAAATCTTGATCTTTGCCATGGTGAAATTTCAGCAGTACGGTGAATTAAAACTTAAATGACTTCAGATTTAAATGATTTCTGCACCGTCCATTCAATAACTGATGATATTTGATAATGCCCAAAAACACTTCATGCTCTAGGCATAATATTCGTGTCAGTACTACACAGCTGTCATTTTAGAAGTACTGCAGGGGGGCAAAACAAAATTAAAACATTTTTTTCAGACTGCTTTTGGAGCAGGATAAAGATGTATTTATGTAAATTTATGAGAGAAAAAGAACAGAGGAGAGAGATAGGAGAGACTGTGCGTGTTGAGGAGAGGAAGCGGTAGTTTTTCTATTTCATGTTCTGGATTATCAGTGAATTTCTGTCAACTTGTTACCTTATGAGTGGAAGATTTTCAGTAATCAGATGCAAGAGGAGCAAAGGAACTTATTTACTTGCACAGCTGCAATGAACATTCTGGCAATAAGGGAAGCTGTTTGAAAATTTCTAGGGAAATGGTTTGCATGGTTGATCAATGTACATTATTAAAAACTGGCAGACCTGTGAAATATTTTAAATGAATTTAGTATCCTTATTGCAACAGTACTTGTTTAAATCCCCATTCCATTTTACCTTCCTGTGCCATTGCCATCCAGTCCATCCATCTCAAATTATCCCCATTCCATCCCCCAATCCCACCCCTTCCAAACATTTCCCCTTCCTCTCATGCTGCTCCCGCCCACCATCTCCTCAAATCCCTCCAGCCAGGGTAATTCTTGTTGGGCTTGCCTTACCTGCCATTGTTTCATTTCTCCACCAACTCCCCTCACCCCGCCACCGACCAACCCCTCCCCTACTTTCCCCTCAGATCCCTCCAGCCAGGCTAACTTTGTTCTTGGGCTCTCCTTATCTTCTGCTGTTCTTTGTACACCACCCCCACTACCACAGCTGCATGTGTATCACATGCTCCAGCCCTCCGTGCACCCTATGTGCCTCCATGCGCACTTGGCTCCACCTACCAAATCAACCCAACGACCAAGCACAACAGTGTGGACAAACAAAAACTACATATTATTAGAGATTTTGTGCAGGACACACTTCCTCTTCACCCACCCTTAACGTCCACAAGCACTATTTTTGATTGTGCACTTCTGTCAACACAGCTTTGCAATGTCAACTGTCACAATGTATACTCAACCTCTGGCCACTAAGTGACATTGAGAAATATCCTTTTAAAGTCAGAGTCAATCTATTAAGACTCATTAATAAAAAAACCTGGTCGTCAACAACACTTGTGGGCACGCCTTGGACAAGTTTAAAGTGCCAGGGATTCAAAAATATTCATTTTAGAACAAGTGCATGAAAATGCTTTGGGGTGGGAAAATTATTGTGATGTTGGGGCTGACAAGTTTAATCTTTGATTAATGATACAACTGCTGTTGATTGTTTTTAAATCAACAGACTGCAGCCAACTCAATCTGTATTGCTCGTGTTCTGTAACTTACTTCTGTTGCAATGATTGTCTGCATAAGAACAGCAGAGACAGGAGCAACAAGAGAGACCTGCACTCCACTTGCACTTGACAGGAGATGGGGCAGGAGACAAGCAAATGCTAACGATAAAACTGATTGCTTATGAAGAGTTGGTTGGATAAGTCGTATCTGAACTATTTGGTTGGGTTATTGTGTTGTTAACTAAGGGGTACAACTAATGAGACACAAACTCCCTGTAATAGCCTGCACACCAACATGCTGCAAGACGCAGCAGCAACTTTGTAATCAGTAGTGAAAACAGCAATTGGTTGTTGCTGGTGTTTCTAAGTTAAAAGTGGATGCCTTAAGGGGTAGGGACTGCACTGCACTGACCACCTGGGCAGCCTCATCCTCCACCTATTCCAAATTGTTCAAACTTCTGTACAGCTTTCATTTACAGTTCTTAAGGTACTCCCCCAACTTACCATTTACAATTCAGCACTAGTCATCTACCATGAGGGTCGGATTATCAAAATCCCAGCTGTCAAAGTTGTTGAGGTGCTGCATGATATACACCATCCAATATACTGTTGCAATCAGGTTCTGCCAACACTTAGTTTACGCCATGCAGTCAATGCCTGGTGCATAGATTTTCACAAACGCACATTATCAGAAACATAAAGTTTTAGTCTCACGTAATTGTATTATTTATTCTTTCATTTAACTCCGGGAAAAGAAGTGACTAATAGTGTCCTTGTGGTCTCTGTAGAATAGCACAAAGCAGGTCTTGTAAAATGCCATTTCTTCCAGTTCAAGAGGAGGTCATTCACTGCTCAAAGGAAAATTGCTACTTACAGCAATTTACTACACAAAGTACTTTTGCAATGTTGGCAATGGGAAGGTGCAAGAAATTTCATCTTTTCAAGTTTTATATCTTAGTGTTATGACACAGCAGATGATGTGTGCCAGGCGGATCAAATCCACAAGGGAAACTAGATCACACGGTCACACTGGTTTTGCAATTTGTATTTTATTTCGAGATGCGTGCCCTGAATTCAGTAGTAATAAGACTACCATGGCTTCAGAGGTTTTTAGAAAACTAAATTAAACATTTATTAGTAGATAAGATTTCAAGCACATGCGTAAGTCTACAAATTACTACTATAATAACTCCTAAAACCCCTAATTAATCTGGCATCCAATTTAAGGCAACAGCAAAAACAAATAGGTTTAAACAGACCCAGGCAAGTCAACACAATACCTGGACAGTAGAATTCAAAGTGGCTTTTCCCAGCTTCAGTTTCAGGTTGGATGCACAAATACTGGAGGCCTTTCACACTTCTGGTAGATCTCACAATGCCTTCCCTGACACATAGCTTCAACCTCCTTTGCACATGTTTCTCCGTTTTAATGTAAATCCCATTGTTCCCATGTGTCTATGGAACTTTACCTTTCTCATAATATAAATCATTTCACGGTGCTAATATCATCAGTAACCTTTGGGAAAAATAAACACACTGCTTGGCCTAGCTTCTCTGACTAGGTGTAACATCCTATCATCTCTTTGAAATTCAAACTACCCTGATTTATATAAAAATGCAAATTTTCCTCACCTCACATTCTAAGACTTCAGCCAAGTTTATGTATTTAGTATTTCAAACCTAGCTTCTTTTGATGAATCAAAGCCTCCAGACCAGCTGTCCCCAATTCAATTAAATCCCTCACACACAAACTATCCAAATCCCACGATTAACCTACTTTTGCAATAAATCACAATAATATTATGAGAATTATTATACTTTTGTGACACTTAGCATCTTATAAAATCTTAAGCTAAACAGCTGGAGAAATTTATGTAGCTGGTCTTTATCTACTTTCATCGGATAAGGAAACAATTTATTTCCAGGGTCCAAACAAAATGAGTGTTTACAGAGCTCTCTTACAATTGTGGACTCCTCCTCACTCTCACAAGCCTCCTTTGTAACAGCGTTCTCTCAAGACCTACTTGAAAGTGCTAAAAGGGACCTGTTAACATCTATACAAAAGTTTTAAGCTTATGCACTTTTATCAGATACTGTTACAGACGGAAAACCATCCTTTTAAATAAAGCTTCTAATCAGGAACCCAAAATTGATCCCTAATTACTGTCACCGATTTACAAGCAACTATCAACTACCTGGATTCCCATTGAGAACTCAGCAGTGGCCTTAAAGAGACAGACCAAGTGAACAGATAAAACTCTGCTCCATGGCCCCAGGCACAAGCCAAGCTGTGAACAATGCCATATGCAAACTCCTTTGTCCTCTTTCTTCTTCTCTTCATAGGCAGCCTGTCAGGGTCGAGGATGACTTGCTGCCACTCCATTTCGATGGGTTCCGAGATGGTTGGTAAGTCCACTGTCACATGTGGGGTAGGTGATACTTGAAGGGTTGGGTAAATGAGGCGTTTGAAGGTTTGTGCGCGCTTCCAATGCCTTGACTTCACTTCTGTGTGTTCCCAAAGTCTCTCGGGATGTTTAGTGCCTTCCCAAATGAATCATCTCCATTTTGGTCCGTCACAAGCTAGAGTTTCCCATGAGTCGGCAGGGATGTTTGACCTCTTCAGGGATACTTTGAGGACATCCCTAAAGCGTTTCAACTGTCCTCCTGGGAGTATCCGATCACAACCAAGTAGAGCAGTTACTTTGGGAGTCTGGTATCAGGAATACGAATGACGTGTCAAGGAACTATCATATTTTTCCTAATATTACTGTGGGATACTTTAAAGCAGGCCTATATGTGTGTGCGGGGTTAATTTAATTAAACTAGAAACGATTAAACTGTAGGGTTTAAAATATAAAAAGTAGTTAGGTGTAAAACGGGCATTTGAAATGGAGATGAGTAAGCTCGGGTGAGGTCTCAGCAGAGACGGTGCGAATAAAATTTGCATTTTTAGATAAGTGGAGAAGTGCTTGATTTTTAAAGGGACATGGAAAATGTTTACTACTGGCAAGATAAATAAGGCAAGGTTATTACATTGATTTTTCCCAAAAGTGCTGGAGCATAATGAGAAGATGATAGATTTTTATATTCTGGGAAAAGTAACTTCCAAAGACAATGGGATTTACAAATCGAAAGGGATAAAATATACTTAAGAAGGATGGAAGGCTTTGTGAGGGGTGGCCGAGTGAGATCTTGAAAGGTGGCTGTGTGAAACAGACTTGGAGAACAAGCTTCCACCCACCCCTGGAGAGGTTTTGCTGTTCCAGTAACCAAAGTTGTGTTAAAAGCCTTTAAAAGTCCATTGTCCAGTGGGTGCTTGCGGTAATATTGCTGGATGACTTTATAAATTTGGAATCTATTTGGACTGTTGCCTTAAAGGGGGTGTGTAATGGGGAACCTGGTTAAGTAGAAATTTTGGGAATTGTTATAATTGTGTAACTATAATCTTGTACGTGTATTTAAGTTTGTTCTTTTGTTAATAAATGTTTTAATTAAAGTCTCTAAAAGTGGTAGTGAACTCATTTCTTCTGACCTCAGTGCACAAGCCTTGCCGTAATAAATACAAATTGCAAAACCGTTGTGATAGCGTGACCAAGTTTCCCTTGTGGATTTTGTCAGCCTGCCATATCATAACACGTATCCCACCCTGCAAAGCTTGAATCCAGTGTGCACGTGTCACATTGCCCTACAGATGCAACATAATTTTAAGAGAATTTAAGAGAAGACCAGTCATGATGCTAACAGTGGGCATTTCAAACCTGCCCATGAAATTCGCATATGCTTTCCAATCTACAAAGCTTCCACATCAAACAATTAGACCCTGATTTTAACTTAATGTGACTGATGAGAACAGGGCTTTTTCAGGCTGGAATTGAAAGAGGGGTGGGATATAATTCAGGATTCGAGCCCCAAGATGCCCATTCTTGCCAAGCAGATTCAGTTAAAAACAGGGCTTTAGGCTCATTGATCAGCCAGCCGGTTATTCACAATTAAACATTGTCACCAGCTCAGGTCACGTAATACTGATGAGCCTAAAACTCCGTGAAAGTCCCATCCTTCCAATTGATACCATCGAGATGGGAACTCTGTTATCATTAAATGTCTCAAGAACTCATTCATTCCAAATTTTTCAGAAAAAGTACCATTGAAACAAGAATTACTCAACTAATCACAGTTGTGAAAGCAAATCTAAGACCTTTAAAAAACTATTCCAAACATGCCCGAGAACGGCCAATCACATCCTTGCCCAACTGCTTGATCACATAAGCCACTGACAAAGGTGCAGACTGACACCCGAAACAATCCAACTGGAATAAAGAGGCCTTCAGAAATCTTAATCCAATCCTTAAGAACATTTTTAATTGCTTCCTTAATCTAGAAACTCCAAGCATGCCAGACTAAGAGCAGAAATTGTTCTTATTAGTGCCTATGACTTTTATTATCAGTGTTCAATGATCATCACTAATGGGCAGGTGAACAGAGATACCTGGGCACAGACATCACAGGGCCTGGATCGCCTTTGCAAAATTAAAATAACCCAGTTGCTCAGATTCACCTCTTAATTGCTTTGAAAGGCTGCAGAGCGTGTTGTGCAGAACAATCTCTTTCATATAAAATCTTGCGACAACTGTCTTGGCTGTTTTCTCTTTAGGAAATGTCAGTCTTACTATCCCCCCACTTTCCTCAACCCACCCCTACAACTGTGTGGTTAGCAATGCACATGATTTTATCCTATCTAGTCATATTGTCACCCACTTGGCTCCAAACAAGTATTAAATTTGAAGATTCCCATTATTGTACCTTGTTCCTGGCACTTAGAACAACTGAACTTTTTTTTGCCCTAGAATGATGGTTAATAAGGGAGACTGAGTCGTTTTTATTTGTTTCAGGAGCTAATTTATCGTTGTGACTCCATGTGCATGTTTAGCATTAGCTTAATAGTTGCTGCTTAAAGACAAGCTCAAATATTGCATGCATCCTGTGGTGTAGAACATAGCTACGTTCAGGCAATCTGCTTCCAATACTGAATCAGACCAGCCACTGTATTTCAACAATTATTACAAATAAGTCACAAGCACGTCAGAAGCAGCCACACTTTTTAAGCAACACCGAGTAAAAATAGAGCATATGGATGATTCAAACAGTAGTCTCATTTCATTCAAATACATAATCACATCAAACATCAGCGGCAAAGAAGGGGCAGATGCATTAAGGGGCAATTCTGCAAAATACCAACATTCAGTACATATCTTGAACTTTTTTTTTAAAAAAAGGAAGATTTCAGATTCTGATTTGAAGCATCATCCCTTCTAGATAAGAAGTCAACTAAGGCAAAGATGCTCACCATTCTTTTCAGGTTTTCAGCTGAGGTCTAAACACAATTATTTCACTGTTCTCTAACTCTCATATGGTGAGGAGGAGGAGGTGGGGAGAGTATGTCTGGGTTAAACTGGCCTACATACCAGGAGTTGTAACACTTGATCCCCCGTCAAGAGTTCATGTTTATCACTGAGTCACAACGGCTTTCAAGATCAGATTTGATTTTCTTGGGTATTACAGATTACAAGACTTAGTTATATAAAAATGAGCTATGATATATACATCTCCCATCAGGGCCACGTGTGTTCCTTCTGATCATGGTTGACTAAGTACAATCTACTATAGCAGCAAAGGGAATCTGTACTTGCCGAACAGATTGTATTTATCGAAACTCCTAACTTGAAAGGCCAAATAACAAGCTAATATTTTGAGCTCATACTAGGACGAGGAGAACATCCAAATCCCACTCCATCAAATACCATGAAAGTCACGCAATCATTAAATTTCAAGCATTGTACTGGTTAGAGCGCTAATTCCCACACATGAGCCAGCTCATCTCTTAAATCAGCTTCACGGGAAAACAAAGCCAAGAAGTGAAACAGCATATTTCATTCAAATGCATACTCATATCAAACCATATAAAGACAGCAAAGAAGAGGCAGGTGCATTAAAGAGCAGAGAACCACCGTCTGGCCTCAATTCAAATCCAGGCCATGAATTTGAATTCTCTCAAACTCCAACATTCCACTCAATCCCAAAGTTGAAAATAAGATATTAAAACAATGTTGGAACAGAAGTGACAGTGACACACAGCTGTATGCAAATATTGGGAGCTAAAAATCATCTGAACACAAAATTTATACATTGAAGATTTTATGACGACTACCACATGTCAATTAATTGGGAACCATACCAGTTGATTCATTCACTTCAAAGGGTAGGTTATTCAGGAGCCAATAGACTGCCCATCCTTAAGTCTGAATGGGGCTTGTTTCCAGGGAACCACCAAGTGAAACCCTCAATGTTTTGCTTGCTACGAGATGCCCCCTTTTAAGGAGCTGCTGCAGCAGCACAAATTGAGAGATTGAGAAATGTCTGTACCTGATGCTGATGCACTGATGAATGCGGCAAAATGTCTCAAAGATGAAGAGTCGGGCATTCTCTATGAAGTCCTCAAGGCAGGCCACCAAGAAAAAGTCATTCACAAGCACCTGGAATGAGAAATAATTATATAGAAAAATGTTCAATTCCATACTAAACCAAACCATTCAACTAGCAAGATATCGCCATTTGCTTTATAAAACCAGCTCTTGCTGTCGTTACGTGAGCTGCAAAACATCTAAATGACCTTAGAAGTAAATGATGCTCACTAGACAACATCGGGAAAAAACAATTAACATTAGGAACAACATGAACTGAAAGGTTTCTGGACACACCAGTGTTGGAGGCACAAATGGGAAATCTGTTAGAGCTTAATGGCGCAACAAAGCAAAAACAACTTTGTAAGCAAATCTCTGAACCTAGGAAATATAATACAAGGGAGTTCTTTCCTTGGGTTAATATTTAGACTAAATGGGAAAATTTACATCTTTTAATCATTCCTTTACAGTACTGCCCTGAACTTTGTTAAAATAAAAGTTGATACAGATGGAAACTAAACTGTTGTTAACACAAAGAACTGTCACCTAGACAGGCTGATAAATAAAATAGCTTATCAGGAGGTGCAGCCCATATTGCCAGTGAGAGATTTGGTCAAACTCAACACGTGATACCTTGCTATTGTAAAATACTTAAATTGAGTAAATACCAACATGACACTAATCCACAGGCACTGTGCTGTAGGAAAATGGTGTTTTCAACCTGGGCATAGAGAGAGGAGGGGCATGTTGGACATACAAAGCAAGATCCCAGGTGGCATGCTAAAGCCCTCTGTGGCTACTTATTACTTAACTTTTAATTCCTCATACTATTGCATCTGGTTTCTTCAACATTCTCAGGTGAAGTCATAGCCCAGTGTACCTCATCTATTGCACAGTAATCTTACTGGAGAGGCTCTGCTGTGCTCCTATCTATGATTTTCAGCCTTGGCTCAGTGGGTAGCACTCTCATCTCATCGTGTTGGGGGCAGAATATTAGCATGGATAGAGGATTGGCTAACTAATAGAAGACATGAGTTGGGGTAAGGGGGCCATTTTCAGGATGGAAACCTGTAACTAGTGGAGTGCCACAGGGATCAGTGCTGGGGCCACAATTATTTACAATATATATTAATGTCTTGGATGAGGGAAATGAATGTACTATTGCCAAGTTTGCAGATGACACAAAAATAGGTGGGATGGCAAGTGGTGAGGATGGCAAAGAGTCTACAGAGGGATATAGACAGGTTAAGGGAATGGGCAAAAACTTGGCAGATGGAATATGTGGGAAAATGTGAGGTTATGCACTTTGGCACAAAGAAGAGAGGAGCTGAATATTATTTAAATGGAGAAAGACATAGAAGGATTTGGGGGTCCTCAAGCACGTGATTTTTAATCAGTAAGGGAATCAAAGGTGATGGAGAAAAGGCAGGAAAGTGGAAATGAGGATTATTAGACCAGCCATGATCTCATCGAATGGTAGAGCAGAGTCAATGGGCCAAATGGTCTACTTCTGCTCCTACATCTTATGGTCTTATGCTCTCTAAGTCAGACAGTTGCAGGTTCAAGTCCCACTCCAGGACTTCAGACAGAGATCTAGGCTGATGCTCCAGTGCAGCACTGAAGGAGTGCTGCACTGTCAGAGATGCCGTCTTTCAGATGATATGTTAAGCCATGAACCATCTGCCCTTTCAGGTGGACTTAAAAGATCCCATGACACTGCTTGAAAGAGAAGGGGTGTTATTCAGGGGTCCTGACCAATATTTTTCCCTCAAACATCAAAAACATGTTAGCTAGTCATTGTCACATTGCTGTTGTGGGAGTCTGCTGTTTGTAAATTGGCTGCCACGTTTCCTATATTCAAACAGTGACTACACTTGAAAAGAACTTCACTGACTGTAAAGCACTTTGGGTCATCCTGAGGCTGTGAAAGATGCTATATAAACACAACTCTTTCTTCTTTGGCGGTTCCCTGGACATGGCATGCTTCTGATGAGCTTTCCTTTAATATCACACACCAGGTATCTCATTGAATTGCATCCAGTCATTTGAAGCCAATTGTGACCCAATGCTGATAGATAAAATTATGGCTGAACAGAAAATGAGCTAACAAGTTCTCAACTATTAGGCCATCCTGACTGCAGTCTTCCTGTCAATATTCTAATTTTATGTCACTCAGCTCAGTGAATAGAGTGCTCAAGAAAGTTACAGGGATTAGACCTACTTAATGCCTGCTCAAGCTGGAATTATTGTGAATATTCTGCCTTCAAATAGGGCTATAGCTTGAAACACTCACGGATCTGTTCTTGCACCGATTGCTAAGACCCCACACATTTTCAGGCTTCCAGCATCTGTAATTTTTTTTTTAAAAAAGGTCCATTGTTAAAGCTGAAAATTGCTGGTTATTAATTCAATTTAAGCCATCTTCTTCCTTGATGCTGGCAAATAAATCGAAATCCTCTTCTGTCCTTATCTGACTGGTTGTGGTTTTATATTAGTTGTATCGACTTGGAAATCTCTAAACAAAGAAAGTCACTGCTAGTCACTGCTATTTTCAGATCACAACATTCCCAGTCGCTCTGGATCATTACAATGGGAATGTTTGAAAAGCTAAAGTACATGTTCCATTTTGTCAATCCTTTATACTTAACCATAAACTTGGTTATTCAACAGCAAACATGCATCGATTATTGCTGCTAAAGGGTGGCAAAATATATTTGTTCATTTTCAATTATAAAATGCCCATGAGATTCCAAATGAGAAAAATGAAACTGTCACATTCTCATAATCACATTAGAGTCATTAATATTTAAAATCTCACTAAGCAAAAGCAGGTTTGAGAGAGAAGACAGTAAGACACAGTTGTCAGAACCACCTTCTCAGGGTCTTGCCTGGGTCTGGTCAAAGCAAAAATGAAACAAGAGTTTCTCTGGCTTGACTATCCTAAGGCTGGGCTGGTTCTCTCAAATTCAGGTTTTCAGCCTTTGTTGACGCTTCTCAGAACTCCCTCATGGGTTTTCTATCTTTTCTCAACACAGATCCTTCCCCGAGAAAGGGATTTATAACATTCTGCTTTGCTTTCACTTTATAGCCATCATCCTGGGGTCAGAGGTAGCTTTCATGCCCCCTCGAGTTTACAGGTTGTGAATTCCAAGTCCAAACCCTAGAATTGGGCCCACAACCTAGGTTGTCACTGCGGACCCAAGGATGTCCCATGCTAGAGATGCTGTCAGTTAGAAGCTTATCTTCCCTTTCAGTGTGGAAACGAAAGATTCCATGGCACTATTTGAAGAGAAGAACTTTTTTAGGCCCAAGTTAGCATCTAAACTTCTCCCAACACCAAGCAAAAATAAGTGCTTTGCTAATTTTGGGATTTCCTAAAGTTATAAAAGCCGTTGTAGAATTCCAGTGCCTTCCTATAAATTGCCATGGTGTTTCTTTCTCAAAGTCATTTAAAAAAAATCCATCTAAGGGGAAACCATGTGCCATCACTGCCCCTATAAATTAGGCAAGAGTAGAAACTGCTGCAAGCAACAGAACAGCATTTCTTATTTACCATATAGGTCAGAGTTGTCACTTAAGGCACTGGGCTACACTAACTGAAGCCACAGTTTGTATTTTCACATGGACAAACTGAGCCCAGTGGGCCTGGTAAAACTAATCTTTGGGAATGGCAACTTGAGCATCAAAACCACCTTATTCAATTAGCCATCTTTCTGGATTGATTTTTCAGGGAAGAAAGGTTCAAAAGAAACACTACCAATCATGCTTAGGAGAATCACTGCTGGGAACAAGCAGAGGATTGTAGATAGTTCTGTTCAGAGCCCAAGGGCCTTGTGTATGGCCATGTTGTTTGCTAGCTGTCAATATAACTGGTTTCTGCTGGGATTGGTCAAAAGACCCGCCTTAAGGAGACTTTATCAGTTCCATGTTTCTGTGCTCCAGTATTAGTAGATACCACGGTGATGACAGAATCCAGATATTGAGTAGTTATGTGGTACAAGTGGAAGCAGATTGTGCAAGTGTACCAAAGCACTCAAGCAGTTCATCATGGCCTCTGCAGCTAATGCAGGACTCTCAATGGTTGAGAATGAAGAACACAATGCTACAAATATCTGAAAGTCATCAAGAAGATCTCTGGTGGCAAAGGCAGTATTGCTATCCACAGAAACAGAAAATGCTGGAAACATTCAGCACCAGAGAAGGCAAGAATGAACCTTTCAAGTTTAGGTCCTTTTTCAAATTGGAAGAAGCTTTGAAGAGGATGCAGCTGAAACACACAAACGCATCTGTCCTCTCCACAGCTACTGTCTTACCACCATGCTACATTAGTGGCATTTTGTTTCTGGTTTCAAACAGAAGGCCTGCCTCAGTGTCACAGCATGCAACCGCTCAGATTTTGCCTTAATACACATTTCATATTTTTATTGTTGGAATGGACGTTGGCACAAGGAAGCTGAGTGACATTTATGGAAGTACTGGAGGAACTAAAACGTGCAAAACTGAAATGTTCAGTTCATTTTTGTTTTCCAAGATAACATTCCAAAGACATTCATGTACTGATGCAATACATCTATATGAATTCTCGAGGTAGAAAATGAAAAACACAAGCAAATTTGTTTACTCAGAAAACAATAATACTTTCCTTCACTGCCATCTGCCACTTATTATCTGTCAAGTATTTTTTATATTACCTTATGAATGGACGTTGGCACAATCGTATTTGTGTGGATGTGACACTAGGTTAAGTCAGTGGTGTATCGCCTGTTAAAATGGTAGGGCCCCCCCAAAATGAACCTTGGTGCTGGGGGCCCACCTGTCATAATTTATTACTATCCACAGTACAGCAGCAAACTCTTCTTAACCCCCTGATTTGGAAAGTCCATTGGTTTAACTGGAGCTGGAGCAAATAAGGATGATGATTGCTTGCACTCACCATTTACCCAGGCCACAAAGAATCAAATCGATAAAGCAGCTCTCAGGAGAATTTTGATTTATACAACAGAGATAAAGGTGGAAAAGAAAGCTGCATACTTAGGAACATAGGAAACAGGAGCAGTAAGCCATTTGACCCCTCGAGCCTGCTCCACCGTTCAACTAGATCATGGCTGATCATCTACGTCAATGCCATTCTCCCACACTATCCCCATATCCCTGGATGCTTTTAATGTCTAGCAATCTATCGATCTCTGTGTTTGAATATATTCAATGACTAAGCCTCCACAGCCCTCTGGCATAGAGACTTCCAAAGATTCACCACCCTCTGAAAGAATTCATCCTCATCCCGGTGCTAAATGGCCTGCCCTTTATTCCGAGATTGTTGTCCCCTGGTTCTAGACCGCCCTCTGCCCTCCACAACCACCCCCCACCCCACCCCAAAATCAGGAGAAACATCTTTCCTGCATCTGACCTGTCGAGCCCTGTAAGAATTCTGTATGTTTCAATGAGATCACCTCTTTCTTCTAAACTCCAGAGTATAGAGACCTAGTCTCTGAGGAAGAAATTATCACATTAACTACAGTATGTAAGATAATGGAATAAGTCGTTTAATGGAAGTAGGTCTGAATACCTAATGACTCAATGCAGCATGCACTGAATCATTGCCATTATAGTATTCCAGTATTTCACTATAAAGCCAAGTTTAAGTAAAAAAGAGACTTGGGTTTATACAGCGCTTTTCACGACCACCGATGCCTAAAAGTACCTTACAGCCAATGAAGAACTTTTTGAAGTGTAGTCAGTATTGTAATGTAGGAAACGTGCCAGCCAATTTGCGCACAGCAAGCTCCCACAAACAGCAATGTGATAATGACCAGATAATCTGGTCAATGATGTTTATCGGGCCTAATTTTGGCCAGGGAGAACTCTGATAAAAGGAAAATACTTTGGATACTGGAAATCTGAAATAAAAACAGAAAATACTGGAAAAACTCAGTAGGTCTGGCAGCATCTGTGGCGAGAGAAACAGTAAACAGAGCCTTTATGCACCAAAGAGTAATACAGACTCAAAACATTAACTCTGTTTCTCTCTCCACAAATGCTGTCAGGCCTGCTGAGTTTTTCCAGCATTTTCTATTTTTATTTTAATCTACATATTACGTAAGGGAGAATTCTCTGCACTTCTTCGAAACAGTGCCGTGGAATCTTTCCCACCAACCCGAACAGCTCATCCAAAATACGGCACATCCAACAGTGCAGCACTCCCTTAAATTGCATTCGGGTGCCAGTCTTTTGTTCTCAAGCCCTGGAAAGAGTCAAGAGTGCTACCAACTGCACAGCTGACACATGGTGCTATTTTAATATTTTTATAAGGCGTAAATCCTGCACTCATTGTCAATGGATTCCAAGTAAAATATTCAAAGTATCACCAAGAGCCACAGCAGAGTACATATTGGTAACACTGCAAACATGTTTCTTTTTAACTGAACCACTTCACCTGACAGTTTGGCGTTTTGAGCAAGTGATTTGACACAGCTAAAGTTGCCAAAATGTGGTCTGTGACGGAAATCCTTTCTTGTAAGAGCAAATCAGCCCAGTTCAGTTCTGTACCTTTGACAATTTAATTTTGATCGGTAGTCTGTTTTAAAGCATTGCTGGTCCATCTCAGCCAAGGAGTGAGGGCAGGTTCTGTCAGCAAGTGATTAGCTTACCAGCACTGCTTAAGATTAATCTGAATTAAAAGTGACAGTGAGTAAGGCATGAATGCCTGATGTCAACAGTAGTTGTTGCAGCAACCAGCTGGCCGTGGATTCAAGACACAGCTGCTCCCTGGCAAGCAGAAAGCAGGGGCCATGGTTGTGCCCCGGTAACATTCAGGTGCTTTCTCCTCAAGGAAGATCAGCCACTATTGAATTTGTTATTCCAGCACAGCAGCTTGTATCTAACTCTGTATCTGCACCCCTGCAGCTGCTGTCCTCCAATCAGTGCTGAACCTTCAATGGAATGGCACAGCAGCTTTCAAGAGTCCCTTGGTGTTCAAATGGTCACCTGGAGAAAATGTGCAGTGAGCTGCAATGTCAACTGGTTACTGCAAACTGTGGTCATGGGCACCTGCTTGCCATTTAACACCAAGCTCTAATTTTAGACAGTTGCAATGAGTCAACAGTAAGCAATTGGAAACTACCTTTACCACTAGGTGGACTGTCAGCTGAGAAACACTGGTGCTGTGAACAGGCTGGTTAAACTTCAGGTGCTGGTGAGTGGTGATACTGACAAAGGGTGAAGTGCTGAGCGTTGACATAATGGGACGTGGTGCTGCACCAATTTTTACAGTACATGCAATGCCCATTTTGAAAATAAAGGACAATAGTAACAAAAAAGGATGCCTGATGCAAGGTCCTCAGGTGTCCACAATTTATAGGTTTCAGTGTAGTTTACAGTTTCAGCGGTACAGGTTAAGGAGCTGGGAAGTGCAAATGTGAGATGCTGCAGTGCCTCCACTAGTAGGAGTAGCAAGTTAAAGCAAAAGCAACATTGACAAACAGTCAGGTGTTGCTGGGGCCCAGTTTTTTTTACTTCAAATCGAAATCACATGAATTTGGAAAAAGTGAGGATTGTGTGCAAGTGTGCAGATGATAAGCTGGCATGTATAATGAATGATCAAAGAAAGAACAAAGTCCCAAAGTGAGTGAGGTGATTTGCAGATGCCTTTTAACATTGCCAAGTGTGCAATGGGAATACTGTGTAGGTAGGGTAGTACAAGAACCAAGGGGTTTGGGAGCTCAGCTGAACAAGTCAATGGCTTGGATTTTGCTCTGAGGGGCAAAAATGCAGCACTTGATGTTGACTGCGTCATAAAAATTCAGACTCACCTTGTCTGTTGCCTGCAGTGAAGGTGAAGTGCAGGAGGGCCTAGCTTCAGACCAAGCAGTGAGCGCCTCCAGCACAGCGCACTGCAGGCGAATGCATGCCTCCCAGTGACAAGCTGAAGACACGCCCCTTGAGGTCTATCACAGAATCACAGAATTGTTAAGGCGCAGAAAGAGGCCATTTGGCCCATCCCGTCTGCACCGGCTCTCCGAATGAGCAACTCACTTAATGCCATTCTCCCACCTTCCCCCCGGTAACCCTGCACATTCTTCCTTTTCAGATAACAGTCTAATTCCCTGTCTCCACCACTTTGTCAGGCAGTGCATACCAGGCTTGCTGCTTGAGAAAGTTTTTCCTGTTGACCTTTCGCAGTATCTTTACAGTGCAGGGGGAGGCCATTTGGCCCATCGAGTCTGCACAGTCTTCAGCTAACTGGCAGACAAGCTTTTTTTAAAAAGCTATTTTTTCATATTTTCAAACACTTAGAACACATTTTGAAACTGCTAATGATTTAAATATTTTTAACACTTTCATAACAGTTGTTAAAAGTTTTACGGGGTCTGTTCCTTGGACATTAATGCCCCCAACACTCCCCAGCTCCTTCGTTTCTCCTCCATCCCTCACCCTGGCTTCACTCCAGCTCCCTCTGCTCCTCAATCCCACCAATGTCGGCGACAGGGCTTGGAGGAACTGGGGTGCAGTGGTTGGGGAGGGGGTGGAGAGTTGGGAATTATGAAAAACATTTTAATCACAATTAGGAACTATTTGAATGGGGACATATGCATTTGGATGGCTGAGTGCTTGATTTACACCTGTAATTATCAGTTGAGGGAAAACAGGCAAAGTTTTCAAAGCTCAACACAAACTGGAGGAACAGCACATCATCTTCCGACTAGGCACTTTACAGCCTTCCGGACTTAATATTGAGTTCAACAACTTCAGATCATGAAATCTCTCCTCCATCCCCACCCCCTTTCCGATCCCCCTTTTCCAATAATTTATTATTTTTTATTTAATATATATTTTTCTTTTCCAACCCCTTTCCATTATTTTTAAATGTATTTCCATCCATTGTTTTATCTCTACCTTTTAGCCTATTTTGATCCCTTCCCCCCCACCCCAACCCCACTAGGGCTGTCACTTGCTCGTCCTGCTTTCTACCCTTAATGTCACCATTAGCACATTCCTCAGCTAATATCACCACCGTCAACACCCCTTTGTCCTTCTGTCTATGACATCTTTGGCAATCTCTTCTTTGCCTCCACCTATCGCTGGTCCTCTATCCAGCTCTACCTGTCCCACCCCCCTCAACCAGTTTATATTTCACCTCATTTCTATATTTCCTTAGTTCTGATGAAGAGTCATGCAGACTCGAAACGTTAACTGTGTTCCTCTCCGCAGATGCTGTCAAACCTGCTGAGTTTTTCCAGCTATTTTTGTTTTTGTTTGTGTTAAAGTTTTCAAAGTAATGACCCCTGCCACTTCAAGAATCAAAATCGGGACCATCAGTGCCAGAGCCCAGTCAGGTGCACTGTAACTTCCAGATTTCAATGCAAGTGAGCTTCCCGGAAGTTACAATGCCACTGCATCCCTCAACAGCGGTGAACTTCCCAGTTTTCACCACTACTGAGGAAAGGAAATCCAAGCCATTAAAGCTACCCAGCAGGTATAAAAAGCAGTGGAAATGGAGTAGTTTCACAAGATCAAGAAATAGTGCCCATTCCAGACCTCCATTCATCATCTGGCGCTACAGCTGTAAACTGGTTATACAGTAATTATATCCACCTACCAGTGGAGGCACTTAGCTCACATTTGCATGTTCTAGCTCCTTTTGTTAATTCTACCATACGAACATACGAGCAAGAAGCAGGAGTAGGCCATCCAGCCCCTTGAGCCTGCTCCATCATTTAATAAAGATCATGGCTGATCTGATAGTAACCATTGCGATTCGCAAATTGCTGTCAGTTTCACTAACCATAAATATAAAATCAAATTACTTAGAAAAATAAGGCCAGAGTTTGAGTCTTTAAAGTTATATCTGCATATCTTGCACAAATTATCCCCTGCCTTGCATCCCAGCTTCACGCAGAGACTATTTTTGGTTTTCATCCCGCAAATGCAATACCGTGAATTCAGCTGCAACTTTTAAAACATGGAATTAGGTTGGAGAAAGTTGAATCCGTGAAAAGTAGGATGTAATGCCACATTACACCAAGGCTGAGGCACCACTCGAGATCTTAAAAACGTGGTTGGATATTGACTTGGGTAACAACGATCTTGAAGGACCTGAAGGATATGGTAGAATGGGAGAAAGAGATAGATACGCCATGACTAATGTGGAAGAGAAGGTTCAATGGAATGGAATGGCCACCTCCAGTTCTGACACAGTTCAACATCTTGTTTCACATTTTAGGTCTAATCTTGGACAAATAGTACCAAACATCTTTGAGTTAAACCATCCATAAATAGACTATAGAGCATGCTCACTTACGCAGCCACTGCTGAAATAACTACAGAGTGTCAATGAATAGCTGTCAACATTTAACATTGTGCGCAAAGGGTATAATTGTTACGACATTACTCTGCAGTCAGACAAAGATGATTCATTAAAATACCCCAAAATTTAAACAGTCAAAGCCTTTAAAGTACTTTCATAACAAAAATTAGATGCTTGGTCATTGAGGCCATTTATTTTTTGGAAACTGAATAGAAACACTATATTGTCTATGTGAATAGAGGCTCTGATATGAATCAATCCATATCCACAAAATACCACTCACCCCACATGAAGGCACAGATGTGAATCAAACTCCCCACTACATAATGATCATTTGCAACACTGAACTTTAGTAATCTGCTTACAAACACCACAAAGAATCTGAGAAACAACCATTAATCTACCTGATTCACTTAGTTCTTTCACCCATTTTAGAAAAGGAGAATCATGAAAGCATTATTTTTCCCTCTTTCATCTTTTGTCAGCGTAATAATTAGTTACTATCATAATTAAAATCAGCTGAATTCAGTACAAGTTAGAGCGTCAATTATGTCGAATTAAAATAGCAAATGCATCAATCACTTATTTGCTTTAGCATACATTCCAGTTACATATTCTCCCAGACTGTGCATTCAAGATTAAACAGACTTGTTTCTGGGTACAAAGTCACCACATTATCCACCATCACGGCAACTATTCTTAGTAAGCAAACAGTAGTATTGTATTGACAGTTTAATAATTGAGGTCAATTTCTTTTCCCCAAATCTGTATGCAATGTTATCTGTGCATCACCAGTACATGACTTCATTGGGTGTTGAATGATCGTGAAAGTACAAAATATATCCCATCAGTTGGAAGGGAAATAATCAGGAAAACGGTGTTTTTTCCCCACTCTGCCCTCATGTGGAGTGAATTTCCACAGAGGTTGGCAGCTCTTCAGTATCCCACCTAAACAGCTCCAACATGGGAGGAGATATGGCGGGTTGGTATCCAAGTGCAACGACTATCTCAGATTCAAGGGACAAAATCAATAGCAACCGACAGATGTGCAACTGGTCAGGTGAGCTTTGAATGTTTAGGGAGGTTTAGACCTCCTGAATGTTTTTTTAAAAACTTCGAGGTTTCTAATTATAGGAAAGAGCTGAAGGCATGGTCAGCTCTCCACACTTCAGTAAGCATTGCGCAAGCTTTACAAACCTTCATAATATGCATAGGTAAGCTCATTCAAAAAAAAACACCAACATTTGAAGGCCTTGACAGAAATCTTTGTATCCTCAATGGCTACGGGTGATGTCCCAGAGGACTGGAGAATGGCCAATGTTGTTCCATTGTTTAAGAAAGGTAGCAGGGGTAATGCAGGAAATTACAGGCCAGTGAGCCTTACGTCAGTGGTAGGGAAATTATTGAAGAAGATTCTTCGTGACAGGATTTACTACCATTTGGAAGCAAATGGGCGTATTAGTGAGAGGCAGCATGGTTTTGTGAAGGGGAGGTCGTGTCTCACTAACTTGATCGAGTTTTTCGAGGAAGTGACAAAGATGATCGACGATGGAAGGGCAGTGGATGTTATATACATGGATTTCAGTAAGGCCTTTGACAAGGTCCCTCATGGCAGACTGGTACAGAAGGTAAAGTCGCACGGGATCAGAGGTGAGCTGGCAGGATGGATACAGAATTGGCTTGGTCATAGAAGACAGAGGGTAGCAGTGGAAGGGTGCTTTTCTGAATGGAGAGCTGTGACTAATGGAGTTCCGCAGGGATCAGTGCTGGGACCTTTGCTGTTTGTGGTATACATAAATGATGTGGAGGAAAATGTAACTGGGCTAATTAGTAAGTTTGCAGACGACACCAAGGTTGGAGGAGTTGCAGATAGTGAAGAAGATTGTCAAAGGATACAACGGGATATAGATCGGTTGGAGACTTGGGCGGAGAAATGGCAGATGGAGTTTAATCCGGACAAATGCGAGGTAATGCATTTTGGAAGGTCTAATACAGGCAGGAATTACACTGTAAATGGCAGAACCCTTAAGTGCATCAAAGGGCAGAGGGATCTGGGTGTACAGGTCCACAGGTCACTGAAAGTGGCAACGCAGGTGGATAAGGTAGTCAGGAAGGCATATGGCATGCTTGCCTTCATTGGCAGGGGTATTGAGTATAAAAGCTGGGAAGTCATGCTGCAGCTGTAAGAACCTTGGTTAGGCCACACTTGGAATATTGCGTGCAATTCTGGTCACCACATTACCAGAAGGATATGGAGGCGATGGAGAGGGTGCAGAGGCGGTTTGCCAGGATGCTGCCTGGTCTGGAGGTTATTAGCTATGAGGAGAGGTTGGAGAAACTCGGATTGTTCTCACTAGAGCGATGGAGATTGAGGGGCGACTTGATAGAAGTTTACAAAATTATGAGTGGCATGGACAGAGTAGATAGTCAGAAGCTTTTTCCCAGGGTGGAAGAGTCAATTACTAGGGGACATAGATTTAAGGTGAGAGGAGAAAACTGTAAAGGTGATGTGCGGGGCAAGTTTTTTTTCCAGAGAGGGTAGTGAGTGTCTGGAATTCGCTGCCAGAGGAGGTGGTGGAAACAGGTACGATAGTGGTGTTTAAGAGGCAGCTTGACAAATACATGAATAGGATGGGAATAGAGGGATACGGACCCTGGAAGTGCAAAATGTTTTAGTTGACGGGCAATATGATCAGCGCAGGCTTGGAGGGCCGAATGGCCTGTTCCTGTGCTGTATTTTCCTTTTCTTTCTTTGACTGTGATAGTGCTCTCCAAATATTGAGACAGTTCTCTGCACTCCAATTCAGGGGCACACTCTCCACGCACTCCCCCAGTAACAAGACCAGTAGCACCAGTATAACTTAAGCACAGCAGAGTAAGTGAGAGGAACAGCAAGAGGAAAAGGTTTAAATTAATATTCTAAGATATCTCTCCTCGTGTGTATAACTGTTTCAGCGTTTGATTTCCCCATGGGTGTAATTCTCTTCTTGTGTTGGACTTTTGACTTTGCAGTTTAAAAACTGAAGCTTGAAATCTAGTTGGTCATACCACTTGCAAAAGCAGTTCTGCAAGATACATGCTGGTGTTGCTACCTTGGTCCCAAGGCCACACCCAAGTACGTTCCCCATCTCTGAAATGCTAGCACATGGACAACAAGCCTTGTTCTGTGTTGTAAATCAAATGCCAGGCTACAAGCCCTTAAATATTCATCTAGCGAAAAAGACAGGCATGACCTACTGGTCCATCCATGTGGACAAACCTCACAACACCCCAAGTCTACCTTTCCTGACACAGCTCTCTAAGGCAATCTGCGTAACAAAGAGATTTTAAACTAGGAATTAATCCTGTGGTCCTCTTCGCCACCTTTATCAAAACCTCAATATTTCCTCACCAGATGAGGAGGCCAAAACTGTGCTCAGTATTGATTCTGAAGCCAAACCAAAGGCAGATTGCAGGGTGACCTGATAAAGGTTTTTACAATTATGCAAGGTTTTGATAGGGTAGATGTAAAGAAGTGTTTCAACCTGCAAGTGAGAACAGAACTAGGGGCTGTAAAGGTAGTCACTAATGAAACCAGTGAAAAGTCAGGAGAAATTTCCCAGAGATTGGTGAGTAAACTCATTGCCATATGGAGCGGTTGAGGCCAATGACCCCTCCATTTTCTTTGTCATGTCCCACGTTTATTCCAATGCGCCATACATTTAACTATCTTAAAGGGGACAGCTCATGAGCGCCTGCCTGGTACCATCACAACTTCTGCAAGGTCACGCAGATGCACATATTAGAGGGAACATTGTTCAAGGCAAAAAGGACAGACTCATTTCAGAGGAAGCTAAATAAGCACATGAGAGAAAGAGAAACAGATGGATACGTTAATGGAAAAAAAGTAGAAGGGAGGAGACTGGTGTGAGGCACAGCACTGGCATGGAGCTACTGGCTGAATGGCCCGTTTCTGTGCTGTAAATACTTTGTAAAGTGGGATACTTCATTTTACAGTAAATTGCCCTGTGAACGTACCACAGCATCCTGTTTGCTTTGGTTACTGCTTCATGGCTCTAGATTTTTACAGGCTGACAAGTTTAGAGATTGTTCCCATTAAAAATATGGACACAAGAATTTATAACAATAATCTAAACACCAGCACAGAATATAAAACTTGAAAATGAGAACTTGAGAGCTGTGGTTCAACTGTTCCTGCCCTTGAACTCTGTTCAGCTCAAGATGGCATCTGCTCATTACTACAGGAGATTGACCAGCTGAAAGTTGGTACGAGCAATACAGTTGTTAACAGTTCAAAAATTGCACCACAACATAATCAGGTGAAGCTAATTTGAAAAATAGAATTGATTATAAGGATAGCTCGTAATACAATACTGTAGGGAGCACAAATCAATATGGCCTTAAACATTAATGCCTGCTGGACTCCACATGTCTAGTTACACCAAAGGGATACATGACTTTTTTTTTTAAAAAGTCATGTCAGGTATGGAGAGAAAATTAAATTATTGTCTCTGTGTTTCACAAAGGCATTTTATTCCGTCTGTTAAGTTTCTGCCCTGCTTCCAAAATCCTACATTCTCATTCTGCAAAATCAACTTCTGACAGGAACGTTAAGCTAAATGTTTTTTAATAGTAAACAGGAGATTAGCTGGGTTCCACTCCCCCAATTCTGGCCTCTTGACCATACCTGATTTTATTTGCTCACCCACTGATAGTCAGTCATGCCTTCAGCTGCCTTGTCCTCCAACTTGGGGATTCCTTTGACAAACCTCTCCCCCGTCTCTCCTCCGTCAAGTTGCTCTTTAACGCCTAGCCTCTATGACCTTGGGTGTCAAATTGTTTCATAACGCTCCTGTGAAGCGTCCTGTGATGTTTTAAGTTAAGATGCTACATCAATGCAAGTTGTTGTTGGATGGGGCAAAGGAATATTTTCACAAAAAAGACTGACTGTGGGGGAAAAAAAAAGGTGTCTTGTATTTATATAGCACCTTTCATGACCTCAAGACTTTACAACCCATGAAGCACTTTTGAAATTTAGTCACTGCTGTAATGTTGGGAAACAGGGCAACCAATGTACACATAGCATGATCCCATATACAGAAATGTGATAATGACCAGATCATTTGTTTCTTCAAAACAGTACCATGGAATCTTTGACATCCACCCGATGGGGCATAGAGGCCTTGGTTTAACATCTCATCTGCAAGACTGCATTTTCCAACGGTGCAGCACTCCAATTGCTCAGGACTGCACTGGAGCACCAGCCTAGATTTGTGTGTGCAAATCTGGGAGTGGTGTTTAAATCCATAACCTTCTGATTTAAGAGGTGAGAGTGCTACTAAGTGAACCATGGCTGACATACAAATTTAAATGTAGATCCGGCAAGTGTCTACAAAGACCAGAATATCACATGCATTGTAAAAACACTTAATTGGTTTTGAACCATTGAAAACCTTGCTAATTTAACTTTGCCCCTTATATTTGTAATGGAGAAATGCTGAACAGAACACCCCCCTGGCACCTCATAAATCACTGCAGGCCTAGAGGCGAGAACACTACCCACTGAACTATAGCTAACACCAAATCACAGAGATCATGAAGGTTCCAGGTTCAGATTCCAGACCTGGCTGAACTCAGCCAAGTAGCAGCAGGAATGCTACAACTAGCGTCAGCATGTCTGTTTGGACAAGGGGGAATGGGTGATATTAGTCAGTTATGGTTTCAGTGATGGTTGCTGGATGCGATTCTATATGCACATGATGGGTTGGCTGCAATGCTCCTCACTGCTGAATTACCAAGTAATGCTGTGTAATTGCACATGAACAATGACCAGTTGGATATGGTAGACACACAATACAAATGACAAAGTGAGAAGGAAAGTACTACAGGTGCCGGAAAACTGAAATAAAAGCAGGAAATACTGGAAATACTTAGCAGGTCAGGTGGAGAAGAGGGTAGGATCAACATTTCAGGACCTTGATCTCATCTCAGAGTTGAAAGATTTTTTTTTTATTCATTAACGGGATGTGGGCTTCGCTGGCTGGGCCAGCATTTATTGCCCATCCCTAAACGCCCTCGAGAAGGTGGTGGTGAGCTGCCTTCTTGAACTGCCGCAGTCCATGTGGTGTAGGTACACCCACAGTGCTGTTAGGAAGAGAGTTCCAGGATTTTGACCCAGCAACAGTGAAGGAACGGTGATATATTTCCAAGTCAGGATGGTGAGTGACTCGGAGGGGAACATCCAGGTGGTGGTGTTCCCATCTATCGGCTGCCCTTGTTCATCTAGATGGTATTTGACGTGGGTTTGGAGGGTGCTGTCGAAGGAGCCTTGGTGAATTCCTGCAGTGCATCTTGTAGATGGTACACACTGCTGCTACTATGTGTCGGTGGAGGTGGGAGTGAATGTTTGTGGATGTGGTGCCAATCAAGCAGGCTGCTTTGCCCTGGGCGATATCGAGCTTCTTGAGTGTTGTGGGAGCTGCACTCATCCAGGCAAGTGGGGAGTATTCCATCACACTCCTGACTTGTAAATGGTGAACAGGCTTTGGGGAGTCAGGTGGTGAGTTACTCATCGCAGGATTTCTAGCCTCTGAAACCTGCTCTTGTAGCCACAGTATTTATATGGCTAGTCCAGTTCAGTTTCTGGTCAATGGGTAACCCCTCAGGATGTTGATAGTGGGGGATTCAGTGATGGTAATGCCACTGAATGTCATGGGGCAATAGCTGGATTCTCCCTTGTTGAAAGAATATGATCCGTAAGTTTATCAGCCTGAAACATTAGTCCTGCCGCCCTCTCTTCACAGATGCTGCCTGACTTGCTAGACATGATCATGGCACTGCACTCAGATATTCCAGATTTTTTTTTTGAATCGTGATGGGATTGACCAGTGATGCAGAGTTTGTGGATTGGGAGACTGGGAGACATTGATGCAATGAATGGTGGAAGAGTAGTGTGAAGGTTGAGAGGAGAAATCTGAGGTTGAGTCACCAGCATGTGTTATGCAAGAGAAATATTTTGAAAGCAGAGAGTCACTTTTCTCCACTTGAGAACACAGAGGCCCTGAATATCCAACAGTAAATTCAAGGAATATGCCAATTATAGATGCTGTAAGTTAAATTATTGAAAGTGCTGCAGTGGTTTCCAGTATTTTCTGATTTTACTTATGAAACCTTATCCCAGCAAACAATCAAAAGCTTCAAGAAAGCTGAATGAACAGGTGGAAAGGAAAAGCAAAAAACAGTTACAATCTCATGACACAATGAAAACAAGACCAAAGATGGGACATGTTTTACATCAGCACCCGAGGCTACTGTGCATAATTAAAGGGGAATACTCCAACAAAATGCATCCACCAGCAGACTCACTGCCGGCACGAGTAATGTCCAGTTTACAATGAACAATGATTCACACAAACCAGTGGTAACCATTTCAAACAATTCAGAGAAACTGAAAACTGGTACATTGGCTGTTTGCTGATCACAAGATCTAAAACATTGGTCTACATATCCAATCAGCAATGACCTTAACACACTGAAATGGCACCAGATGGAAATAGGCTAAAATATCAAACCAAAAGAGGTACACGGGAGTTGGGCAGAGTTTAAGATCACTGCAATACAGTATTGCATTGTAGATTTGTAATACAGTAAATTTCATTTTGCAATAAAAATTAAACCAGACAATAAACACATGGTGTTAAGTTTAAGACTGAAATCCAGTTCTGTTTATGTTTCTAAAACCACTTTGATGAGGATGTCATTTGATAGAGATTAAATTACTGTCTTTGTATCTCAGTGCTGGCCTTCATCCTGTATGTACCATTCCCTCCAAAATATTACTTACGGTAGTAAAACAAGTGCACCATTACTTTCCCCTCGCAGGATACAGCAGCATGCCAAAACGGCAGCCTGTACACATTAAATGGAGAAAAATATTTGGCTGGGTGTATTTTACAAGCCTGTGATATAATGTAATATTATGTAGCACAATACAATTATGGCACAAAATGCTTAACTGTAACATTTACTAGAACTGTTCCACTATGATGCAGCCTTTAATATAAACCAGCTGCGTACAGAGCTCAAGTACCCAATTTACTGCTGCAGCACTTAAATAATTCAACTTGCAGCTTCTATAATTGGCATATTGCTTGAATTTACTGTTGGATGTTCAGGGCCTCTGTGTTCTCAAGTGGAGAAAAGCGACTCTCATCTTTCAGTATATTTCTCTTGTATGACACAGGCTGGTGGCTCAAAACCTCAGATTTCTCTTCTCTTGTCAGCCAAGTCCCCACTGTCACCATTCACTCCATCCACGTCTCTTAGCCCTTGCAATCATTTCCCACAACCTCTACTTCACTCTCATTAATCCCATCACTACTTGAAAGATACTAATCTCAAAGAGTGCTATGCCATGAACTTGTCCTGCTCAAGCACAATTTACACTGTGCTTTGGGAGCGAAAAAAGTACTTCTCTGCCACATTGGACACTAAAGGTATCTTTGTGGCAGGAATGAACCAGCTCTGATACTCAAGCAGCAAGGGTTGTCTTCTAGCAGGCTGGATCTCTGTGATCCTTGTGTTGTGTCAGAGCAGGCTTTGCATTTCATTGAGTTGTACAGCCATAAGGACAGCAAAGTTAGGTTTGATGGGAGTTGCTCACTGGGGAGGATCCGACATACCAAATGAAAATTTTAAGCCAACAGCTGGCTCTCCCCAAGGGATGGTGACAATGTGATCAGCTGTGTGTCACGGCTAAGAAGATTAGCAAGTACAGACATCAGGTTTTGCACTATTCACAATTGATAAAGAGGACAAAAAGACTCCAACTTTCCATCTATTCTGGACCATATAGGGTTATATATCACTATCTAAAATTAATTTTTAAAAAGCAGTGATTCTTTAGTAGACTTACTGCCGTCCGACTTATGTTTATTGAAAGAAACTATAGCTAACTTTTAAAACTTCACTGAGCAGGTTACATCCCAGCAACGCAGGCTTTACTTTTGGGGCGGGGGCAGGGGTTGGCATATGGGTGAGTGTGAGAGTTGAGAAAAACAGGTGTCAGTGGGAATGTAAGAAGGATGCTCTTGATCAGTGGAGTTAGGTACTTGAAGCACATTTGATTCTGATCAAAGCTACTAATTTGCCAATTCCCTGTAACTGTGATGAAGTCAGAATAATCATGCAGATAGTTAAGATAGTACTGGATAGGCAGCAATGGTGGAAATCAAGCTTTTTTTGTTCAAATGGGTAACAGCCACTTGGGCATTGCAACTTATGATATCCTATTCACTGCCCCTGCCTCCCCAAAACTAATAGTTCTTATTATTCCACACCTATCTGTTATATGCAGGAGCTTCTAAACTATGACCCGGGCCCAGCATGCCCATGCCAATTGGTAGTTAAATTTCTTAATTCCTGGTTAGTCTTTTTGAATTTTGTGGTTCAGGAAGGTTTGGAAAGGCTTCTTCTTAATGTCAGAGTGACACTCAGCAGGGCAGGCTGACCTGTGCTGGCAAAAAGGGTCCATCCACACTTGAAGCATTAACTCATCCGCTCTTTCCAGAGGCTGACCAGCCAAGCAGGTCCTCTATTTCACATTTCCAGCATTTCATTATATTTCTCCATTCTTTCTTAGTGCTGTTAGGATGTATCTGCCAACAGCTTAAATCAGAACACCTGTAATCGGTGCATAACCACAAACTGAATGACATGCTGAGTAATGGGAACATGGCCAGTGCTCATGACCCGTACAGAAGCAAACAAGATAAAAAGCAACCAAGCTTCCCAGCTTTTGGGAGGAATGGAATTTTCGTCACCAGTGGGATGGCCAAAAAAACAATCTCAGCCTTTTTACTGGAGCACAATGAAGTAAAGAGAATGGAAGAAATATGCATCACTTTTTCAACTCCCAGTGTCTTTTTTTTTGAAAAATGCAATGCTTATTATTCAAACCATTCTGACTGCTAAATTAGTTTATATTATCTTGACATCGAATGCAGTATCATAATTGGATACAAAAAAATTGGAGAGAGATTCCAGAGGGCAAACAAATGCCAACCTTATTAGTGACACTCATCCCATGAATGAATAATATAAATCCCCCTCTTTATTAGATGGGGTTCCAGGATTTTAACCAACGTTTTGGGGTCCATTTTGTGCGATTCTACTCACTTAAAATTTGGACCGCTGGCTCCAGATGATGGGAGTCATATGGAATTACAAGACTTCCCAAGATCACTTTGGGGACTTTGTGGTAACAATGCATAGCTCTATTTATTGGTCATGAGAAGGGCAAACCAGCAGCCTTGGTTATAGCGCATGGGTTTGATGACAAAAATTGGGGTCCATTTAGAAGCCATTAAACCTAATTGGAGACAAGTCCATAAAGAAAAACTGATGAATTATTTGTTACATTAGGTAAGAAAGACGTTCAAAGTTTTAAAAGCATTTCACGCTAACTAAATCTCTCTGCATGCGATCCAATTTTCTCCCCAAATACACTGTTTAGCCATCCTTCCTTTCTCTGGTACAAAATAATAAACCTTGGAGTTCCATACAAGGCAAATAAAGCAACTAGAATTCTTCACTTAAATAACAACTTCGATGAAGCAAAATGTCTCAGCACACATCCCATATGTAGTGGGCTTTGCTGACAGGTTGATGGTGGTGGTGGATTCTTCAATCCTGAATGGAGCATCCAGCTCACCATAAATCCAGCTGGACCTACGCATTTGGATTACTTTAAAACTGGAGTGATCTTAATAGAGAAGTATTGGACACCATATTTTTCACTCATCTTCTCTCCCAGTTTCAGATATACAAAAGGTAGAAAAGCCATTTTGCTAGATCTTTTACTAGGTCATGGGAAAGCCGGTCAGTGTTGGAAATGGAATACATTTTCCCGTTGGATACATTCTACCAGAAAATGTTCTCAGGTCAGACCTGGAGTAAAGCTACCTTTACTTTGGTTCCACAACATGCTTTAGCTCCAATCACAGGCCGATCTTCCCAATCAATGAACCAGTGTGAACTGGTTAATTCCTGTCCCCAGCCCTTCTTAGAACCAAACTGGCAACTTGTAGCAAATGGTCAATTTTGTTTCATTGGTTGATGCCCACCATACACTGACTTTACAGCCTTGCTTCATGACGTGTCAGATCACTAAGACAATGAGTGATCAGGCTTCCCTTTGCTGGGCAGGATTTAAACTCAACATCGACATCAAACAACATGCTAACTTCCTGCCCTAGAAAAGGCCTCAAAGTGCAAGGATAGGACCAGAGTCCAGTTTGAAAATGATATACTTGGGAGAATTACAAATTACAGCTCATCGATGAAACATAATGCAATTCAATTAACTTTAAGCAGACAAATTGACTGCAAAAGTGTAGCTAGCACTAGCACATCATAAAGGCTCCAATGATCAGTACAATCCAATTTCAGCTCAGCACCACCCTCAGGTAGCTTTGCCAGAATCAAGGACTTGACACATTTGGAATCAAGATTTCATTCGGTGCTTCCACCCATGCCGATCCCATTCCTCCTCTCAGTTAAATTGCATCTCTGGTGCTCAAACAATGCTGTCTAATGGAGTGAACTGAATGGTATATTCTGGATCTGTAGGCTCAAATCAAAACAATTCCTAGTTTGCTGTGGTATGGTTCCTGTAGAAACAGAGATACCACTGCATCTAATAGTGGCCCTAGGGCATGGTTAAAAGCAGCTTCTTCACACCTGAAGAACTGGGTATGACTGTAACAGACTATTAATGATCCCAACAGAGGGAGCAATCATAAGAAGTCTGAGATAAAAACAAAATGCTGGAGAAACTCAGCAGGTCTGGCTGCATCTGTGGAGAAAGAAACAGAGTTAATGTTTTGAGTCTGTATGACTCTTCTTCAGAGCTAAGGAAAGTAGAAATGAGTGGATCATACACTGTTTAAGAGGGGGTGGAGCAAAATAGGGAGCCTGAGTCTGTTTAAATCCTTTGTCAATTGTTTCTTTTTTGTGAAGATGTGGACTTCACTGGCAAGGCCAGAATCTAGTGCCCATCCCCAACTGCCCTCGAGAAGGTAATGGTGAGCCACCTTCTTAAACCACTGAAGTCCATGTCATGAAGGTGTTTTCAGTGCTGCTAGGGAGTTCCAGGATTTTAATCCAGGATCAATTAAGGAAGCGTGATATACTTCCAAGTCAGGATGGCGTGTAACTTGGGGAACCTGCAGGTGGTGGTGTTCCCAAACATCTGCTGCCCTTGCCCTTCTAGGTGGTAGAGGTCGCGGGTTTGGAAGGCGCTGTCGAAAGGAGCCTTGCTGAGTTGCTGCAGCGCGTCTTGTAGTTGGTGCACACTACTGCCACTCTGCGCCAGGGTGTTGGGGGGAGTGAATGTTTAAGTGATGGGTGGGGTACCAATCAAGTGAATTGTCTTGTCCTGGATAGTGTCGAGCTTTTTGGGTGTTGGAGCTGCACTCATCCAAGCAAGTGAAGAGTATTCCATCACACTCGTGACTTGTACCTTGTAGATGGAGGACAGGCTTTGGGGAGTCAGGAGGCGAGATCACAGCTTTTCATAACCCAATTTTCAAGAAACAACAAAAGCAGAATTAATACCTGCTGGCATTATAATAGAAATGAGACCAGCCCAACCAGGTCTCATGCCAAGCTTCCATTTTAACACTCTTGACTTCCTTCCAGACCATATGTTTGACTCCTTGCTGAAAGAGAAATGCACCCAGTATTTTCTAAAGAAATCCTTCCACTAATTCAGTGTACAAACATGTGAAGTTTCTCAGATCATGCTTTCAAGTCATAATCTGTTCCAATGGTCTAATCAGATAAAACAAATGCCACATCCATGCTAAGAATTTCCTTTAGTATTTTTTATATATATTGTATCTTTTTCTCCTCCCAACTAGAATAAATTCAACTTTCTAGCCTGTCTTGATAACTCAATGATTTCCCCCCTGGAATCATGTTGTGGCCCTTAAAACTGCCACACTCACCACAGTTAGAGAACACACCATATTTGCTTTGAAAGCTAATACTGCTTCTGAGGTGACAGCAAAATGTGACTATCATGTAAAGTTTCATTCTTACTGGTGTCACTTGTGGATGAAAAGTGTTGAATGTTATGCTTTGCAGCTGGAATTACAAGCTGCACTGACTACAGAGCATGTTACTCGCTGGTATGGCAGCCTAGCATGAGCTCTGATCCTTGGATCTTCTTCAAAATATTTTAAATATTTGGAGTGCTGGTGAATAGAGCACGTGGAATCACTTTGCTTCACTTACCGTAAGCTCTGCACTTTTGGAAAACCAAATGTTCTTAACAACCCATAAACTCAGCACTCAAAGCACTAAAAGGAGAATTGCCATGGGCCTTATTTACTGGTATCATAATCACTTTTTAATGTCTTTTGATTTTATTCACCTTCATTATTGAGCTGGTTACTATACTGGTGAGTTAAAGGAGCAGTCTGCCATTTGCAAAACTCAATTCCAATGACTTTCACTAACTGAGATATTCATTAACCAAAGGGTCCTCCCTTGTGGATTACTGTTTCACCTACACCACATGAACAACTGAGGTTGAAGATGGCAGCCCACCACCACCTTCTCAAGGCCAGCTAGGGGTGGACACTAACTACGCTGCCAGTAATGCCCAATCCCAAGTTTGATTTTCTTTCAATATTGTAGCACGTAGTCCAATCTTGCTGAATTGTGTCAGCTTTTATGGCAATCCAATCACAAATTCAAGAATTCCTAATGCTGAAGGTACATGTCAGGTCTCTCATCTAGACATGAGCAACCCCTAATGAGCATGCAGTGAGGGACGGGAGAGATGATAATTAAGCATACAGCAATTACAGACAGAATTTACAGCACTGAAACAGGCCATTGGCCCAACTGGTCAATGGTGTTTATGCTGCCACCCGAATCTCTTTCCACCCTCTTCATCTCACCTTATCAGCATATCCTTCTATTCCTTTCTCCCTCATGTACACTTATCTGGTTTTCCCTTGAATATATCTACGCTAATCATATCAACTACTCCTTGTAGTAGTGAGTTCCACATTCTAACCATTTTGTAGGTAAAGAAGTTTCTCCTGAATTACCTATAGGATTCCTACTCTCACAACAGAAAGGTGAGAGGTGCTTGTGTGTACAGAGAGGTTTATAGCAGGAACACACACAGGGCAAAGATACTTGCTTACCACAAGACAAATTTCAGGTTTTTACTGTTATTTCATTGGCATTTGAAACTCCTATCACTCAATCATAATTTTCCAATAAACTATCTCCACAAGGTTTAGTTAAAGCGCGTAACTCAGGTTAAAATTGGTCCAATAATGAAAAGGATTTTCAAAAATACAATTTAAATGAAGTTTCCACATTAAATACTAATCACAGGCACTGGCTCGAAGTAAACTCTATAACCATTATTGACAAGCATGTTGCATTTACAGGCTTAAAGCAACATCTTAGACAGCAGAGTTATGTGCATGACTGCAATTGCTACATGACCTTTCTAAAACTGTAGGCTGCTGCATCTGCTACAGAATCTTAACGGCACAGGAGGTGGCCATTCGGCCCATCGTGTCTGCACCAGCTCTCCAAATGAGCATGATGACCTAGTGCCATTGCCCTGCCTTTTCCCCATACCCTTGCACATTGTTTCTATTCAAATAATCATCTAATGTCCTCTTGAATGCCTTGATTGAACCTGCCTCCACCACACTTCCAGGCAGTACATTCCAGACCCGAACCATTTGCTGTGTGAAAAAGTTTTCTCACATCACACTTGCTTCTTTTGCAAATCACTTTAAATCTGTGCTCTCTTGTTCTTGATCCTCCCTATCTACACTGTCCAGCGCCCCAATGATTTTGAACATCTCTATCAAATCTCCTCTCCGCCTTCTTCTCTCCAAGAAGAACAGTGCCAACCTCTCCAATCTATCCTCATAGCTGAAGTTTCTCATCCCTGGAACAATTGTTCTGCGCTCTTTCCAATGTGTTCACATCCTTCCTATAACAAGCCACGAAAAAGCTAAAAGTTTATAGCAAACACTCATTTTCCAGGAGTCTCAGGTCTTGTATAATTTGAGCCCACCTGTGGTCAGTTTTCAACATTATAAAGTTACAGTAGGCTTGGATCATTTTTCCATTCTAATAAAGAAAAAGAGCTTGCATTTTATACAGCACCTTTCATGACCTCAGGACACTCCAAAGCACTTTACAGTCAAAGTGCTTTTGAAATGCAGTCACTGTTGTAATGTAGGAAATGTGCAGCCAGTGTGTACTGATCCCACATTCAACAAGATAATGACTAAATAATCAGTTTTAGTGATTTTAGCTGAGAGCTTATAAGTCAGGACAGCAGGGAGAACTTCCCTGCTCTTCTTTTGTATCATGCCTTGGGATCTTTTATATCCACCTGAGAGGATAGAAGGGGCCTCAGTTTACTTTATCAAAAAAGCCTGCACTTCCAACAGTGTAGCACTCCCTCAGTACTGCAAATGGGTACATCAACTTGGAGGCAAATCCCACTGCAGCCATTACTAGGCCCAGTAAACCAAAGTGCAGTGTTTCCATTTACAATAGTAGATACATCTCATCTCTAGGCTGTGCTTGGCAGTCTAACTTTCTACCATAGAATACTCATACATCAAATCATGCGGAAAGTTTAATTTAAGGAAGTGATGATAATGTGTCAATCAACCAAATTGACAATAACCTTATATTACCACAAAACGGAAGAAATTTAGTCCCATGAACCCAGGTAGCTCTGGCATTCTAGTCCTTTTCAAAGACACTGGTCATTTAAGTCTAATTTATATTTTGTAAATTTTAGAAGTCTCTCCCAAGCCCTGTTGGATGAAGTGCAGTGAGGTTGTCAGGAACTCAGTCCGCATATGGGATTGGGCACAGCCCATTCAACCCTACTTGAACAGCATCCTCTGTCAGTCAGACACTGGTACAACAGCCAAATCATTTGAGAGAGTTAGAGAAAAGAAAGCTAAAGGTGGGTTAATGCACTTCCTAAACCTCAACACCCCCAAAACCCAATTCAATTATACACCTTTTGTATCATCATTGAAAGATACAATTTTTAAATGGGGCACATTATTGCTGACACTGAGGTGCTCATGGCAGTGTTCAGAATGGTGCATAATGTGTGAAAGACTAACAGTGCAAAAAAGTGTTTGAACAAACAACTCACCGATTCACACTCTCGCAGCTTCTTCTGAGCACCATCAAAATCAAAATTCACATATAGACATTCCACAAATTCTGTGATGGGGTCCTTGTAAGTATAGGATTCCTGCAACAACAATCAAGAAATGAATTCACACGAGAAGACACTTGAAAAATAAGTGATTAACCAGGAAGCTCAGATTTACCAGTCATAACCCTAAAGGTTCCTGAGAAAACTTTAGACTAAATTTCCCAGACTAAAGGACAGTGTCGAAAGGTTGCACTTGGCATGACGCACGTTGCATGGGACAAGGATCTTTGAATACAACTGATTCCTTTTCAGACCCATTAAGGACAAGAAAAATCAATTGCTCTAGTTCACATGAAACCCATTCTGAGATTAATTAGCTGGCTGTTCATACAGTAAAAGTTCAACAAGTTAATTGTTGGTTATTAAAATATTAATAATCAATACTTTAAGCTCTAAACACTTTAGAAAGTTCAGCACAGTTACTATTAACTACAGAATAGCAAAAATTGATTTTTTTGCTCCCCTAACTCTTCAGTTTATGAGCAGGAAGCCCTAAGCATGCAGTTTGTTTTTAGGATCATTCTAAATTGCATTTTTATTTGCCACAAATGACGTCAAATCATGAAAATCTTTTTTTTTAAAAAAAAAGATTTTTTGGCGGGGGGGGGGGGTTAGGGGGTCGCAGTAGGTGAATTCTCATTTTCCATAACTAATCGTTTGTAGACTTCTGTCACCCCTACAGGTTTGCCCAGTGAGTAGCTGAGATTTACGCAAAAGAAAATTTGAATCGGACTGTTTCAAGTTAACTGGTTCAGCAGTGGGGAATACAAATGTTTTCTAATCTGGGGAGAAGGGGGGAATTGTTTCGGCTCCTACTCCTGGTGGAAGTGCAGAGGTCTGGATGTCAGAATTGAGATTTGGTTGTAAGCACACCACCATGTGTGGGTAAAGAGAATCACTCCCTGATCTCAGGTATGAGTAATGGTCATCTAGATGTGTACCAGAGCACGCCTTCTGCTCTCCAAGAAGCCAGTGTCATCAGAAGAGGAAAGAAAAACTGGCAGCAGCAAAATAAGCTAAGCATCTGTGACTATGTGGAGACAAGGCCACCTTCAACACATACACGATGAACCAAATGGCTTCATTCTCCGGTGTAATATTGTGTTGTTGCAATTTCAGGAGGAAAACTTCAATTTCATCTGTAGTTTCAACATGATATCAATGATGAAACAAAAGCGCCAATTAGGTCACTTGTGACAGATGTATTAAATAGCCCTAAAGAAAGCAACTTATGTCGTCATTTAGAAGATGGGTTGTGTAGTTGTCCAATGACTCCTCTCCAGTTGTATCAAGTTCTTTTCAGTTACAAACATTCAGCTCCCTGCTTACTAATCACATTCTAAATACATGGGCGCTAACAAATCACAATACTCCCAAGAAAAAGAGGCAGGGTATCAGTAGTTTCTGTTCTCTAGAAAGGTCAAGCAATTCAAAACTGCGTCTGTTATCCTGCCCCTGGAGTACAAAGCCATGTAGATCAGTAGATTTCATCAATCTGACATACTCTATACCACAGGGCATCTTCACAACATCAAGAATGAAGATTCAGGTTATCAGCCTTCTACAGGACCACAAATGATGTATCACTGAAGTTTGACTTCAAGCAGAACTCTGCAGTTATGCCAGAATACAAGAGTTACTGCAGCTGCAATTCAACAGTTAGACTCTCTGTACCACATATCTGCATCAGTGTAGAAGTGAACTTAGCATTGCCTGTGTCATGCAAGAGAAATCAGCAGAATTGTAGCGATGGAAATCAAGTCAATGTGAAGCCAAGACACGGAGTAGCAATGACAAATGTTTTTCCACAATTTCCAGGGTATCAAGTGAGCAGAAAAATTCATAATAATTACAGGTGAGCTCAACTTTGATGCAAACATCTGCCGACCTTTGGCTGAAGCATCCCCTTCCTTGTCCCAGTCCATCCAAGGCACTGAAAACATTGCCCACTTTCCGCAAGTCCATCAATAAATTTGTCCTTTCTTTCACTACCTAATGGACTCTAGCTTCATAAAGTTGTTCTTCACCAGATTCTTCTTTACATCCTCAACAACTGACACTTCTGTCCTTAAAAGTGGAGAAACAGCCCAGGGCACCGCACGGACGTGTAATCAGACAAAAGACAGACAACAGACCAAGGGATAAACATTTATCAGCCAGGCTTGCAGGTGGTGGTCAGGCATCTGGAGGGAGCCCCGTGCGGTTGGTCTGGGTCTTTACAATAGTTAGAAGAGGTTTTAATCATTTTAACTTTTCTGAGTAACTATCGGTATAACCCTGGCGGAACCATCCGAAGTTTGTGATTTAAATGGCATTTTCAGATGGTTCCCAGCACAGCGCAATTGTCCAGAGGAAGAGTGCACTTCTGGGCAATTTCCATGCAAACCCTTACCTGGGAACTTCCTACAGGAATTCCCCAGCGCATCTTTGGGGTACCCCTCAAATCCGACAATAGGGAGCTCGGAAGTTAGAGGCCATTAGCTTAGTTATCAGGTCTGATCACGGCTTGATTTTACTCGGGACCGGGGGGGAGAAGTTGCAATCACCGGCTAAACAACAAATTTGAATCAGAGTACTTGTCCCAAAACAGTAGATTCTTAGATTCCTGTTCTGTATTAAACTGTTTCCTCCCTTTCTAGACGGGGGCAGACGTTGGAGGTCAGCAGTGAGAGGGTGGGTTAGAGAGTAGAAAAACAGGTGCTGCGGGTCACACGGTCCTACACAAGAGTGGTGAGAAACTACAAAAGAAATCCTGCAATAGCACTTAAATAAAGTGTTGTTCTTAGCCCTCCTCCGTCCCTCTTTCCAGTGCTGCTGCCTGTTCCCCGGTTCTCTCCCACTGTGAAGCTGTTCACGGCTGAGGCTCCACCCGTGTCAAAAAGCCAAACATATCGTACTTTTGAGTACATAAACCAGAATTATGGGGAGGCGGTGGCATAGTGGTATCGTCACTGGACTGGTATTGCAGAGACCCAGGGTAATGCTCTGGGGTCCCGGGCTCGAATCCCACTACAGCAGATGGTGAAATTTGAATTCAATAAAAATCTGGAATTAAAAGTTTAATGATGACCATGAAACCAGTGTTGATTTGTCATAAAAATCCATCTTCTTCACTAATGCCCTTATCTGGCCTACATGCAACTCCAGGTCCACAGCAGTGTTGACTCTTAAATGCCCTCTGAACTTCATTAGGGATGGACAATAAATGCTGGCCCAGCCAGTGATGCCTACATCCCACGAACGAATAAAAAAACTAGCAAACATGCATAAAATACGTTGCAGATTGGGAAGAGGTCACTACTGCAGAAAATGGCCTTAAGAATTTGGGTATAGAATGTATTGCAAAAGTATTGCAAGTTCTAGCACCAGTTAAATTGTAGTGCAGAAGAATAAAAGATGGCAGCTAATACCATCCTGGCACTGCAAAACATTCCTCATGCCCCATCTATTATCTAAAGCCAATAATTATTTATTTGCAACATTATCCCTAAATTTCCAGCACAAGCAGGGCAATTTGGCATTGTCACACTGTTACTGATCTACAGATGAAGGCCATGCATGTATCAGTTTTTGGGCTCATGTGATTGACAATGCCAGTTGGGCCATGTCCTCCATGCAGTCAGAAACAGAAGTTTTTAAACAGTGAAATTAATTTCCTTTTCCATAAATTGGTTCTCTAGGTACACCCACACCAGAAACTATCACCAAGTATTCCACATGCAGCTCAGTAGATGCCTCAAGGAAATACTGAAGACGCTAGATAGACAGTCTTTGCAAAACATGCCTCCAACACCTCACCCTTCACTTTTTGGAAGTTTCCCAGATATAGTCAAGAATAAACAAACAAATCTATCAGCTTGGCCAAAGAGTAAGACAAATATTCACTTTCATATAAATCTACCATGCATCATTGTACATTGTCAACTAAAACAAAGGCTTCAAAATAAATACTGCATTCTGGTCCATTTATTTTCCCCATTTGTCCCACTTTCTCCTCATTCTTTCCCGCCTGCCAAAAGTTTCGATTCGCGAACGATTGCGAAGCATCGTCCAAAAAGCCACCCTTCATGTACGAGGGTGGTCAGCAGATGACTGAAGTGAGTCAGACAAAAGAAAATTGGACTGCTCAAATAGTTACAAATAGCAGCAATTGTGTCGGGCACAAAGTAACACACTTGGATGTTTAATAGGCACCAAAGGATAAGATTTCCATCAATACTCATTGCAGAGAGTGAGATCATGGTTCCTATTTTACCACAAGTCAGGCATCTGTTATGAGCACAATACTCCCTTTTAAGTGCACTGTAAAAAGCAAAAAAAACGTATCAGGGAACAGGACAAACATATTCAAAAGCATGGTTGTTATAATCCGAGGAAACTAGCCAAATCAATAAACACCAAATTTAAACCTTTTTAAAACTTCCATTAAGACTTGAAAATATGTTTTTTGTAACACATCATCTTTTACTTTTGACACAGGATAAAAACAAAAACCAGAACAGAGCAAAGTTGAATTAAGTTGGCAAAATAATGGTGTTGCTACACACTTCAATTTTGGCAACAATACAAAAATAATTACTGAACACAATTGCATGAGTGTGTTTTTTCATAAAAAGCCGAGCCAAAATCTATACTGTTGTTGCTAAGCTGAAATGCGCGAGCTATGGTAAGTAAATCTATTTTTGGCCAGATGTCTGACACACTTGTTTAAGATACTCTAAAGCGAGCTGAGAAACTCACACGGTTTTGGTTTGCCTGATATGCAATGGACAATCTCCCCGCTATAGGAACATAAACCACTGACCCAAGTCCAGAGAGCTTGGGCTCAAGTTGGCAGGGGCAAGGCTTTTGGAACTTAGGATAGCACCAGGAGGGTACAGCCAAACTCGAGAGTGTACAGGAGGGTGGTGGTACTGCTAGATTTTTAACGATCAAAACCAAGATATCCTAACATCTGTCTACTCCGAAGTAATAATACGGACTCAAAACGTTAACGCTGTTTCTCTCTCCACAGGTGCTGTCAGACTTGCTGTGTTTTTCCAGCATTTCCTGCTTTTATTTCAGGTTTCCAGCATCTGCAGTATTTTGCTGTCATGCATATATCCTAACACCCCACAGCCATGGTAATGATTTAGCGATTCCAACTGAAGCAGAATGGGTGCATTACTGATAACCCTGGAGAAGTGAGGAGCTGCTTGTCCAATGAAGGGTACACATGTGAAACATCATAAGCTATCTTTTTTTTCTCAACAGGTGCTGACTGACCTGTTGTTCATTTCCAAATTTACTCTTGCTTTCATTTCAGATTTGCATTTTCCCCCTTTCAGCTTGGAGCCAGATCAAATTACCAATAAAATACTGTGTCTGGGATAATATAAAATGTTATCTTGGTGTGATAAATTGCAGTCAACCATACTATGCTCAGAAGTTAGAAAAAGTGAATCCAAGAACAACCAGACTTGGAACATTTAACTTAACCACACTTTATCCAGCAACAAAAATCAGTGGCAAGCTCTCAATTTCTGTGGAAACAGTGACGCCCAAAAACCAACTCCAGTCCGAGACTTGAAAATAGTTCAACTTTCAAAGGGAATGGGATCTACTAGAACCAGCACTGTCGCAAACTTCATTAAATATCCCCTCAAATAGTTTGGTTCTTGCATCAGGTCTATTAAGTTTCAGGGATGAATAGCAGGCTAGCAGAGCCACATTTTCTACAGAGCGCTGATCTAGAGGGTGATGCCAAATGCAATGATGCCCAAAGTTGGAACAGGTTCACCAATTGGAGTTGGGTTCCAAAGCAACACATGGACTGGAATTCAAATACATTTGAAGAGGGAAGTTTGTACCAGTTAGTGGTTGATGGAAAACGGATTGAGGAAACTCAAACATTAATGATGGATTTCACACCTCCAACTGACCAAAAACATTTAAAAAATTGACAATAGGTTAAATATAATTCGTTATATAAGATACTCCGCTCTTGTTATAAGACTATGCTTTACAACTGCCAGATCTAGGATTGAAACTTTTACATTAAGAAAGGTAAAATTCATTTCCCCAGGTTGCTAAAAAATTAGTTAGATTTCAACTTCAATTGCTCGAGGCCGTGCTGCTCTGGAGAAATGTTCACTTTGACAATGACTCAATTGTTCTTCCGTCTCTCGCTACCCCCACTCAACCCTGAACCTTCTCTCCTGAAGGCAACTCATTTGGCTTTGGTTCCATGGGCAGCAGCAACCCTGTCAAGTAGGCAAACCTTAAGTGTGTCCTTAGGAAGCAAGGGTACCCAAGGCTTCAGAAGCACAGAAAGCAGCACATCTGCACCCTATTCCCACAAACCTGCACCTTTCATCAAGCATCACTGGACAGCAATCAGCTACAGGATCCTTGGCTCAATTTTCCCTCTTCCTTATGCAGCAAAATCTAGCTTACTGGACTTCAACTAAGAGCAGAACTGAGATCAAACAGAAAATCCCACTTGTAGAGTTCAGTACTATATCTTGCAGACACCAGGTGAACTTGCTCTCCTGTTCATATGGTTAAAAACAGAAGGTACAAGCATAACCAATTTAGCTGCAGAAATGAAAACAGAAAAAGCTGGAAAAACTCAGCCGGTCTGGCAGCATCTGTGGAGAAAGAAAAAGAGTTAGCGTTTCGAGTCCGTATGACTCTTGAGCTCTGAACTCAAAACATTACCTGTTTCTTTCTCCACCAATGCTGCCAGACCTGCTGAGTTTTTCCAGCATTTTCTGTTTTTATTTCAGATTTCCAGGATCTGCAGTATTTTGCTTTTATCTCAACTATGCAGAGATTGTTGTTGGGTCTGCAAATACATCAGCAATTTGAAAACAGTATTCCAGTAAAACGATCACAATTCTTGGACTGATTACAAACTTGGGCGTTGAAGTACACTAAGTGACTACAGATGATAATAAACATCACATGGCAGAGAGTCAACTCTTGCTTTGCTTATACAGCTCTCAGCTTGAGCTACAGGTGGGCCACAGAATAGGTTGCAATTTAAAAAAGAGTCACTATATAAGTTGCATTAAATAACATGACATCGGTATTTCCTGAAGACCAGATTTAAAGGTTTAGGATTAATTAAATGAGTATTAATACCATGCATCAATTTAAATGACAAGAGGGCAAATAAAGGTCGCAGACATTGTCAGCATAGAACTGCAGGTATGTGTTCTTATCTTGTATGCCAATCGACAGTCATCTTGGTCCAATATTTTAAACATATGGGGTTTAAGCCAAATTTTAAACTGGAAAATATTGAGAGAATGATCTAACAAACGGCTGATGAATACTGCATCAGATGAAGGTGAAGGACAGAAGTGTGATGTTACAGGCGATCAGCACAATAACACGGGTGATGTAACGAGGACACATTATTTCTTGTAATATTACCCAAATAATTTAATACTCCAGTTGCTGCAGAACAGATTGACTAACGCAGACAGTATTGTTTTCTAACCCTTTCGCCATTTCTGATATACTATCTGCACATAATATAAAGCTTGATAGGCATGTAATGAAGCAATGTCACCAAGACTCAAAGGCACAGGTCCGAAAATTAGGAAATTAATTGAAAATGCTTGTGTTCTGGAACTAGCATTACTAACAAACAAACAGGTCCCTCAACTACTTCTACAGTTACTATTGCATGACAGAAAAAAACCAGAACATCTTCAATCTAAGTAGTAATCAAACTGCACCCTAGCTTTCCTCTTCAAAATGAAACTGTACAAGACATGATTCAACAGATCAACCCCCTCTCAGTCATTTTGTTCTTCAAATAGAGTCTTCCATGATAGAATACTCTGCTGTGTGACATTTACAAAGGTGTCTGAAACAACTCCCATACAGTAGGCTCCTGGCAATCTCTATTCCATTGAACTCCTTAGCATAAACCTTTTTGGAGTACAAATTAAAAAGATTTTGCCTTCCTCTTTAGATAAAGTTAAGCATTAGGCATTTGCTTAAGTTTTAAAATCGTCACAAAAGTTCTTAATTTCTTCCATTGTTAAAGAAAACCATCACTACCAGCTGCATCACGATATGCAGCATTGGGTCTGGACTAAAACAAAAATACCTGGAAAAACTCAGCAGGTCCGACAGCATCTGTGGTGAGGAATACAGTTAACGTTTCGAGTCCGTATGGCTCTTCACCAGAACATTGTCTACATGTCGGACCTGCTGAGTTTTTCCAGGTATTTTTGTTTTTGTTTCAGATTTCCAGCATCCGCAGTATTTTGCTTTTACATTGGGTCTGCACTGTTGAGTTGTCATTTCTCTCATGCACACTTCTTTGCTCATTCAATTCTCTGTTTCACGACTAACTTCTTTCACTAGCTACTGCATACAGAAAGTCAGGGAATGCTTGTACAAGAAAGGGTATCTGAGCTACTAAAAATCAGTCTATCCCCTACACCAATACCAGATGCATTTCACATCGCAACAAAGATTTGTGACAAAATGGGAAGATTTCTCTCCATGTTGGCTCCTGCAGTTGTGAAATAGCTCAAACCAAACTGGAAGTACTTCCTCATGTAATTTTAAAAGGGAGATGGAGAGTCAATAGGGTAAGAAAATTCCAGATTCATTTAAGCATGTTTTAATTGCTAATCAAATGATATATGGGTAAAGTTTCAGTAGGTATGAAAGGTCTTGATCATGTGTGAACACCTGCTCACTGGTGCTCCTCACCATTGTGGCCATTAAGAATGTATTACTACTATGATTGGCTTTATATCTGGCTGGAGACCAGACTTAATTTACTGACATGTTGACCATGGATGATGTGAAATGTTCAACCTTACATCATTCAGACCTACAGAATACTTCTGTCTAAAAGTCTGACTGCTTATTAAACTGCATAAGAAATAAGAAAGTGCAATGATCTCCTTATGCACAAATTTTATTTTTGCTTTGCACTCCCTTGTATTGTTCCATGCCTTAGCATAATTTAGCCTGTAAATAAGTAGACCATTAGTTTTAGCCGTGAACATTGGTCAGTGTTACTTCTTGCTTTCCGAAAGGGCTGGAAACATTGAGCATCCCACGACATGCAGTGCCTGCACAATAAGGTAACTGCAAAGTCTAGCACACGATCACAGGTACACCACATCCAAGGCGGCAAGGTTTCAGATCATAAACTGTCTGATTAGGAGGAAAATATCAAAGCATTCAGCAACACCAATCTTTTTCTATAATCTCAAAACAAGAGAGCATTAGAATTGCGGAACTATAATACTTAGGATAACTCCTTAATAGACACGGATTTAAATTGGCAAATCAGAGGTTGCTAAAGCAGGAAGGTAATTAACGGGTAAAGAACAGAATTAGAATTAGGTGGGTTGGTTGAGGTGGAATGGACTGGAGGCAGGGTGTATATCAGGTTGGGTGGGGCATGAATTATATGAAATTCCTCTCCGTAGTTAGTAGCTGAGCAATAAACATTGAAATAAGGTAATTCCTCTCAAAATTAGAATGATGGGCACAAATCATCCAGGTCTCCTATTGCTGCACTGTTCTAACACAACACTCTTAGGAGTTGCCCGAAGGCTCCACAAAAGCTCAGCATCAGAAAGCAGGCACGAGAGAAAAATGGAATTCCACATTTGAAACATTGAGATCAATTTGTCTTCTGAGATTTTACATCCTTCCTTCCCAAAGGAGGACCCCAATTTCTCATTAGAGATGTATTTTTATCTTCAATTTGAACAGAAATTTAAAATATTCAAGTATCTCCATTGGGGATGGGAGCAACAATATTATTCTTCTAATATGCCAGCCATTTATGCTGAGAATGGCAATGTGGCTTAAAGTACAATACTCAGCAGGGCATCTTGAGGCACAAAATTCTTGAATTCCGAAATCTGCACTTTGTTCTTTGTTCCAATTTTTTCAGGCAGACATACAGAAGGAATGCAACTGCAAATTTTTCATCTGTAAAGTCTTCAGGTTACATCTGTTGCATTTTAATCTTACTACACAATGTGGCCCCACATATACAATTTCCCTAATACTGGCTGCTCCAGAAATCAAATAGCACCTATTTCCTGACCAAGCAATTATGATTTCTGTTTAACACACCTGCGCATATTTAATAGATACTTCATTAAGTATTGGCCAAGTTGTGTGTAAGGCTCCCAAAACATCCGTAGGATTCCTCAATATTCCCATCATTCCAAACTTTTCCACAAGACTTCTGTGCATTAGCTGCGACTTTTCTTTTTAGAATGACAGCGGGCAATTCCCCCACTACCGTAGAACATTCTCTTTTAGGGCCTCCGAAGTTCTCTCACTCTATATCCTGGACCAGTGGCGGTTATACACTGCATTATCTTGGCTACGTGCTACAATCATTCCACCAATGCAAACACACAACCCTCCTGCTTTTAAAGATCTTCCTTAAAACCCATCTCTTCGCTTTCGGTTACATAACTATTCAAACGTTGACTCGGCACAAAGTGCTTTAGGTTACACAGGCAGGCATCAGATTGGCACTACTTTGCAGGTTTCCCATAATGCTTTTGCCAGGCTAATCCTGCTTGCGCAACAGCTGGTTCCTGCATACAGGCCATGCAAAATAACACTTACTTCTGGCACCTTTCTGTCCAATAATTAGGAACGCCATTAATATTGTTGTCCAAGATTTCACATAACTACATTTCAGAATAATGGTTTTATTGAATTGAATCGAATCGACAGTGTGCAGGAGAACACCAAGGTTGACAGAATAAGTTAGGCAAGTTGCAAACTATCCATCAGGTGCTGCTAAGCTTGGGTTTCAAAAGCCTGAAGATCAGAGGAAGGGAAGGAGGACAGGGGAAAACTAAGGGCTTCACTGTTTTGAACTACTAATAAAGCGAGGGAAGTGAGGGAGAGGGATGAATGAATGAACCATAACTCACTTGCTGGATGACCTTCACCAAGTCCTTGAGGACTTGTCTACGTTTTCGCACATCCTTGTTGGTGATGACTGCTGTGGTCAGGTAACGAAGGATGTGTGGACACATCGTCTGAATGGCATTAAGATATCTAGAGAAGGAAGAAAAAGGGAGAAGTCAAATCTGCTCACAAGACTTTGTGCTTCAAGTACATCAACAAGGAAAGACATGGAAAGAAACAGCCGATTTTTTTTGTAATGAAATGGATGAACAGACCACCAACTGCAATTCACAGGGCTATGTACCCAGGTTCTCTTGACGGTCATTAAACTTGGCACGCACAGGCAAAAATGGCTTCAATTCTTGGGTTACTAGGTGAAAAACTACAAACTGCACAAGGTCCACAGAAAGGGGACTGGTGGAATCATCCCTACCCCACATGAAGAGTGCCTAACACATCAAATACCCAGCTGCACTGTGAGCTGTTCTCTTCAGTCTCTCCTCCCTGGCTCGAGTGAGGAAGGATGTGGTAAATAGTAGCAGAAACAGGCTAATAAGGGCAAATCGTAAAAATAAATACACTAGGGAACAACATGTGTAATCATGGCACTGTCAGTTATGGATGCAGACCACAGAATACATTTACTTCAAAAACAGCATTATCATGCCAATTTCCATAATTTACTCAGCTGCATGAAATGGGTCTAATTTCCTCTTGCAACTCAGACCTCTCTCAGCCAGTAATCCAAGAATAATATTTTAGCAATTAGTCTAACTTTTTCTCTCTGACACAAAGTTATCTTAAAATCAGCAGCTTGGGAAGAAACCGAAGCAGAGTGTGTGCCTATTACCAGAGATTTGTGGCAAGGTCATTTTCAGCAGTGATAAATATATTCATAATCGTGAAATATTTAGAGCATTAGAAAGCAAGTAATTTCAGTTAGCTCTAACAAGTTATTAAAATCTATGACTGCTGGAGCATGGTCAGTCAAATTCCCAAACTTTGGTGGCATAAAACCCAAGTCTTGAGTCATGAGGAGAGTTTGAGCAGTTTTGTTCACCACTTTATAGGAAGGGTGTGATCACAGCAGAGCAGGTGCAGGGGAGAATTACAAGGCTCTTTCCCAGAATGGAGAATTTTAGCTATTAGGAAAGATTGAATAGGCTGAAGCTCTTTTCTTTGGAATGGAGGAAGCAGAGGGGAGATTTAACTGAGGTGTATAAAACTAAAGGGCCTAGATACATATGAAGGACCTATTTCCCTAAGCAGAGAGGTCAATAAAGCAGGGGACAGAGATTTCAAGTAATTGGTTGAAGAATTAGAGCACAGTTGAGGGGAATTTATTCACCCAGAGGTGGTGGTGGGGATCTGAAACTCACTTCCTCAAAGGGCAATAAAAGCAGAAACCCTCAGTGCATTTAAAAAAAAACTTGGATATGCACTGGTGGTGCTAAGGACAGCAGACCAAGAGCTGGAAAGTGGAGCTAGGCTGGATGGCTCTTTTTTCAGCAGGAACAGGCATGATGGGCCAAATGGCCTCATCCTGAGCTGTAAATTTTCTATGCTCCTAAGGACAGCAGAACCTGCAAAAGTTCCTTTGAAGCAATAAGTTGTACAGTAGCACTCACTGATGCTTCAAAAATCCCCCATTTTACACGCAGCCATACCATGCTTTTCTCTTACAGATACCCAAAATTGTTCTCTGCAAGTTCACATTATAGAACAGAATTGATGGTACCCCAAAGATTCAAGTGACTGCCATGCTCAGATTACAGTTCCAAGACCGCCTCACATGTAATAGCTAGAAGTAGATGGAATGCTCCAACCTCAATGTGTATTTGATCAGTGCCGATCCTTTGGCAACCTGCCAGTAGTAGTACTTTACAAAAACATGCCTTAACCATCACAAACAGACTGCTCTTTTCCTCTCTCAAATGACAAAAATCTTCACCAACCAGGATCAGCAAGTTTTACATAAGTGGCACCAAAATATTTACACTCAACCCTTCATTCTGACAACCCTTACTCACTAGCTTTCATTTTTAAGTCACTGCAGTCTTACATAATGTACTGGCTGCTTTAAAATGGAGTTTATGATACAGCATAAAGCACGGTGAGAAAAGGGCCCGACATCAAGGGCACAGAATAAACCCAAGTTCACAATGTTGTAGCACATAGTTATTAAAATGGACTCAGGACCAAACATAGCTTTTGAATTATTCATTTGTTCCACAACAGCTTTCAAGTTTGTAAAAATCAGGTTGCCTCATATGAGCAGAAATATGAAACCAGAACAAAACATTCCCAAGTTGATGTTTCAGGTGTGGATCCTTTCTGAAAATTGATTAGACTCGAGGCTCACATCTGAAAAATCAACTCCACGGCTCTCTTTGGACCTCACTGCCTGTTCCACTGAACGAATGATGCAGCGTTGAAGGCCAATCAGCCCATCGTGCCAGGTCTATGAAAGAGCTATCCAATTAGTCCCACTCCCCCTGCTCTTTCCCCAAAGCCCTGCACATTTTTTCTTCCAAGTATTTTTTCTATTCCCTTTTAAAAGTTACTACTGAATCTGCTTCCACCACCCTTTCAGGTAGAGCGTTTCAGGTCACAACAACTCATTCCATAAAAACAAAATCTGATCTTGCCTCTGGTTCTTTAACCCAATTAATTTCAATTTTGTTACCAACTCCCTTGCTAGAGGCAGCAATCTTCCCTCATCTTCAGTATTTCCAGCATTTTTCTGCTTTTGTTTCAAATTTCTAGTGCCTGCAGGATTTTACTTTTTGAATAAAACAACATTTCCTTTCTGGAGCTCCAGCAACAAGTATACTTGGTACTGTAATTAAAGATTCAAGTTGCATTTTTTGGTGACAATTTGTCCTGCTCCTGCAGAATGTGTAACATCTTAGGTCTGGTTAAGCTAAATATGCTATGATGTTTCCCCTACAATCCCAATAAAAGCCTGTGTGTATATTATGGGCAACACATGCTGTTCTCACAGGAAAGGAAAGAGAGTTTGTGTAAAAAATGTTATTGGACATTGAGAAAAGTTTCTTCTCCCTCACTGGCTGAGTCAGATTGTCCTTGGATAGTTATTGTTTTGCCATTTGCCAATCATAGACATTTAAAACATCTTTTCCACTCAAAACTCCTCGGTCAACATAGTCAATGGGTTAATGGCTTTCTTCATGTTGTGTAAGCGCCTGGTGACTGACTTTTTATAGTACTTTCCACATTAATGTAACAGCAGTACCACACTCCACAGTGCATATGTTGACCTTAATCCAAATTCTTTTGCAGCTGCCATTTTTTTAACCTCTAACTGATCATTTCTAATAAAAATTATTTAGACAAAAAACTTAATTCAAGGATAAAGCTATGTATTTCCCAACATGATTGCATTTATCCACGTGTCCTTTAAATGTTTTGATTGATTTTTTTCCCCACTCAAAAGCCTAGGCTTTGACAGGACAGTATTAGTCCACAATAGTCCAGAGCAAGCTTTTGATTCACGCCGATGCAAGCCAAACACGTGAAGTTTGTAGAAGCTCAGTCGTGCATCAACAGGAGCAAGTTTAGGAAAGTGGGGCCCCCTCATGTTTTGTTCTTGTAAGAAATTGGAGATTTAAATCCGCAAAGTTTTTAAACAGAAAAGCAAAGATTCTCCTCAAAGGAGTTTATCAATTATCCCTTTTTACTGCATATACATAATATGCACATATACACACACATTTATACAGAACATATAAAAGAGAGTATATATAATGTACATAATTAAATATACATTATATAAGTACATATATAAATATATATTTAATTATGAGCATAATTAAATATATATCATTCACACATACATATATAACATATATAAAATATAATATATGCACACATAAAAAGTTAAAAAATCATTTCATGAATCACTGAAGTTGAACAGCAATTTAACCAGAATCTCAGAGGAACAACTTTGCCACTACAGAGCAAATGTTCTAAATTCCACAGAGAGTATTACAATTGTAATTTCCAAACCAGTGACAATTTTCAGCTATATGCCCATGCCCTCTACATGTTGAAGTGAGACATTTCGCAGTGAACTCGGAGGACTTTAGGGCTGGGGTAGAAGGGAGTCAAACATGACAACAAGGCAATTTTGTAGTGCTCCAAGACCATTTATTGAAAGTAACTGAAAACAAGCCTGTAATTTCAGGCAGTTGCTTAAATCAAAGCTGTTACTTAATTTCTGGCAGCGTTCCTCCTTGTGCTGATATAGTCTACAGGTACTTCACAGTGGTCAGTAAAGTTCACTCGTGAAACCAATGGTCAGTTTGGCACAGCGGTTACAATCAAGTTTGATTCACGGTGGGTTTGAGCCCCACTCTAGTGCATCAACACATAACCTAGATGAACACTTTAGTGTGGTACTGACACAGTGCCAATTGTCAGAGGTGCCACCTTTCGTACGAGATGCTGCACTGAGGCTCCATCTGCCATGTTAGATGGACATAAAAGATCCCCCTTATGAACATGTACAGGTGAGCTGTGTCCCAGACAACATCCATCCCTTAACATCAAAAACAAAATACCTCATCTGCAGTCTGAGACACACAACAGTTTGCCATGTTTTGACAGAATAGCTTGAATTCCAAAAGCCTGGAAACCACAGATGCTGCTTTATTGATAGCAGTTTGGGGTTACAGTGAAATTGGGGGAATTGTGGGGTGGGAGGGTTCTCTTTACAAACCAGCAGCATTGAAATGGAATTGTGCCACTATGGCTAATGGGAACAATCACATTTTAGCCTATAGTGTTCAGAACTAGGTCCATTCAATGTCAGTTGAAGACTGAAGGAGCTTGAATAACCGACCTCATTTTTTTTTTAAACCAATAATGAATTTCTTGACATCTAGCAGTCGCAGTACTGAACCTGCACTCAAGTGATGTTAGCTCAGACACCTTATCTAAACCACATACTTTGTACACTGGGGAAACATCAATATTATAATTTAAATTACGCATTTACTGCATCTATTTCTAGTACAATGTTGCAGTGAGAAAACAGTTTCTAAAATCTGAGTGTCCAAATGAAAAGTTCATGTATAAGTTTGACCCAAGAGTTTAGCCAAAGATTTGACATAATATCCTACTAGTACAGTATTCAATTACAAATATATCAACTATCATATTAGTATCTACTCACAGGTCAGCTGTGGGCAGTTTACTGCCACTAATTGCCTATGAAGCTGGTTTCACTCTGCTTTTAAATGCCTACTCTCAGCTATTACTTTACCATCAAATCACTATCTCGGGTCTCAATATCAAACTCGAAAATGTTCCTTATATGAGACATAGAAGTCAAATCAGGTGATGATGCAGCCACTCTAATAGCACAGACTTTTTGGCATTGAAATGCAATGACAGGTCAAGGACAGCCTGAGTTACATAATCCCATTTCAATGCTGCTGGCTGCAAGGAGAACTCCACATTTCCCTCAATCTCACTGTAACCCCAAACTGCTGTCAATAAAACAGTGCGTGTGATCTCCAGGTTTTTAAGAATTCCTCCCGAAATGCACCACCCAACCCCTCAAATCTCCCTCTTCTGATTTAGGACCCTCCTTATCCCAACAACCTGACTGCAATTTTTGGTTTCCCCCTACTAATGCTCCCCTTCTTTAACTTGCCACCTGTGTCATTGCTTCAAACTCTGAAGCATCCGGAAATGTTTCGCTGCCTAAAGGACATAATATAAATGCAAGAAGAATGCACCAAGTTTCATCTTCTTTCAGATTTAAATCGAAAGATGGAAAATAATAAAATTGCCATCTTTTTTAATAAAAAGGACACATCTATAAACTGACCATTGGGGTCTAATATTGAAAACAAATGTTGTGCAATATTCTGATAAATGCAGAACAGAGACAGAAACATTGTGCAGTTTGGGAGGATCACACATTACTCTGCCATTGACGATTAGACCAGGCTGAAACAAGTTTGGTAAAAAGGCAAGTAAATAGACTCTATATTAATGACAGCAGTCACATTCCTTCAGCAAAACTTAGTTAAAACAAAAACTGATTTTACTTTAGTTTGTTCAAGGCTACTGCTCATTATCCAAATGCATTTTTTTTTAGAAATCTGACCTATGGTAGAATGAACGGCATGGAAAAAAAAAAAGACTTGCGGTTATTAGGGCTTTTCACGAGCACCGGATGGCTCAAAGCACTTTACAGCCAATGAAGTGCTTGAAGTGTAGTCGCTGTTGTAATGTAGGAAACAGGGTAGCCAATATGTGCCCAGCAAGCTCCCATAGACAAGCAGTGTGACAGTGACTAGATAATTGTGTTTTTTGTTATGTTGACTGAGCAGATAAATGTCAGCCTGGACACTGGGGATAACTCCCCTGCTCTTTGAAGTAACGCCATGGGATCTTATACATCCACCCAAACAGGCAGTTGGGGCTTTGGTTTAACGTCTCATCTGAAAGGCCTCCAACAGTGCAGCACCCCCTCAGTATGGCACTGGAATTTCAGTCTTAATTTTTGTGCCCTGGAGTTGTACTTGACCCAGGACCTTGTGACTCAAGAGGCAAGAGTGCTACTAACTGAGCCATGGTTGACCATTTTCCAGTGCACAGAGTAAATTGTGCCTGTCACTGCAGTATGCTTTCTCAACCCATTAACATTTTGTATAAAAGATTGCTGAAATTAAAAGCACTCCTTTTTGCATCTTTGCAATTTAAGTGAGAAAACTATTTGTAGATCATTTTAAAATATTTCTAAAGAGGGCCAACTCCCAGCACCATCTCTGCTTTTTCAGCTGAAGAGAATGAAGTGGAACACTCTTCAAATCCAGTGTACATAGAATCTTCCCCTCCAATTTTTGTCAATTCATGGAAACATGCATGAACCCTGTATTTTTTTTTTAAACTACAAACAGTGAAGTGATCAAACTGAAATTTTTACCCATTGATCTACCTTTACACTGAACATCAGCAGCAATCGGAAATTATCAGTCACTGCCGAATTTGTTTGAAAATTTTGAGGTTCATATGTGAAGTCCAAAAGAGAATCAATTTTACCATCTTAAATGCAAAAATTAATTGAGGGAGATCACAAAGGGGACTCAATCCACAGGTCCCCAAAACTAGCAGCAACATGGATGATACATGCTTCATAGGAAACTTGACAGTCAGGGTGCCTAGACTCCTTTCAGACCAGACCATTTATTTAGTCTATCTATTCAAGAGTGACTTCTGAAAAGGAAATTGGATAAATAACTGGATGGGAGAAAATTGCAGGGCTATGGGGGAAAAGCAGGGAAGTAAGACTGAACAGATAGCTCATTCAAAGAACCAGCACCTGCAGGATGCACACCGCATTACATAGGAAAAATGGCAGAGAAACAGATATCAACCCAACTGGTACATGCTGGTATTTATGCTCCACATGAACCTCCTCCCATCTTTTTTCATCTTAAATGTGCCATCTCAACCATCTATCGCCTTCAAGTACTTGTCAAATGCTAGTTTTGACCACCTTTTGTGCCATATGATTCTGTGATCTGTATTTGAGCAGCACTTTAAGGGCAAAACCTCAGATGTCTTTAAATCTTATTTTTGCTGATTCTAAATAAAATATTTCCTTTTCACAAACTCAAATGTTTAATCCAATGACCACAAAATTTACAGTTGCTGAAACCCTCATCCATGTCTTCATTACCTCTAGACTGGACTATTCCAACACACTCCTGATTGGTCTCCTCCATTCTACCTTCAGTAAACTTGTGGACATCCAAAACTCTGCTGCCCATACCTTAACTCACGCCAATTCCCATATTCTACCACCTCTGTGCTCACTGATTGACACTGGCTTCCAGTCAGGGAACATCTTGATCCTCATCTTCAAATCTCTCCCATGGCCTCGCCTCTCCCCTCCCTCTCTCTAACCTCCAGCCCTACAACCCTCTAGGATATCAGCACTCTTCTAATTCCTGCCTCTTATGCATCCCCAGTTTTAACTGCTCCATCACTGGCGGCTCGGTGTCCTACTTTGTTTAATAATTCTCCTATGAAGCACCTTGGGACGTTTTATCGTGTTAAAGGTGCTAAATAAATCGAAGTTATTGTCTCCCTCCCATAATTATTAATCATTTTGGCAAAACAGGAGGTTAAAATCAGCAGAGAATTCTTGCTCATTTCACAATCGTGAAACCAAGACAACAAATGAATGCAGCTGAGGAACTGAGTGCATACCTGAGAGTTTGGTGAATGGGGGAAAGGTGATGTTTGTTTCCTCTTGCTTTTTCTATCATTCTCACCCTTTAGGAATTGGTTCTTACTCCACTACAGGGAAAGAAGCTAGCCTTTTGGCGAATATCTGGCAAGTGCTTACGGTCTACTCCAGTCCCAAGGTTTACAATAGTATACAAACTGGTGACAAAGTTAATTTAAAAAATACATAAAAGCAGCATAAATAAGTGAATATAATTAATTATTTAAAACACATTAAGGATGGCAGGACAGGTGACATGTCAAGGCTGCAGCATGTGGGAGCTCCTAGATGCCAGTGTGATCCAGGGCAAACATCTCTGCAGTAAGCGTTTGCAGCTCAAGGCACTTCAGCTCAGGGTCATTGAGGTGGAGGCTGAGCTGGAGACACTGCAACACATCAGGGAGGGGGAGAGTTACCTGGATGCTTTGTACCAGGAGGCAGTCACACCCTTTAGGATAGGGTCTTCTGATTTGGTCAGTGCTCAGGGACAGAAGAGTGCAACTGCGAGTGAGGCAGGTAAGGGGACCCAGAGGGAAGGAGTGTTGACCTATTGGACAATTGTAGAGGCTAAGAGTTCTCCCAGATTGTTTGGATGAGAACGGGGGCTGCAAGGTAGATAAGCAAACTGACCATGATACTATGGTACAGGGAGCCATTCAAGTGGGGTGCTCAAAAAGGAATATATTGGTAGTAAGGGACAGTATAGTGAGGGGGATTGACACTGTTCTCTGCAGCAAAGAGTGAGAGACCCAGCAGCTGTGTTGCCTGCCCGGTGCCAGGGTTTGGGACATCTGCTCAGGGCTGGAGAGGAACTTGCAGTGGGAGTGGGGAGGTCCAATTGTTGTGTTCCAAGTAGGTACCAACCACATAGGTAGAACAAGAAAGGGTTTCTGCATAGAGAGTATGAGGAGCTAGACACTAAATTAAGCAGAACCTCAAAGGCTATAACCTCTGGATTATTACCTGAGCCATGTACAAATTGACATAGGGTACATAAAATCAGGGATGAACACGTGGCTTAAATGCTGGTGTGGGAGAAGCAGGTTCTGGTTTGTGGGGCACTGGCACCAGTACTGGGGAAGGTGGGGGCTGCATTGTTGGGATGGTCTACACCAGAACCTTGCTGGGACCAGTGTTCTTGCAAACCCCATAACTAGGGAACTAGAGAGGGTTTTAAAATAAATAGTGGGCGAAAGGGATCAAATGTGGGCAGATGTGGTATACCAAAGAGTAGAGACAAGGGAAGAAGGTAAGGCATTAAAATAGGAGATGATAAACAGACCATGACAGGAAGGGAGTAAATCAACAGATAAGGCTAGAGGTTACAAAAATAATAAAAGGGCATAACTTAAGGCTCTGTATCTGAATGCACATAACATCCGAAACTGATCGTACTTATTAATTTCTATTTGCACTTTCTAATAGACATTACAGAGACATGGCTACAGGATGGCATAGATTGGGACCTGAATATTGAAGGGTATGTGACTTTTAGGAAGGACAGGGAGTTAGGAAAAGGTGGAGGGGGTGGTTCTGTTAATTAAAGACAACATTAACACAATAGAGAGGAATGACCCAAGTTCAGGAAACCAGGATATAGAAATAGTTTGGGTAGAGATGAGAAATGATAAAGGCAAGAAGTCACTTGTGGGAGTGGTGTATAGGCCCCCTAACTGTAACCAAATGGTGGGACGGGGTTTCAAAGATGAAATAGTACGAACTTGTCAGAAAGATATGGCAATTATCGTGGTGGCTTTTAATCTACATACAGACTAGAATAGTCAGATGGGCAAAGGCAACATAGATGACAAATTCTTAGATTGTTTTCAGGATAATTTCTTAGATCAGCACATTCTGGAGTCGACCAGGGAGCAGGCTATAGTAGACCTGAAACAAAAACAGAAACCGAAATACCTGGAAAAACTCAGCAGGTCTGGCAGCATCGGCGGAGAAGAGCGCAGTTGACGTTTCGAGTCCTCATGACCCTTCAACAGAATCTTCTCCGCCGATGCTGGCAGACCTGCTGAGTTTTTCCAGGTATTTCGGTTTCTGTTTTGGATTTCCAGCATCCGCAGTTTTTTGTTTTTATATATAGTAGACCTGATATTGTGCAACAAAGGAGGATTAATTGATGACCTCACGGTGAAGGAGCCCTAGGTAGCAGTGATAATATGATTGAATTTTACATTCAGTTTAAGGGAGATAAGAGTGGGTCTAAAGCTAGTATTTTAAACTTAAATAAGGGCAATTATGAGGGAATGAAAGCAGAGCTAGTGAAAATGAACTGGCAATTTAGGTTAAGGGTTAGGTCAATAGAGATGCACTGGCAGACCGTTAAGGGGATATTTCAGAATACACAGATTGGAAACATTCCAATGAGAAAGAAAAATCCCAAGGGGAGGACCAACTATCCGCGATTAACTAAAAACGTTAAAGACAGTAAATTTAAAAAGCATATAACTGTACAAAGATGGGTGGCAGGTCAGAAGATTAGGGCAGAATATACAAAACAACAAAGAATGACTAACATTGATAAGGAGGGAAAATTAGAGTACAAGAGAAAGCTAGCTAGAAATATAAAGACAAATAGTAAGAGTTTCTATTGATATTTAAAAAAGAAAAATTAACAAAGTGAGTGTTGGTTCTATAGAAAGTGAGTCTGGGGAGCTAATAATGGAAAATAAGGAAATGGCAGATGAATTGAACAGGTATTTTGCATCAGTCTTCACTATTCATGATGCAAATAAGGTCCCAGAAATATATGTAAATCAGGAATTGGAAGGGAGGGAGGAACTCAAGAAAATTACAATCACCAGGGGAGCGGTTCTTAGCAAATTGTTGGAACTGTGGGTTGACAAGTCCCTGGGTTTCATCCTAGGATCTTAAAAAAGTGGCTAGTGAGATAGTTGATGCATTGGTTTTAATTTTCCAAAATTCACTAGTTCTGAGAAGGGTTCCATTAGTTTGGAAAATAGCTAATGTAACTCTTTAATTCAAAAAAAGGAGGGGGGGGGGGGAAAACAATAAACTCCAGGCCAGTTAGCTTAACATCTGTCGTAGGAAAAATGTTAGAAGTTATTATTAAAGACATTATAACAGGGCACTGAGATAAATTCAAGGTAATCAGGCAGAGTCAACATGGTTTTGTGAAAGGGAAATCATGCTGAAGCAATTTATTGGACTTCTTTGAAGAAGTAAAGGTGCTGCGGACAAAGGAGGATGTACTGTACTTAGATTTTCAGAAGGCATTTGATATGGTGTCTCATCAAAAGTTATTGCAGAAAATAAAAGCTCATGGTGTAGGGGGTAACATACTGGATTGGAAAAACGATTGGCTAGCTAACAGGAAACAGTAGGCATAAATGGGTCATTTTCTGGTTGACAAGATGTGACAAGTGGTGTGTCATGCGGGTCAGTGCTAGGGCTTCAACTCTTTACAATTTATGTAAATGATTTGGATGAAGGGACCAACGGTATGGTTGCTAAATTTGCTGATGATACAAAGATAAGAAGGAAAGTAAGTTGTGAAGAGGATGTAAGGAGGCTACAAAAGGATATAGATAAGCTAAGTGAGTGGGTGAAGACCTGGCAAATGGAGTATAATGTGGGAAAATGTATGGTTGTCCAACTTAGCAGGAAGAATAAAACAGAAGCATATTATATAAATGGTGAGAGACTGCGGAGCTCTGAGATGCGGAGGGATCTGGATGTACTGGTACATGAATCGCAAAATGTCAGTATGCAGGTACAGCAAGTAAATAGGAAGGCTAATGGATGTTATTGTTTATTGCAAGGGGAATTGGATACAAAAGTAGGGAGGCTATGCTTCAGTTATACATGACATTGCTAAGACCACATTTGGAGTACTGTGTACAAATGGGTCTCCATATTTAGGAAAGGGGGTAAATGCATTGGAAGCAGTTCAGAGAAGGTTTACCACATTAATACCTGGAATGGGCGGGTTGTCTTATAAGGAAAGGCTGGACAAGCTAGACTTGTACCTGCTGGAATTTAGAAAACTAAGAGGTGACTTGATTACAACATATAAGTTCCTGAGGGCACTGGACAGGATGGATGTGGAAAGGATGTTTCCTCTTATGGGAGAATCTAGAACTAGGGGTCACTGTTTAAAAATAAGGGAGTTGCCCATTTAAGACAGATGAGGAAAATTTTTTTCTTAGAGGTTGACAGACTTTGGAATTCTCTTCCTTAAGAGGTAGAAGAGGCAGGGTCTTTGAATATCTTTAAGGCAGAAGTAGATAGTTTCCTGATGGCAAGGATGTGAAAGGTTATCAGGGTAGGCAGAAATGTGGAGTGAAAGTTAAAATTTGGTTAGCTATGATCTTATTGAATTGCAGCAGGTTCGAGGGGCTGGGTGGCCTACTCCTGCTCCTAATTCGTATGTTCGTATAATTAAGCTGCAACCTTCAACTCCTCTCTGCTACTGTATCATTGCTATGAACTATACTCAATTTGAAAAAAAATGATTGCTGGAAGTATAACAAAATGCTGCATGACAAAAATATGTAGTTACGGCATTACTGCATCACACCAAAACTACCAAATTGCTCAGATCAATAGCATAGGTGAAACATCTCAGTCCTAAATATCCCTGCAAGGGTTCTTCAGGGTAGTGGCCTATGCCCAACTATCTTCAGCTGCGTCATCAATGACCTTCCCTCCAGCATAAGATCAGAAATTGGGATGTTCGCTGATGATTGCACAATGTTCAGCACCATTCACAACTCCTCACTTAGAGGCAGTCCACGCATATGCAACAAGATCTGGACAACATTCAGGCTTGGGCTGCTAAGGGGCAAGTAACAGTCGTGCTGGGAAATGACCATCTCCAACAAGAGAGAATCTAACTATTAATGGCATCACCATCACTGAATCCCCCACTATCAACATCCTGGGGGTTACCATTGACCAAAATCTGAACTGGACTAGCCATATAAATACTGTGGCTACAAAAGCAGGTCAGAGACTGGGAATTCAGCAGACAGTAACTCACCTCCTGACTCCCTGAAGCCTGCCCACCATTTACACAGTACAAGTCAGGAGTGCGCTGGAATACTCCCCACTTGCCTGGATGAGTGCAGCTCCAACAACACTCAATAAGCTTGACACCACCTAGGACGAAGCAGCCGCTTGATTGGCACTCCATCCACAAACATTTACTCCTTCCACACTGACACACAGTGGCAGCACCATGCATCATCTACAAGATGCACTGCAGGAACTCACCAAGGCTCCTTAGAAAGCACCTTCCAAACCCACAATCGCTGCCATCTAGAAGGACAAGGGCAGCAAGTGCATGGGAGTATCACCACCTGCAAATTCCCCTCCAAGCCACTCACCATCCTGACTTGGAAATATATCGCCATTCCTTCACTTTCACTGGGTCAAAATCCTGGAACTCCCTCCTTAATAGCACTGTGGGTGCTCCTACAACATATGGACGGCATTTGTTCAAGGTGGCAATTCACCATCACCTTCTCAAGGGCAATTAGGGTTGGGCAATAAATGCTGCCCTAGCCAGTGGTGCCCACACCCTATGAAAGAATAAACAAAAAAATCAACTGAACACCCCTCCCTCAACAATAGCACTGCACCCCCTCCACAGGCCAACAACTTTGAATAGTGATCGATTCCATTGCATAGTCCAGCAGCTGCTCCTGTAGTGGTCTGATGCCCTACAATCCTGAAGCTTCACCTATTCTACACCCATCAGTGGGATATTCTTACCTCAAATTAGCAACTGTCTGATTTGCAGGAATTTACTCAACTTAACAAGCATATCCCAAAATACAAAAAGTCTCAACGTCCAACACCACATAGGCCAAAGGTTTACCAAGTAATAGCTTCATTTACATAATATGAAGCACAATGAATGGAATATTCTACAAAGACAATATATAATAGGCCGAGTCTGTAGAGTTAGAAATAGGGTTCATTAACTGGTCACGAAACTGGCATCTGACTTCAGCCATTTTTATCAGCAGCTTTATGTCAGTGGCTAGCGATCTCACCTCAATCAGAAGGTTCTGGGATCAAATCCCACTCCAGAGACATGAGCACAAAAATCAAGGCTGACATTCTTGGTGCCGTACTAAGGAGTGCGCTGCACTGTCAAAGGTCGCATCTTTCAAATGAGATTTTAAACTGAGGCCCCATCAGCGCCCTGGTCGGAAAAGATTTCATGATACTATTTCGAAGAGGAGTTATCCCTTGGCTCCAGGTCAATATTTAGCCCTCAATCATCTAAATCAGTATCACCCTGCTGTTGGCTAGAGCTTGTATGTAAATTGGCTGCTGTTTCCCTACATTACAAGTGACTACATTCAAAAATGTTTCATTGGTTGCATAGCACTTTGTGACAACCAGTGATGGTGAAAGGCAAGTCTTTCTTCTGAAAACCTCATCCACGTTTTTGTTATCTCCAGATTTGATTATTCCAATATTCTCCTGGCCAGCATCCCAACCCACAAACTTGAGCTCATTCAAAATTCTGCTGCTTGTACTCAAATCCCACCGAGTTCCATTCACCCATCATCCTCGAGCTTGCTGACCTACATTGGCTCCAGGTCCACAATGCTTTACTTTTAAAACTTGCATCATGTTCAAATCGAGCCATGTCCTCTCCCTTCCCCATCTCTGATCTCCAGCCGTACACCCCCACTGGAGAATTCTGTCTTCTTCCAATTCTGGCCTCTTGTGCATTCTCCCATTGCTTTCATCCCATTACTGACAGCCATGTCTCCACCAACTAGACCCTAAACCCTGGAATTCTCCAAAATTGCCCTAAACCCAACTCCTCTCTTCCTTCTTTGAAAAAAAAACTTCAATACATACCTCAGACCAAGGCTTTAGACACATGTTCTAGTATCTCCTTTGGTTCAGTGTCAACCTATGACTGACTATTTCCTAACACTTCACAGAAGCAGAGATAGTTTAAGCAAGTTATATTTGTATTTTAAGTGTTAGGAATGAGTTTTAGCTTTAATGTTTAAGTTTGATTTGTTTTTCTGTAACTGTGTGTTAAGAAGAGGTCAAGTTGAGTTTTAGTTTCATTTTAAAAGGTGCTTGCATTTCTAAAGGGAGTTTTACAACTGTGACAGCTAAGTTAAACAAACGAGTAGAAAAAAATGCTATTGCCTAGCAACAGGGTTCCAGAGAGGCAGGTCCCTCCGATAGACACACAGAAAAACTAAGGAAACAGCAGTATAGAGTTCAGTTTGAAGCCAAGGCTCCAGAGAGACTGGACATTGGGAGAGGGAACTGCAGAGTGGGAGCAGACTTCTCAAGAGAACCAAAAGGTCCCAAGGCCAAACGAGTGAGACAAACACAGGAAAGTCTCAAGCAGACCTTCCAGCCAAAAAGGACAGGAACTTGGAAAAGGTCCTGTTAATGAAGTTAAGAGTGAGGGAGAGAGAGAAAGGCTCCAAGTTTCAGATTCAAAGAGACAAAAGCTGCAGAAAGCAGATTTAAAGTGAGAACAGCTTGCAAGGGGAAAGAAGATCCAATGAGACTGCTGAAGGTCTGTAACTCTTTGCTATGGGCATGTGAAGCAGTGGTATACTGTTGACATCTGAGCTGGAGAGACTGTGCATGGAAGACAGCTTGAATGCATATAGTGATCCAGGGGAGAAGAACATTGGAAGGAGAGCTCGAAACCTTGGAGGTGAACCCTTGAGGAAGACGTCTGAGAGAATGCATCGGTTTGCGAGAAGATTCCAAAGCAAGTTCTTGGAGAGTGGAGATTGGAATCCCTAATGTGAAAAACGAACTTCAGTGAGACTGGTTGGCTCATGGTAACAAGAGCCTGAGGGGAGTTGATGAGAGATCCATCTGGTTGAGGTGGCATCTGTCATTTGGTTTCAGAGTGTGTTGTGTCTGACCACAGGTCACAATTGGTTTACATGGATAGTGTACTTACTATAAACATGAGTATAAGGTAGCTTTTGTACAAATCTGTATATAATATATATCTATCTGTAAAGGTATAGTTGTGGATGAAGGAGTATTGTAAGTTACGATCTACCAAGCTGGGTTCTACACTGGGATCAGGCTTGTCCAGTGACAACCTCAGCTGGAGATCACACCAGAAGTGCCTTGGGATGCTTTTCTACATTAGAGGTGCAAGTTGCTGCTCATTATCCAAAAATTTAAAGTTCTTGCTAGGCCATGCAAGGTTGGCCTCATTATGCACTCACGCTCTTGAACCTTTGTTCATTCTCTGTCTTTTGCGAGGACACTCACCCATTCAGTTAAATTGGTATCAAAAGAATTTCTGCAGCACAATTCCTCGACAGTAACCATTTCAGAGTTAAAATCCAGACGCCCACTAATTCTTCGATCGAGAGGTTCCCAGACAAACTCCATGGTAATTCAGACATATTGATTTTCTCCCACATTATACATAGGGAGGAGCAAGGGCCTGCGGAGGTCATGCAGGCAGTTATACAAGGATGCCCATAGAAGAGGCAGGCTGGAAGCAGAGTAAATTGGGTTCAACGTCTCAAATGGGTCAGCATGGAAGGGTGGGCTTAGGCAGCAGGGTCTCGACCATTCATAGCATGTTTTCTCTGATGAAGGTAGAGGCTTAAAGTGAAATAAAAGCAAAATACTGCAGGTGCTAGAGGTCTAAGATAAAAACAGAAAGCACTTTAAAAACCAGCAAGTCTGCCAGCATCTGTAGAGAGAGAAACAGAGTTAACCTTTCAAGTCCAATATGGCTCTACTCCAGAGTTCAAAACTGAAGACAAAGTACGATTGATTGGAAACTGTTAGAATCTGACTGATTGCTGTTAGCCACATGACTTGATTCATCACAGGGTGAGACGATCCAATCAGCATTGCTTCAGGGTTTCACCAATCAGAACTCATGCATACACAGGAAACTTTTTAAAACAGGGAGATATCCCATCAACAGGAAGCAGATGTCAAAACGAACAAGCAGGAAGATACAAACACTTCACATACCTACATCAAACAGCCAGTTCTAAACGAAAGAGTAAACCAATCTTCTCAAACTAAGAAGCAATGCTGCTATTTACATCAAGGAAACTACCAAATTTAAACTTCACCAAAAGCACAATCTGCTTTTCATATGACTGAAGCCAACTAAATTCCATCTCACAGATGTTATCTTATGTTGATACAGAATAAATCAACAATTTTTTTTAATTCATTCACGGGATGTGGGCTTCGCTGGCTGGGCCAGCATTTATTGCCCATCTCTAGTTGCCCTCGAGGCGGTGGTGGTGAGCTGCCTTCTTGAACCGCCTCAGTCCATGTGATATAGGTACGCCCACAGTGCTGTTTGGGAGTTCCAGGATTTTGACACAGCGATTACCCACTCAATGTGAAAGGGGATAGCTAGATTATAACTCTCAGAAATACACCTGATCCGAGCATTCTACAAAATGGGTTACTCACCCCACTGCAGTGATTACAGAGAGGCATCCAAAGAGTTACATCTTTCAAAAAAAGCCAGTTAACACAACCGTGGGGTTCTCTAGTAAATTTTCTATTGGCAAGCTTCAAAGGAATACTGGAGGACTTGGGAGTGGAGGTTTACTCACTCAACCCACCCACTGAACGAAGAATACTACAGAGCAGTGGTAGGCCCACATAGGGCGAGAGAAATGAAAATATCCTACCACTTCAAAGTGGCTATCGCTTCCATACAGCAATACTCCAGACTGCAATTAGACATGACACAGAGTGGAACATGGAAGATCATGCCCTAAAACATGAAGGTATTTAGAGATGACAACCAAACACTCAACCATCTTCCAACTTAAAGGGGAAGCTCTAAGCAAATGTGAACAGCCTCTTGCACTTTGTAGTTCCTATACTATACACATATGGGGCAGGAATGGAGGTAAGGAACTATTAGACCCCTTTGTCCAATTTAAAATTCATGTATCAGTACACCTATAGGCACAACAGCCTCATAACCTCCCTGAATATGTACTTAAATGCACAAGGACCTCAAAATGTGTCAATTCTCACCTCAACAGCTTCATCCAATATGTATGTGAATGTATTGGGGGAGTCCAATTAATACATAGCATGGCTGCACACACTTCTTGCCTACTGCCCCACTGGCACATCCACAAATCCTGGGCAAACTTCCAGCACACTTGCAACTAATTAGTTCAGAGGAAAATTTCTTCCATTTTCATGCATCTTTTTGGCCACTTGTTTTATTTTCTAAGGAACTAAAAGATCTAATGTTAACAATGGCTGTAACCATTAATACCATAACAAATGATGTTTCATGATAACAAGACTTAACACACTAGCTTACAGATGAATCTAGGTAAATTGAGCGAGTGGGCAAAATCCTACAGATGGGAGTATAATTTGGGAAAATGTGAAGCTGTTCACTTTTTGAGGGAAAACAAAAAAAGCAGAGTATCACATAAATGGAGAAGGAATGCAGAATTCCAAGGTGCAGAGGGATCTAGGTGGTCTTGTGCACAAGTCACAAAAAGTTAGGATGCAGGTACGGCAAGTAATCAAGGAAGGCTATCCTTAATTATGAAAGGAATTGAACATAAAAGTAAGAATGTTATACTTCAGTTATACAGGGCTTTGGTGAGGCCGTATCTCAAATATTGTGTGCAGTTTTGGTCTCCTTATTTAAGGATGGATGTAAACGTATTAGAAGTGGTTCAGAAGAGGTTTACTAGATTGATAGCTGGAATTAGTGACTTGTCTTATGAGGAAAGGTTGGACAGGCTGGGCTTGTTTCCACTGGAGTTTAGAAGAGCGAGGGGTGATTTGATTGAAGCGTATGAAATCCTGAATGGACTTGACAAAGTGGATGTGGAAAGGATGTTTCCTCTTGTGGATGAGTCCAGAACTAGGGAAATTTTAAAATTAGGGATTGCCCTTATAGGACAGAGATGAGGAGAAGGAGAATTTTTTTATCTGAGGGTTGAGAGACTTTGGAACTCTCTGCCTCAGTAGGCAGTGGAGGCAGGGTCACTGAATATTTTTAAGGCACGGGTAGATTGATTCCCTTGCCTAACAAGAATCTAAGGTTATTGGGGGTAGATGGAAATGTGGAACTCAAAACACAAACAGATCAGCCATAATATTATTGAATGGCGGAGCAGGCTCGAGGGGTCGAACGGCCTACTTCTGCTCCTATTTTGTATGTTTGTATCAATTTGACTGTGTCCTGGAGTACCCTTCCGGAACTTTCTTACCGAGGCCTAATCTTTCAGACAAACCTGCAGTTTGAGTTAATATTCATAAGGCTCTGTCGAGCTGAAACCCGCAGTTGTTCATGCGCATTATGAAGCGATCACCCAGCTTGAGAGAACCTCTCAGTACGATCCTCAGGCAATTATTACAACTTAAAGGCAAGGTATTACAAGAGTTATCAGATGGATAAGTACCTGTGAATGATTTGACATAGGGCTCTGACACTCCTATGGGACTGGCCAGATTTCCCCAATGGTCTTCTCTGCCCCTATTCACTCGAATTATGAGGTTGTTTTTCCAAATCATTTCCAGACAAGCCAAAGGCAAAAGATTTAGAGTAAGGTTAGACAAGAAAACTATTTTAAGTGCTCAATTTTACTTCACAAACAGGAAGAGGGGTTATTCTGTAATACCCAACACAATGTCCCCAAGCACAGTTCCCCACCATGGAAGTTTGGCAAACGGACCTGACTCTAGTCTTACTCCATTTAGGAATATGAAAACCGTTTGTCATCCTTCAATTCCACTTCTCCAGTATTACTGAAGCTCTGAAGATATCAACCAAAATATGATTTCCTCCTTTGGATTCTTGAGGGTTCCGAGCTGCATCTATTCTGATATGGGTAGATTGATATTTTGTAATATTATCATACAGCGCAGGAGACTATTCGGCCCATATTCCTTATGCTGGCTCTTTGAAAGACCTATTCAATTGGATCCCACTTTTCCCCGCTCTTTTCCCAAAGTCTTGAAAATTCTTACCTTTTTAAAGTATCGATTCAATTTCCTTTTGGAAGCTTATTGAATCTGCTTTCACCACCCTTTCAGGCAGTGCATTCCAGACCATAACAACTTGCTGCAAATAACAAATTCTCCATATCACCCCTCTGGTTCTTTGCCAAATTTCTTTACTATTCTATGTCTGTCTGCTGATCCTCTTCCCAGCGGAAACAGTTTCTCCTGTTTAATATATCAAATGCCCCTCAATTCTGAATGTTTCAATTAAATCTCCCCTTAAATCTCTCCACAAGGATCACTGCTGGGGCATCAACTATTTACATAAAATATAAATACATTAACGACTTAAGACGATGAGACAGAAAGTCATGTATTGAAGTTTGCTGATGATTCCAAGCTAGGTAGGAAGGTAAACTGTGCAGCCTCTCTGTGTCCTCTCCAAAGAGATACAAACAGATTAAGTGAGTGGGCAACAAGGTGGCAAATGAAGTATAACATAAGGAAGCGTGAAGTTATTCACTTTAGATGCAAGGATAGAAAAGCGGAATATTTTTAAAAGGTGTAAAACTTACAAGTATTGATGTTCAAAGAGATCTGGGTGTGTTAATACAAGGGATGCAGAAAATTAGCATGCAGGTGCAGCAAGCGATTAGGAAGGCAAATGACATGTTGGCCTTTATTGCAAGGGGATTAGAGTACAAGAATAAAGAAGCCTTGCTACAGTTGTGCAGGGTTTTGATGAGGCCACTTCTGGAGTCCTGTGTGCAATTTTGGTCTCCACATTTAAGAAAGGATATACTCGCATTGGAGGCGATACAGCAAAGGTTCACTAGATTGGTCCCTGGGATGAGGGAATCTTATGATGAGACACTAAACACATTGGGCTTATGTTTTCTAGAGTTTAGAAAAATAGGAGGCAAGCTCATTGATACCTACAAAATTCTAAAGGGGCTTGATAAGGTAGGCGCTGAAAGATTGTTTCCACTAATCGGGGAACCTAAAACACATGGGCACACAGTCTCAAAATAAAGAGGTCAATCTTTTAGGACAGAGATGAGAGAAATTTCTCACTCAAAGGGTTGTCAATCTTTGGAACCTTGTACCCCAAAAGGTTGTGGTTGCTCCATCGTCTAATACAGTTAAGGCTGGGATAGACAGATATTTAGTTTCTCAGGGAATTAAGAGATAACGAAAGCGGGCGGGAAAATGGAGTTGAAACCCAAGATCAGCCATAATTGTATTGAATGGTGGAGCAGGCTCAATGGGCCGTGTGGTCTACTCCTGCTCCTATTTCTTGTGTTTAAGGAAAATAAAATGTTTTTGCATAGCACATTCTTTAACTAACTAGAATTAGTGTTTACCAGAATATGTTCCACAGAAAAGTCACTGTAGGAGCTTTTAAAGATTGCATCTCTTTCTTCTCTCCCCCCGCTGCTCACTCAAAATGTTTTTGGTAGAAAGAGTCCCAGACATTGTGCCAGATGGGGACAATGTCATATAACAAAAACTGCACATTACCAGCTTGCAAGCAGCAGCCCTGGACCCAGCAATGCACTCGACCCAACCTCACTGATTACATGAATCAGCAACAAGATCATTTTGACTTAATTTAATTCCATTTTAACTAGCACAGAGCAATGGCATTTTGAATGTCACAGGCCAAGCATACAAAAAAAAACACACCTCCTTAGAACCAAAAGTGGAGATAAAATAAGCAAGCACTTTTCTTTACCAAAGAGCGCTGCAGGAAACAGGGGAGCAATTAAGAATCAGTGACACACTCTCGAGGGCAAATCAGAACAGCTTGCAACATGCAAGGCATCTTATAATTTGAACAGGATTCATCCGCATCATGCACTGCAGTAGGCGTTTACCACTCATGTGGTCTACATTAGAAGCTTCCCACATGTCCTTGATAGAATCTAGATTAACTGAAGGCCACCAGATCCCCTTCAGCAATCAGAGATGCAAGCCATGCGCTTACATTCACACTGCCTGAAAATGGGCAATTCATTTGAAACTGCAGAAGCTCTACACACCAAAGGATTTCATGATCCAAACCCCTGCTCGCAAGTCACTTATTCAGCAATTATAAGACAGGCTGCTCAAATCATTCTTTTTCATCTTGCCTTTTAAAAAAAAGAAAGCTTCTAATCTTTCAAATAGGAAGCTGGTTTATATTCAGAGCACTACAACATTTACAAACTCTCCCTTATCAAGTGAAATATATCTAATGAATTACCATCACAGGAAAAATTCCATAAAACACACAAATACAAATGACTTTTCTGAACAAATCTATATGTTTGTGGTCATGGTTGAATAATTTTCAAATACATCCACATTTACAGAAAAATTAACCTCTCAAGTCACAATGTTCAAAGCATCAAAAATTTCATCATTCGCTATGTTGCACAACTGAACTGAGTTTTAAATCATTCATGGAATGTGAACTTCACTGGCTCAGCCAGCATTTATTGTCCATCTATAATTGCCCTCGAGAAAGTGGTGTTGAGCCGCAGTTCCTGAATCGCTGCAGTCCATGTAGTGTAGATAAACCCACAAGTGCTGATAGGGAGGGAGCTTCAGGACTTTGATCCCGTGAAGAAGAAACTAACTCAGCTCCAAATCAGGATGGTGCGAGACTTTGAGGGGAACTTGGAAGTGGTTGTGATCCCATGCACTTGCTGCCCTGTCCTTCTAGGTTTGCCTTCAAGGCTGTCAAGAAGCCTTGGCAAGTTGCTGCAGTGGATCTTATAAAAACACTGCAACCAGATTTCCCCAGAGTTGGAGTGAGTGAATGTGTAACCTGTTGGCTGGGGTGCCAATTAAGTGGGTTGTTTTGTCCTGGATGTAGTCAAATTTGAGTGTTGATGGAGCTGTACTCATTCAGGCAAGTGGAGAATATTCCACCACTGGTCAGAAGCTGGGAATTCTGCAGACAGCAACTCACTTCCTGACTCCTCAAGGCCTCTCCACCATCTACAAGGCATCAAAAGATTGACCCCTTGATGGAATACTCCCCACTTGCCTAGATGAGCGCAGCTCCAACAACACTCGAGAAGCTTGACACCACCCAGGGCAAAGCAGCCTGCATGATTGGGACCCCATCTGCCACCTTCAACATCCGCTCTCTCCACTACCGACGCACAGTGGCAGCAGTGTGCATCATGTACAAGATGTACTGCAGCAACTCACCAAGGCTCCTTTGATAGAAGCCTCCAAACCCTTGACCCCTACCACCACCTACAAGGAGAAGGGCAGGAGACATATGGGAACACCGTTTTCAGGATCCCCTCAAAGTCTCACACCATCCTGACTTGGAATTATATCACCATTCCTTCATTGCTGCTGGATCAAAATCCTGGAACTCCCTCCCTAACAGCACTGCAAGTGTACCTACACCACATGGACTGCAGCGGTTTAAGAAGGCGGCTCATCTATCACCTTCTAAATGGGAAATGAGGGATGGGCAACAAATGCTACCCTTGCCAATGAAAATTTCACGAAGCACCAACATGCAACTTGTCGACTCTCCAAAAGTGCTATTTCCTCACAGCCCACCATTCAATACATCAATGTCTTAAAATATCCCTCATATCGGACATCTCGTGGAAGGGCAAAATCACAAAAAAATAAAATTACAAAATTCTTACAGGGCACGACAGGGTAGATGTGGATAGGATGCTTCCCCAGGCTGATGAGTCTAGAACCAGGGGACACTGTCAGAATAAGGGGCCGGTCATTTAAGACAGATGAGAAATATTTTCATTTGGAGGACTTTGAATCTTTGGAATTCTCTACCCCAGAGGACTGTGGAAATTCAATCATTGAGCATGTTCAAGAGAGACAGGCAGATTTCTGGATGCTAATGACAGCAAAGGATATGGGGATAGCGGGGAAAAATGGCGTAGAGATAGATGATCAGCCATGATCCGTTTGAATGGTCAAGCAGGCTTGACAGGCCAAATGGCCTACTCCTGCTCCTATGTTCCCATGTTCAAATGCAGCAGTCTTCTCAAAGGCAAAAAGCTCCTGAGTATATTGGAACTCGCCAGGCAGATGTGGCTTCACTGGCTGTGGCACATTTGCTGGATGGAAGGCACAGGTATGCCCAAGGATTTTCTTTATGGTGAGGTAGCTGGAGCCAGGGGACCAAGACACACAAAGCTTCGCTTCAAGATGTTTGCCAGCATGACGTGAAGGCCCCAAACATTGATTTTCACACCTGGGAGACATTAGATGAGGACAGAGGGAAACTGTGACATCACCTGAGAGCTGATGTGTACCACCTTGACGATCAGTAGCTATAGCTGCTTGGCAACAGGCACCAACACCAAAAACAACCACCCACAATAATAATGGATAGCCACTTCAAATGTAGCGCTTGTGGTTTCTCATGGATTGGTCTGTTCAGCAAATCAGCAAAAGAGCACCACGTGAAGCTATCCCATCCCCAACGGATTTGATTGGGTGCATGGCCATCATCTTATGTAGATGGAGAAATGCTGACAATCCCTCATATTAATCTCACTTTATATAATCCTTCAGCAACAACACATTTATAGGCACAGAGATTTATAGGCAATTCACTCCTAAGTATCAGAATTCAGTGGGCCACAAATACACCCAGTAAAATTCAACATTTATTGGAAGCATCGCTTCCAACCAGCAGGACGAGCAGATTGAAGATCTGGATATAGTTTAAAGCAACGTGACAAAGAAAAATTTAAAAACACATTCCATCCCAAATACACTAAACTTACCAAACAATTGAAGACAATTTCAAACTACAATCTAAAAAAATCCAAACATTTTTACTTTGCAGTCTTAAATCTGGAGTTGGCATGTTGCACCAGCCACATATGCCCAGTTACTGAGTCCATTTAAACAAATGTGAATCAGAAATGACATGATATGCAGATTGGGGATGCTTTGGACAAGTACCAGGTCCAATTCCAATGACTTTGGTTTCTAAACAGCTCTGCTGGATGACAGCTAGGGAAACTTTGCTTGTAGGCTCTGCACGCCTTCCAAGTGTTCTGCTCAATCTCAGCCGCCTTTTTCCTTCCTAACATTTTTTTTCTCTACCCTGAATATTTATCAGATTAGTTGCTACAGGCGGATTCAAAATTATTGCAGTGCTCTGCAACTGCACAGCTGTGCCAGATGACTCCACCCGCAGAATAAAATGCATCTCTCACGAGGCAAGTCATCGAGGATTTATGTAACCAAGTCAGCTGTTTGATTTCCATCAAACTGTTAAAAACTTAGCAGCTCCATAAAGAAAATGTTGAAAGCTACATTTCAGATTTACTTTCAAATCATCACTGTATAAAATTTGGGATCTGAGAACATTTAGAAAAGGTGTTCCATTAACAACTGCAAGTGGATTTCAAATAGGCCTCCATTGAGGGTCTAACAAATAAGCCAAGTTTTTTCAATAACAAACCAATGTTTTGGGCTTGTTTACAGGTTCTGAAGCTCAAAACTCCACTATTTGCAAGGCTTCAAATTTTAGATTCTGGAAATAAAAACTACTGTGACTATGATTGACAAACTACTTGGTGCTTAACCACTTTTCCTGGGCTTCAATACAATTTTACAAAACATACATGGCCCTATGGCAAACGGTTTGACCAACTTAACAGTCTTTCAGTTCCTGGGTGAAAGAGCACCAAGCTGCAATGGAAGGGGAGAGAGCATGTTCATAACAAGACAAGATGATAAGAAATAGGAACAAGAGTAGGCCATTCGGCCCCTCCGGCCTGCTCCACCATTCAACGAGGTCACGGCTGATCTGACTGTGGCCTCAAATCCGCTTTCCTGCCCTGCCCCGCATAACCGTCGACACCTTGCAGATCAAAAACCTGTCTGACTCAGCCTCGAATATATTCAATGACCCAGCCTCCACTGCTCTCTGTAGAAGAGAATTCCAAAGACTAACAATCCCCTTGAAAAGAAATTCCTCATCAAAGAGATTCCCTTATTTTTAAACTGTGCTCCCCTAGTTCTAGATTCCCCAACAAGGGTGCTTCCATTGCTTGAGTCTTAAATGTTGTTGCGTGCATAGTTTAACAAGTGAAAAATGCTGTGTGTGGGGTACTCACTGTGCCTGATAAAGGAAGAGGTCAATGATATTGTCTCTACCCTTAGGATGGTTGAAGAATACGAACAGCGACCAGTGGATTAACCATGTCCTCTGCTGAAGAGACTGAAGTGGGGAACTGACAGACTGAGAGAAAGAAATGAAACAAGCTTTTACTCGGCAGGTTAAATTCACCTCATAGCTCCACTTGTACCAAACACACTCAATATACTAAGCATATTGATGCACTCTTGTAATTTGAAAAATGCTCACTTTACCATCAGTTGAACCCTTGGGAGAAAGTATGCAACGTGAAAGGTGCTTACATTGTTATCAATGGTTTCTTTGAGTCGTGTTAGATCCTCCATAGCAGCTTCCCAGTTCTGCATCAGAATTTCAGATGCTAGTTTCCCCCAGAGTGAACTCAGGGCGTTCCGGTCAGTGGAAGGAACCTGTTGAAAAGGAAAGGAAATGCATTAAATTTAGTTATCTCAACCGACAGGACTTGTTCCCTTACATAGCTGGTGAGGCAAAGCAAACTACCACTGATACGCGGAAACTACCTAAAGCCAGCATTGGCGGCAGCCCCATAGGCTGCTTTTTCTGTGTAAGATTACAGTTTGGGAGTCGTAAGGTAATTCTGGTTGATCAGTAAAAAGCTGATAAAGTGCTAGCCAGCTTGCTGGAATTAGCTTCGCTCCTGTAGGTTTCAACCTGCTTTTGACAACATCATTTAGCACATTCAGAAACCAAACTTTTAAAAAATATTTTAACTTTTCTTAGTTAATGGCTGCAGAGCCACCACATGGCACTGTTCCAGTGGTAGTTGGTTCTAACAAATGGAATCCTTACATTTTCATTTGTGTATTTGTTTCTTAAATTACTGATATTGCCTTTCCTGTAGTGAATTAGTAAATGATTAGTTCAGCACAGTAACTTTAAATATAGCAAGCTGCAAAACACTCCACAGATGCAATCAGTGGCAATACACACGTCAATCAATAAAATTGGAAAAACGCAAAGAAAAACATTGGACTAATTATTGAAGCATTTCTCTTTCTGAACTTAGACATCAAGGCAGAGAATTGGTAAACTTGGCTTTGCACTGTTAAAATTTCGTCAAAGTAGCTTACTTCCCACTTCACAGAAATTAAATAAAGGCATGTCAGTCAAATTTTATTACAGCTGAACTGATGTAACATCTAATTTTCAGTGGCTGTGCGTACAAAAGTTCCAGAGGCCATGGCTTCAAGCATTGACTTGAGCCATTTGAAAGTAACAGACTCATCAAGTGACCAACATCAATATATTCACAAGAAGTTAATGTTTACACTTTCACCCCCCACCCCCCCACCACCCCTCCCCAATAATGTGGTCTCAATAAAAACTTCATGAGTTATTTACATTGTGAAATAAAGATTTTATTCCTCCATCTAAATTTACTTTGCCCATATAAGCAAGCTCAAGTCATCATTTAATGCAGAAATTCAAGTTAGAAATCAATTTTCAATTCCTCAGAAACATATTTCAAGCTTCTATTTCAACTTATGACATTATAAATTCTGGTTCATATCCAGGATTACATTACATCACACTGGCATTAACTTCAATCCTACAGAAGCACTGAAAGTTCACAAGTGTCTGGTCAGGTGTCAGGCTGACTGCATTTACCATTTATGCTGACTTTATACCCAATGTGGAAACTTATTACTGTTTATACCCAGAGCATCGCTTTACTAAAGCTTGGATATTTCCGATATTCATTTCTTACAACACAGGCCCCCTGGCCCATCCCCCACACGCGCCGCTCCCTCCACCCGCCCCTGCACGCTCCCTCCCTCCCCCCCTGCACCCTCCCCCCCTGCCTCCCTCCCTGCCCCCCTGCACCCTCCCCCGCTGCACCCTCCCCCCCTCCCCCCCTGCACCCTCCCCCCTCCCCCCCTGCACCCTCCCCCCCTGCACCCTCCCCCCTCCCCCCCTGCACCCTCCCCCCCCCTGCACCCTCCCCCTCTCCCCCCCTGCACCCTCCCCCTCTCCCCCCCTGCACCCTCCCCCTCTCCCCCCCTGCACCCTCCCCCTCTCCCCCCCTGCACCCTCCCCCTCTCCCCCCCTGCACCCTCCCCCTCTCCCCCCCTGCACCCTCCCCCCCTCCCCCCCTGCACCCTCCCCCCCTGCACCCTCCACCCCTCCCCCCCTGCACCCTCCCCCCCCTCCCCCCCTGCACCCTCCCCCCCCTCCCCCCCTGCACCCTCCCCCCCCTCCCCCCCTGCACCCTCCCCCCCCCTCCCCCCCTGCACCCTCCCCCCCCCTCCCCCCCTGCACCCTCCCCCCCCTCCCCCCCTGCACCCTCCCCCCTCTCCCCCCCTGCACGCTCCCCCCTCTCCCCCCCTGCACGCTCCCTCCCCTCTCCCCCCCTGCACGCTCCCTCCCCTCCCCCCCTGCACGCTCCCTCCCCTCCCCCCTTGCACGCTCCCTCCCCTCCCCCCCTGCACGCTCCCTCCCCTCCCCCCCTGCACGCTCCCTCCCCTCCCCCCCTGCACGCTCCCTCCCCTCCCCCCCTGCACGCTCCCTCCCCTCCCCCCCTGCACGCTCCCTCCCCTCCCCACTCCACGCTACCCCCCTCTCGCCCCCTGCACGCTCCCTCCCCTCCCCCACCGCACGCTCCTTCCCCTCCCCCACCGCACGCTCCTTCCCCTCCCCCACCGCACGCTCCTTCCCCTCCCCCACCGCACGCTCCTTCCCCTCCACCCCCCCCGCACGCTCCCTCCCCTCCCCCACTGCACGCTCCTTCCCCTCCACCCCCCCCGCACGCTCCCTCCCCTCCCCCCCCCGCACGCTCCCCCCCTGCACGCTCCCCCCTCTCCCCCCCTCCACGCTCCCTCCCCTCCCCCCCTCCATGCTCCCCCCCTCTCCCCCCTGCACGCTCCCTCCCCTCCCCCCCTGCACGCTCCCTCCCCTCCCCCCCTGCACGCTCCCTCCCCTCCCCCCCTGCACGCTCCCTCCCCTCCCCCCCTGCACGCTCCCTCCCCTCCCCCCCTGCACGCTCCCTCCCCTCCCCCCCTGCACGCTCCCTCCCCTCCCCCCCTGCACGCTCCCTCCCCTCCCCCCCTGCACGCTCCCTCCCCTCCCCCCCTGCACGCTCCCTCCCCTCCCCCCCTGCACGCTCCCTCCCCTCCCCCCCTGCACGCTCCCTCCCCTCCCCCCTTGCACGCTCCCTCCCCTCCCCCCCTGCACGCTCCCTCCCCTCCCCCCCTGCACGCTCCCTCCCCTCCCCCCCTGCACGCTCCCTCCCCTCCCCCCCTGCACGCTCCCTCCCCCCCTGCACGCTCCCTCCCCTCCCCCCCTGCACGCTCCCTCCCCTCCCCCCCTGCACGCTCCCTCCCCTCCCCCCCTGCACGCTCCCTCCCCTCCCCCCCTGCACGCTCCCTCCCCTCCCCCCCTGCACGCTCCCTCCCCTCCCCCCCTGCACGCTCCCTCCCTCCCCCCTGCACACTCGCCGCTCGCTCCTTCCCTCCCCTCACCCGCCGATACACACTGCACACTTGTCCAAGCTACAGCCATTGCACTAACAGAATCCAGCTGCTGCCTCTGATCAACTTGGAAACAAACAATTAGAGAACGCATGCATTTCTATAGTGCCTTTCATGACTCTGGTTGTAAAACACTTAGGACATCCTATGAAGTACTATTGAAGTGTAATCACTGTTGTAATGTTAGAAATGCGGAAGCAAATTTGTACACAGCAAACTCCCACAAACATCAAAATGATAATGACCAGATCAATCTGTCTTTAGGATGAGTGATAAATATTGGCCAGGACACCAGGGAGAAACTCCTCCACTCTTTAAAATAGAGTGATAGGATCTTTTACATCCACCTTTGGGGGAAAACTGGGCCCTGTTTTAACTTCTCACCCGAGAAACAGCAGCTCTGACAGTGCAGCTCTCCCTCAATGCTGCACTGGATCGTCAGCCTTGATTCCTGTGCTCAAACCATGGAGTGGGACCTGAACCCACAACCTGAGTCCGAGGTGAAAATGTTATCCACTGAGTCACAGCTAACAGACAACGCAAGAACATTTTCTCAGTCACTACACTGCTCCAGCTTCTTTTCCTGACCTAGACTGTCACTTCTCTCCAGGTTTTCTTGGAACCTCAGCCTGTACTCTCCTCCTTGCCTTAATTCTCACCTCCCCACCTCACAAGCGCAACTCTTTCTTCAATCTAAATGCAACATTCAGATTAAGGAATACAGTCGTCAGAATTTTCAACATTCGTTATTGTGCTGAGAAGGCGCACTAATTCTGTCACAGAAATAAACACATGTTTGTCATTATCCGCAAGATCACCTTTTATAGATTATTCGGTTACCATCGTTAGCCTAACACAATTCCAAATTCCCTAACACAATTATATAAAGTGGAACTATGCAGGTAATTTTTTAATCTATATCAAAATTTTTTGATTACACCAACAGCAATAAAAAACAAAGTGTCGAAAATACTCGGCAGGTCTGGCAGCTTCTGTGGATAAAGAAACGGAGTTAACATTTTGAGTCCGTAACACTCTTATTCAGAACGGAAGGTAGGTAGAAATGTGATGGGATTTATGTCGTTGAAGGGGGCTGGGAGGGGAGGAAGAACAAAAAAAGAGAATGTATGGGATAGGGTCGAGGACGGGAGAGATTAAATGGAACAAAAGACAAAGGGAGTGGTAGTGGTTGCAGTAAAGAGACAAAACATGTCCAGAGTGAGTGTCAACTGCAGAATAATGAACAGCTCTGTCTGAAAGCAAAGCAAAAGCATGAAAAACCACATTCAGAGCAGCACATGGCAAAAAGAAAACAATTAAAATGGGGGACAGAGTTCAGGGTCTGAAATTGTTGAACTCAGTGTTGAGTACAGAAAGTTGTAAAGTGCCTAATTGGAGGTGCTGTTCCTCCAGTTTGCGCTGAGCTTCACTGGAACACGGTAGCAGGCCGAGGACAGAACCGTGAGCATGAGAGGAAGGTGGTGAATTAAAATGGCAAACAATAGGAAGCTCAAGGTCGTGCAATTTCAGTAGTATTGGGTTCCTTCGTGTAAATCCTAACAAAAGACAAAAACTATGTCATTCCCAAAGTACAGGAACATACTGGCTTCATTCTGTTCCTGCCTGATGGCAATTAATGGAGATTGCAGAGCTTGCAATTCTAGGCAACTGATATGCCTTTTTTGTATGTATGGTAACATCAGTACACATTCTGGGTATTAGTTAGAGTAACCACAAAGACTAGAAGGCAAATTTGTATAGACAGCACGTATTGTAAGTATAGCTTTCCAAATGGGTGGTTGCTCAATAGGCAAATCTTCAGCACCGCTTCCAAAGTCTGCAAAATAGACCATAAAGGCCAAGCAAAAAGGACAGGGCAGTCTTCTCATGCAGGTAGGCTTGAAACGTGCATTATGATACAGTCGCCATCAGTCCAAACATGCATGAAAAGGGACAGGAGGACATAAGAATTAGGAGCAACCCATATAGCGCCTCATTTCTGCCATTCAATAAGACCATGACTGATCTTCTACCTCAACTCCCACTTTCCTAGCCAATCCCACATTCCTTAATTCCTTTTGTGCCCAAAAGCTTTGCAACCACATCCTGAATATACTCAGCAACTGAGCATCCGCAACCCTCTGGGAAAGAGAATCCCAATGATTCACAACCCAGAGTGAAGAAATTTCACTTCACCTTAGTCCAAAATGGCTGTACCCTTATCCTGAGACCATATCCTCAAGTTCTCTCAGCATCTGTCTTACCATCATACCCTCTCAAAATCACAGACATTTCAACAGGAGCCCTCTCCTAAACTTCAGAGAATACAGACATATTCAGTCATTCCACAGATAATGCCCTCATCCCCAAAATCATTAGTGAACCTTTGTTTCACCTTCTCCAAGGAAGCATATGTTTCCTTAGGTAAGGAGACCAAAACTGTACACAATACTCCAGGTGTGGTCTCACCAAAGCCCTATATACTTGCAGCAAGACTTTCTTATTCTTACATTCCAAAAGGGGATCAGATAATTACCCGAAGAGAAAAGTTTTGCAGGCCTACAGGGAAAGGGCAGAGTAGTGGGACTAGCTGAGCTGCTCTTGCAGAGGGCCAGCACAGGCACATAGGGCTGAATGGCCTCCTTCTATGCTATATCGACTCTGTGATCCTATGATTCTTTGAACCTCCTTGCAATAAAGCCTGGTTACTATTTACCTTCCTAACTGTTTCTGTCACTGAACATTGTGATTCATGGACAAGGATCCTCAAATCCCATTGCATACCAGCATTTATTAGCGTCTCACCTTTCAAGAAGTGTATTGCTTTTCCATTCTTTCTACTAAAGTGGTTAACTTCACACTTCCCCACATTACATTCCATCTACCACCTTCTTGTCCAATCACTTAACTGGTCTACATCCGCTTAGCTGTGCATTTTTAGCAATCCTGGATGTATTATACTTGGTCCCCTCATCTAAGTTATTAATAGGCTCAAAATAACGGAGGTCCCAGCACTGTTCTTTGAGGTACTCCACTAGATACAGCCTGCCAACCCAAAGATATCCCACTTATTCTTACTCTGTTTCCTGACCTTCAAATAATCCTCCATGCATACTAATATATTATTCCTAACTCCAGTACTATTTATTTATACTTTAAATTCCTCGTTCTTATTGAACCCTTGCTGCCCCACAATTTCCAGATGTTCAAATTTCCTAATCTATCTGGCTTTATATAAATTTACGATCCTAGACTTGGACTTAACCACAGCACACAAGCTTATCAAACTCTATCATATGATCATCAACCTTGTTGCGTTACACAATACCAAATCTAAAGTCACCTGTTCCCTAGTTAGTTCAACAGTCGCTTTAATTGGCTAGAGTGTGGTAACCATAAGCTATTAGCATTAAATTCAACTTCAAATTTTCCAGTTAGATTCTTCAGCACTCCATTTATTTCGGGGAGAAACAGTTGTGCTTACTTACTAGTTCGCACCTTGCACTCTTGATCTATGATAGCCTTGTTGCATTAAGAATGGCACACATTTTCAAGGTCATGAACAATGTCTTGGCCCCAGGATCAAAGGAATTTGCGGTGGGCTAGCCAAATTATTTCGGTAATATTGTGCCAGCTGAATACTTTTCGGAAGTTGCCTCGGTGAAGCCAAAGGTCCTTGCTCACACATAGGGTTAGCCAAGTTCTCCATGAGCGTATAGTCGTCTGTAAAACCCGCCAATCACAGGCAAATGGTCAAATTGTGTGGGAGACCAAGCCAAGGGACATAAAAATAAGACTGTCACAAATGAAACCCATTAGGAATTCAGGAGAAACATCTTTATGTAGGGATTGGTAAAAATGTGGAACTCTACCACAGATTATTTGAGAAAAGATGCATTTAAGAGGAAGTTGGCTAAATACAAGATGGAGAAAGGAATTGAAGGGTGAGATAAAGAATGATGGGAGGAGGCTCACGTGTGACAGTTGGCCTGAATGGTGTTGTAAATTCTCCAAGACTGTTACTCTTTCCTGATCTATGATGCAACTCGGAGTCAATTCCATGGGAAAGTATTACTTTCTGAATGAATCCTGCTTCTGTCTGTAATTTTAAACTGAATTCGGTCCGTTATACCTACAATCGGGCAAAGCAGACAAAACACGTTCACACGAGTGCTCCCGCTATAAGTGGAAAAAACGTATTCCTCCTAATCATGGGCAACAAGACCAACCTGATCAGAGCTTCTAGACATTCAAGCACAAAGCTTCATTTACCTGTTGGAAATGGCACTTACCAGAACTCTGAAAAAGTAGAGATACTCTGCTGCACCCGAATAATTGCCACATTCATACTGGAATTTAGCATATCGGTACAAGGTGTCCAAATATTCCTGACGAAACTTCAAAAAGAAAGAAAAAAAATAAGCTGAAAGTAAGACAGACTTTTTTTTATAAATTAAGATACCACCTTTATCATTGGAGAATAAACACAAATGATTCAATTTGATGTAAATTATACCAGGGTGCGTAGTTCTGGAAATAACTATTTTTCATCAGTTTTCCCACTTAAGATACAATAACTGAGCAACTTATTGCATTAAGTCAAGTTCCATTTGGTCTGAAAACATATCCAAGGTATTTGATGAATTGTTTTAAAACTAGTGAAGAAGTTTGTTACAAATTAATTGATTGGCACTATTAAAAATGAAGTCTGACTACACTGTCCAAATGCTTTGTTTCAGCAATTACTCAAGTCATTTCACAGCAGAACTACAATATTATTTACACTCATATTCACGTTAATTAACAAATGCCCACTTACCCCATGCTTTTCTGCTAGATAATCAAATAGCATTCGTCCATCCCTATTTGGATAGAAAAGAGGTTTTTTTTTTTAAAAATTGAAAACACACACATCCATTTAACAATTATTTAAGATTGAAGGATATTAGAGAAAACATGACCTGTGATGTTAAGAGTAACAAAAGGGTTGTTAAAAAAAAAAGTGCAATATTTCATTGGAACCAAGAACAGTGCACTAATCAACAGGTTTTGGAAGTGACTATTATCCTATAGTGGATACATGCAGATGGAAACTGGAGTAAGCTCACCATCCATTCATTCCATACAGGTGCATGCATATAATCATAAACGCCAAAATGGATTACAGAGACTGATGCCATTTCAAATCAATCCAAATCGACGTTTAAGTTTTCTAAAATCAAAACATAAATGGTCTGTTTTTCATTATTGCACCACATTTGGGTTAACAATGAAAGTATGCTTTGGCTGGCAGTCTGCTGAACCCCAGCCAATCCTGAAAAACAACTAAATGTGCTCAATCATACAGTGTGCCTGGCTGCAGAGTGGACATGCTCCCAACACACAGAAATGTTTTGAACTGAAGCAGTCAATCCTTATTGTCAAGGGAAACCTGTGGAAGCAGCATGAGCATCTTGATCAACACTGTGCACTTGTGATGTCTGCCCACTTTTCAAAAGACAATGCACTTCATTTTCCATCTCAAATTTACTGTAACAAGCTAGGCATGTTCAGTGCAAAGAAGTGAAGCATTCTCGGAAAAATTAGGACTTGTCCAATTTTTAAAAAAAAAATCATATTCCCCTGTGGAGACTCAAGAGGTCAAATCTGTTTGGTTAAAAAATTGTGCAAACCTTTACAGGCTGTTTTCATTCTGTTTCCTCACCTTCTGCACAATTACACATTCTAGAAAATTAGTGAACTCTTAACGTTAGCCCATATTTGGGTTGACATTCATGTTGACAGCACTTCCTTATCCACAAAGAGTCTCAAAAATTTTTGATAGAATGCATCAATAGAGGCAAGGCTTTTCTCCTCAATTTGCACTAATAAATTCAATGAAGTGTAATTCATTTATTCTCAATCCTCTCTGGTTTTGTCAGCAGGTGCTCTTTATGCCCTTACATTGCACCTTTTAAAGGTTTTGTTGCATCTTTGACTACTTCTGTGCAAGACCATCCAACGGAAAAATTGTCTTCTCGATTTGTCAATTCAGTGCTATTTGCTCTGTAATAGTCTGTGCAGCAAATGCAAATCGACTGAACTCATCTTGCCTCCAAAACAAAAACAGAAATACCTGGAAAAACTCAGCAGGTCTGGCAGCATCGGCGGAGAAGAGCAAAGTTGATGTTTCGAACGTCAACTTTGCTCTTCTCCGCCGATGCTGCCAGACCTGCTGAGTTTTCCAGGTAATTCTGTTTTTGTTTTGGATTTCCAGCATCCACAGTTTTTTGTTTTTATCATCTTGCCTCCAGCCAACTTCCACCAATGCAGGAGGGTATGATCTGTAACAAAAATCGCTGACAGCTTTCCCCTCCCTGGCCAGGAAGCACCTCAGCTAACTGAAACAATCCAATAGTTGCCCTGGTTGAAATCAGGGTTTAAGTTGGCAGTCTCCCTGCGAATGTATGGTATGCACGTATCTATTGTGGTATTGCTCATAAATAATCTGCAACCTTAAGTGCAGTTCCACTTTTACCATGATTTTACCTACAGCATACAAAAAATATTTCACTAATTTAACTGTGGCCGACAGCTATATGTGCATGACAGGTGTTTGCAATTATATTTATCTAGCATTTTGCTTCAGATGCCTCAGTTATTGACTATTGTAGGAGCAGGGCAGAACAACTCATTATACGCCTCTCACACAAAACTTGCTCACAGTGGCTAAAAATTCCTTATATTCACAGCAATACTCAAATTCCAAATTCCAGCCAGAAAGACAGATCTTTACAGGACTTCATGCGAACAACCGGAACATGAAATGGTCAGTATCGTCACTAAGCATTGGAATTTCTTTGTATAGAACTGCGCTTTTTTAAAAAAAAAAATCTGGTGTTTTAGTTACAAGGAAAAATTTTTTTTTTAAAAAAATCATTCATGGGATGCAGATATCACGAGGAAGACCAACATTTATTGTCCATGTCAAATTGCTCTCGAAAAGGAGGTGGTGGTGAGCCGCTTTATCAAACTACTGCAATCCGTGGTGGTAGATCTGTACACTATGCAATCAGTGAACATCCCCATTCTGACTGTATGAAGGTCATTGACACAGCACCTGAAGATGGTTGGGCCTGGGACACTACCTTAAGGAACTCTCTCAGCAGTATCCTGGGACTGAGATGATAGACCTTAAACAACCACAACCATCTTCCTTTGCGCTGGGTATGACTGCAGCTAGTGGAGAGTTTTCCCACCCAATTTCTATTGGCTTCAGTAATTTTTTTGGATGCTGTTTGCTACTTTGGATTCATATGTTTTGTGAATAGGTAGCTAAGAGGACATTTGAATCAATCACTATTTTGCCCTGCAGACATGACATTAGAAGCACAAGACAACTGAGTCCATGATTTTGTGCAACGAGGTAATGGTAACAAGACGTAATATAGAACTATTTCAAATAAGGTTCTCTATTTCAGTTTTCATAAAAACCTCTCCTCGTTCAGCTCTTTAGCCCAAACAAAATTTGAAATTGAACCGCAAAGAGGTGTGTTGCTTAGTCACAGAAATATGGAGATGCTCAAGGGGCCTGGATTGTGAAAAACACTCAATTAGATTTTTAATAGACCAAATAAGAATGAAAAAATGATTGTCGTTATGCTAAATTAGGAAGTTTAAAGTGAAATCAAACCAGGCAGAAGTTGAAAATATCAATTGGTCTCATTGCAAAGATGCAAATAAATCTCCAGTTACCCTGATTTCAGTATATGCATTGGCACATCCTAGCAGAGAAGATAATTAAACATAATAGGGCCATGCAACTTAGCCCTCATCCCCAACAGCCTTATGAACACTTACCCAAGTACAGATTTGTTCAAAGACCATATTTATTTGTTTAAACTTCTGATCCACTTGGAAGTTTGACTCAATTACGTTTCAACTTGAAGCATTTAACCAGGCTTATTTATTCAAAATAAAATTCACATCTTTCTAGTAACATCACTATAGGAAATTACATTTTCCTTAACTTATGCTAAGTGACCAGCAACCAATTGTGAATAAGTTATAATTTATATTAATTACAGTGCTACACACAGTCAGGCATTGTCAGTGCAATAACTTTAGAACACCCATTAAAGTTCAAAGTCAACTTACTTCAGCCTTGTGGCACAGCTCCTCAGCTAAAGCACAATTATACAAGGACTTAACTTCAAACGCCCAAGCAGCTTGAGGCACCCAATTACCCTTTAACGACAGCAAGAACAACCGGATGAGCACAACTGGTTGCCATACATAAAATAGCTGTCATCATTCTATTATTTGTTTTAGAATCTCTACATTGTAAGGAGTTTGGTCCATATGCATCCCAGTGTGTAATTTATAAATATCTTCTAAACATGAAAAGGGAAATGAGGACCACCTGTTCAGCATGTGACCATCAGCCCACGAGCTGAAGTTGATGAACACATTTTATCCCAATCCCTGCTTCCCGCATGCTGATTCCTTGCAAATGTGCTTCTTTGCAGTGTAAGGCCAGGGAACAATATAAGAAAAACGGTTTTTCTTCACCACATTTGTAGGATGCTCAAACTGTTTCCTAGCAAGTTTTAGCTTAGATCTGCACCAAATGGTTGATTGGGTGCACTGGTTTTTGCAGCAGTTAGCTGGGATTTTGACATGGGTGTAGTGTATTGGTACCTTAGAACAGGATCAGGTTCTTGTGAGTCATCCAATCATCTGAATGAAGACTGTACCTGCATCATTCAAGCACTTGCCTACCATATTGTTTAGTTTCTCCCTCCCTCCTAGGCTTAAACTATTATATATTGCCCTTTGCCTCCTATGTTTTGTCACTGGCACACTAACATCACGATCATTCAGTTAATGCCCTGCTCTACGTAGCCACAATGAACTGGACAATGCGCTGAACATTATCGGAAAACAGAATGTGGCATTTTTGCACAAAATGAAATATACACTGTTACTAAAATGTTCATATGCGCACAGCATAAAAGGTGTCCAGTTATTATGCTGTGATCGTTGCCTCTAACAGGAATTCCTATCCCAGATAGTGGGGCAATGTTTGATTCTCTTTTTATGAACACTCCAAACAGAATTTCTTTAAAGGGAAAGTGGGCACCCATTTAAGACAGAGATGAGGAGGAATTTCTTCTCTCAGGGGGGGTAGTCAATCTGTGGAATTCTTTACCGCAGAGGGCTGTAGAGGCTGGGTCGTTAAGTGTATTCAAGGCTGAGACAGACAGAATTTTAATCAGTAAGGGAATCAAAGGTTATGGGGAAAAGTCAGGAAAGTGGAGTTGAGGGTCATCAGATCAGCCTTGATCTCATTGAATGGCAGAGCAGGCTCGATGGGCCGAATGGCTTACTTCTACTTCTATGTCTTATGGTCTCGTTCTCAGGAGTGATAGGAAGTAGCAAGATGAGTTTTGCCCCACGAAGGCTCGTAACAGAGCACTGAATATTTCTAGCATTTTATGTTTTTATTTCAGATTTCCAGCATTCGCAATATTTTGCTCCATAACAGAATATCCTTGATGTGTTCCAAAAATTCAGTGAAGTTGGAAAGCATTAGCTTTCAGTTACCAACAAAACAGAGAAGTTAGGGAAACTTAAGATTAAAAACTATTTCAGTGATCTGTAGCAGATTGGGAAGGACATTTGTAGGGTATGTGCTATCGTCACATCAGAATCATTGGACAGAAGTTAGTTTCTGCAGAATTGGAAACAAGTGAAAGCAGCACCACTTTTAAATAGGGCAACAAATCTGACCCAGGCAATTAACCTATTAACGGGTAAAACTATAGAAATTATTCTGGCAATTAGATGTATCTGTGCAAAGAAATTTGACAGCCAAAATGGACTTAGGTGTGCATCTCTGTCTTAAACAACAGCACAAATAAGGTAGTGCAGTCTGCCAAAAAAATAGTTTATTTGGATTCTCAGTAATTTGAGGTCCACATGAAAAGCTTCTAATGAAAACAAAGCCATAAGGCGGCTATGGAAATGGATCCATCAATTAAAAATGGGAGGGAGATCACACACAAGAACTATAAAGTTAGACGGAAGATGTGTAGTCAAACATAGAATTCTGGATATTAAAAACAAATTTGAACGAAGTCAAACTTGCAGACAACACAAATAGGAAGTGAAGTGGCGGAAGATGTAGCAAAAAAATTGGAGAATGGTTAGATTGCTGACAGCAATCTATGAGGCAAATATAATTTAACACGGTGTGAAGCACCATATCGTAATCAAAAAAAAGAACAGCATACAACAAGGACAGCTGAACTGGTAAAGGATGCTTTGAAAGGGAGCTGGGAGGAACAGTAGACTTAACACTTCCAATATCTAGAAAATGTGACAAGTGATTGAAAACTAACAGAACTTCGGAATACCATGAACAGTGCAGTATTCTCCGTCAGGAATTACATACACCAAGGCTTTACAATACACGGGGCAGAACATAGGGTCAGTGTGTATAATTTAGTCACCATATCACAAGATGAATATCTGCGCTGGAGAGGTGCGAGGGAAATAGCAACATGTATAAGGGTGAGGATATACAAGGGAAGATTCGAGATGCTCAAGCACGGTGTTGCAGAAAAAAAGCAGTTAAGCAGCAACCTCATGGAGTCTTAAAAATATTACACATAGATAATGCCATATTCACATTATGAATTAAATCAAAGTAGAATGATGGATGACCGTGTGTGCAGGAGCTGCCTCCAACTGGAGCAACTCAAGCTCCGGGTTCTGGAGCTTGAGCAGCAGCTGGGGGCACCATGATGCATTCACGAGGCTGAGGGGTTCGTGGTTAGAACGTTTCAGGATGTGGTCACCCCACAGCTTAAGGAAGTGCAAGCAGAGAGCGAATGGGTGACTGCCAGACAGGAGAAGGGGACCAGGGAGGTAGTGAGGAAATCCCCCGAGTGCATCTTGCTCGCAAGCCGTTTTTCGGCCTTGGAAAATGGTGAGAGTGACGGTTCCTCTGTGGTGGCCAACCAGAGCCAAGGCCATGGCACTGTGGGTGGTCCAGCTGCTCGGGGGGAAGGAAGAAGTGTGGAAGGGCAATAGTGGTAGGGTATTCATTAGTGAGGGGAGTAGACAGGCGCTTCTGCAGCTGTAGACGTGACTCCAGGATGGTATGTTACCTCCCGGGTGCCAGGATCAAGGGTGTCACGGAACAGCCGCAGGGCATTCTGAAGGGGGAGGGTGAACAGCTAGAGGTCGTGGTCCATGTTGGGACCAATGACATAGGAAGAAAGAGAAATGAGCTCCTGCAAACAGACTTTAGGGAGTTAGGTAGGAAATTGAAAAGCAGAACTTCAAAGCTAGTAATCTCCAGATTACTCCCGGTGCCATGCAGGAGTGAGTATAGGAACAGAAGGATAGAGCAGATGAATGTGTGGCTGGAGAGATGGTGCAGGAGGGAGGGCTTTAGATTCCTGGAGCATCAGGACCATTTCTGGGGGCGGGTGGGACCTGTACGAGTTACATCTGAACAGGAACGGGACCAACATCCTCGCGGGGAGGTTTGCTAATGCTACTGGGGTGGATTTAAACTAAATTGGCAGGGGGATGGGATCCTGAAAAGTAGTTCAGAGGGAGAGACGCTGAGATGGAATTAGAAGTTAAAACACTAGTGAGTGAGTCTGGAAGGCAGAAGCTGGATAAGAAAGAAGTGAGTTTAGCAAGGCTAAATGGAATATATTTTAATGCAAGGAGCCTGAGAAATATGACAGATGAGCTGAGGGCACAGATAGGCATGTGGGAGTATGTTATCATAGCTATGACCGAGACCTGACTAAAAGGGCAAGATTGGCAGCTCAACATTCCTGGTTATAGGGTATTCAGGTGAGATAGAGAGAGGGTTAGAAGAGGAGGGGGGTCGCAATATTGATCAAGGAATCAATTATAGCAGTGAGGAGGGATGATAACTTGGAAGAATCATCAAATGAGGCCATATGGGTAGAAGTAAAAAAACACAAAAGGGGCAAACACGCTGTTGGGTGTGTACTATAGGCCCCCAGTCAAGGAGAGATAGAGGATCAAATATGTAGTCAAATTTCAGAGAAGCGAAAGAATAAGGCAATAATTAGTAGGGGATTTTAACTACCCAAATATTAACTGGGATAGTTTGTGTGCGCAAGGCAGGGAGGGAGCAAAATTCTTAAATTGCATCCAGGAGAACTTTTTTTAGCCAGTGTGTAGAAAACCCAACAAGGGAGGGGACAGTTCTGGACCTAATATTTGGAAATAAGCCCAGGCATAGCCCCCAATATCAACATCCTCAGGGTTACCATTGACTAGAAACTGAAATGGACTAGCCATATAAATACTGTGGCTACAAGAACAGGTCAAAGGCTAGGAATCATGTGACAAGTAACCCACCTCCCGACTCCCCAAAGCCTGTCTGCCATCTACAAGGCACAGGTCAGGAGTGTGATGGAATACTCCCCATTTGCCTGGATGAGTGCAGCTCCCACAACACCCAAGAAGCTTGACACTGTCCAGGACAAAGCAGCTCACTTGACTAGCACCACATCCACAAACATTCACTCCTTCCACCAGACGCACAGTAGCAGCAGTGTGTACCATCTACAAGATGCACTGCAGGAATTCACCAAGGCTCCTTCGACAGCACCTTCCAAACCCACGACCACTACCATCTAGAAGGACAAGAGCAACATCACCGTCTGGAAGTTCCCCTCCAAGCCACTCACCATCCTAACTTGGAAATATATTGCTGTTCCTTCACTGTCACTGGATCCTGGAACTCCCTCCCTAACCGCACTGTGGGTGTACCTACAGCACATGGACCGCAGTGGTTCAAGAAGGCAGCTCACCACCACCTTCTCAAGGGCAATTAGGGATGGGCAATAAATGCTGGCCCAGGCAGCGAAGCCCACATCCCGTGAATGAATGAAAAAAAAGGTGGAAGGCGTATCAGTGGGGGAGCATTTTGGAGATAGTGACCATATCTCAGTTAAATTTAGGATAGTTATGGAAAAGGATATGGTTGGGCCAGGAATAAAAGTTCTAAACTGGGGAAAGGCTAATTTTACAAAGATGAGATACGATTTGGCCCAAGTGCACTGGGAGGAGCTACTTGCAGATAAAACTGAGAGAGCAGGAGGCATGCAAGGAGGAAATAGCAAGAGTACGGGGCAAATACGTTCATGTAAAGACAAGGGCAGGGGGGAAACCAAGTCCAGAAAACCCTGGATGTCAATGAACATAAAGATTGGGATTGAGGAAAAAAAGAAGCTTATGGCACATACTGAGGGCTCAATATGGCAGAGTCCCTAGAGGAGTATAAAAAGTGCAGTGGGAAACTTAACAAGGAAATTAGGAAAGCTAAGAGAGTGCATGAAAAAGCATTGTTGGGTAGAATAAAGGAAACCCCAAGAGGGTTTTTTAAATATATAAAGAGCAAGATAATAACTAGGGAAAGAGTAGGGCCAATGAGGGATCGTAGAGGCAATCTGTGTGTGGACCCGGAAGACGTGGGTACCGTCCTCGATGAATACTTTGCATCAGTCTTCACAGTGGAAAAGGACGACGCAGGTATAGACATCAGGGTGGAGGACTGTGAAATATTAGAGGAAATTAACAGAGAGAGAGAGGGGGAGAGAGGAGGTACTAGCGGGTTTAGTGTCCTTAAAAGTGGATAAATCCGCAGGCCTGGATGAGATGTATCCCAGGCTGTTGAGGGAGGCAAGGGAACAGATATCAGGGGCCCTGGCAGTAATTTTCAAATGCTCTCTGGCCACAGGTGAGGTGCCAGAGGACTGGAAGACTGCTAATGTTGTCCCATTATTAAAAAAAAGAGGAAAGGATAGGCCTGGAAATTACACCAGTCAGTCTAACCTCAGTGGTGGGGAAGTTACTAGAAAGAATTCTGAAGAATAGAATATATCTGCATTTGGAGAGGCACGGATTAGGGATAGTCAGCATGGGTTTGTTAAGGGAAGGTCGGGTTTGACAAATTTGATCGAATTCTTTGAGGAAGTAACCGGAAGTGTTGATGAGGGCAATGCATTTGATGTGGTCTATATGGACTTTAGCAAGGCTTTTGATAAGGTTCCTCATGGCAGACTAGTCAAGAAAATAAAAGCCCATGGGATCCAAGGCAAAGTGGGACGTTGGATCCAAAATTGGCTAAGAGGCAGGAAGCAGAGGGTGATGGTAGAGGGATGTTTCTGTGACTGGAAGTCTGTTTCCAGTGGGGTTCCGCAGGGCTCAGTGCTGGGGCCCTTGCTGTTTGTGGTGTACATAAATAATTTGGACTTAAATATAGGGGGGGTATGATCAAGAAGTTCACAGATGCCACGAAAATTGGTAGGGTGATAAATAGTGAGGAGGGTAGGCATAAACTGCAGGAGGATATCAACAAAGTGGTCAGGTGAGCAGAGCAGTGGCAAATGGAATACAACCCAGAAAAATGCGAGGTAATACACTTGGGAGGGCTAACAAGGCAAGGGATTACCTTGTGAGTGGTAGGACCCTGGAAAGTACCGAAGATCAGAGGGACCTCGGTGTGCATATTCACAGATCCCTGAAGGTAACAGGGCAGGTAGATAAGGTGGTTAAGAAGGCATATGGGATACTTGCCTTTATTAGCCGAGGCATAGAAAAGAAGAGGTTATGCTGGAATTGTATAAAACGCTGGTTTGGCCACAGCTGGAGTACTGTGTGCAGTTCTGGTCACCACATTATAAGGAGGATGTGATTGCACTGGAGAGGGTGCAAAGGAATTTACCAGGTGGCTACCTGGGCTGGAGGGTCTGAGCTATGAGGAAAGATTGGATACGCTGGGGGTGTTTTCCTTGGAGCAGCCATGGTTGAGAGGGGACCTGATAAAGGTGTATAAGATTATGAGGGGCATAGATAGGGTGGATAGGAGGGTACTATTTCCATTAGCAGATGGGTCGATAACCAGGGGGTATAGATTTAAGTTAAGAGATAGATGGCTAAGAGGGGAGTTGAGGTGCAATTTTTTCACCGAGGTTGGTGGGAGTATGGAACTCGCTGCCTGAAAGGTCAGTTGAGTCAGAAGCTCTTGACAGTACTGAATGGACTGCTCCTTCACAGTAAGAACTTCAATACAACTTACACCCTTACGTTTGGGCTCTGTCTTTTTTCTACACCTGTAATCTTTTTGAATCAGACATTTATGGAATGGAAAGTAAGATACAATATTCTCAACTCAAGCTGCAGCATCTAATCTTCTGCAGGGACTTCCTAAACCAAATCACAAAACTGTCGCTGTTAACAACACTTTACCCTTCAAAGACTTGACTAAGTAAATCCAGAACTTTCGGCAGTGGCTTTTAATGAAAGCTGCAGCTAACTCTTTCAAGCCTTCGATTTTGTATCCTGTACAGCTCCACACAGGAAGTACTAAATTCAGATTCAGAACTGAAGACATGAACAGAGGATATTTCTGGTGCATAACTGGAAAATGTTAGTGAACAGCTTGTAATGTCATTATCACTAGGCTTTTTGAAGTAATATCTATAATGAACTAACTGACCTGTAGGAGAATTCATGGTGCATCTGGAATTTTACCCAAGTCCAAAAAGTGATTTAAAAACATATGAAGGAGGAATCACACCAATTCTTTTTTTTTTAAATCAGTTACAAAGAAATGCATGCTTCAACATATCATTTATTTCTTACATGCTGAAATGAGCACTCAGCACATCAAGGGCTTGTAGGAGCTGCCAAATCAGTCCACGCGAGGGAGTTGACTTATCAGTAGAGATGGAGTCACGAACCAAAGCTGCAGCCATAAATCATTTATTTGAACAGGGTATGTTAAACACAGCATACTCTCAGTGTCAAACCCATTAACTATTCAAAACCAATTATATAATTTTAATTAGCTGTGCCTTGATGTGATGCTACCCCAAGCACACGTTGAGACAGGTCAACTGTCCAAACATTTGATTTCAAACACAGCAGAACTATCCAGATCCTGATCAAATCAAACCAATACAAATTTTGTTCAATAAATCAACCATGAACAAAGCTTTTTGGAAACACTAAGATCGTTTGCGCTGGATTGGGCAAATAATGGAACACATCAGTGTCTTAAACTGAGCTAGTGTCACTGCCTTAAAGCTTACCAAAAACCCCAAAATAAACAGGAAAAAAGACAATAGCTGTGATAATATTTAAGAGACATATCTATAATAGTCTGAAATGTACCGTTTACTGCTGCTATGCACTGTGAGGCAGACAGAGCCATTTTCTCTTGGTAAACATAGAGAATAGGTGAATTTTGCCAGCTCCCCGATGTTCCTGGTCTGTTACAATATCTTACATCATTTACAAACCTGAAGAACACATACTTTGACACAAGCATAACTGCATAAATTCTCCACACCAGTCCATTAGGGCCCAGCTAACAGTTTTGTGCTTTTGCGACTGGGATGGGAGGAGTGCGCGAATTATCAAACCCCACTACTCCACGGGCCATACCATTAATTTAAATGTTTAATTTTCTCACCAAAATGGCCAATTGTTTATCTATACTCCTAGCACCCAGAAGAGACTCCAGGCTTCTTCCAAAAAACTCAATGATTTATTATAAAACAGAACTCCTTTTAAGCAAGTTTCAAGAACTGGTTGACACGATTGTAATCCGGAAGTATAACTAACAAACCCTTTTAAACTTCCCAAGCTCGCACACAGACGAAAAGACACACAGGTAGTCTCTGCAGAGTCAGGCGGATGGAAAAAGAAACTTAGAAAGAAAACAGAATTAAAGTTCACAGAGGTTTGATGTTGTCGGTCTGAAATCCCCTCAGGCCCAGTAGATGTCGGGAAGTTCACCAATGATGCTTCAGAGTGGAGGAGCGTATAGCTGGACCAATTCTTCCTGTCTCAGTTCGCAAGTCCAAAATTATGCAGACAAACTCCACTCAGATGAGGATTATCTGGCTACAGGTGGAGAACCACACACGGTTTCACAAAGCAGAGAGGGAGAGAGAGCTAGTCAGGATGGCCGTCTGTTCTCAGCCTATCCCAACAAGACTGAAAGCAAAACCACAGGTTCAAATTTAAGACTTTTGCCTCGGCAATGTGATTGCCTTTTTGTCTTCCAGCTTTTCATTGATTAAAATTCTTTGCAGTTCAAAACAAACAAACAACTCCTTCTCAAGTACCATACAGCTCAGGTGATTGCTTGGAAGAGGCCTGCTTATTGACAGCTCCAAAGTGAACCTATGACCCTTTTTAAAAAAAAACTCTTGGGCAGCCTCCAAATGTCCAAATACTGCAATGTCCTTCCAAGAAAAAAATCCAGTTTAAAGAGATACGATTCGAACACTTTCATACAGAATGGATCTGAACTCCGGCCCCAGAGCTGAAAACTCTCGAGGCAATCTACTCTTCTGACCACATCCACGGCCATTAACCAGACAACATCGATCAATATCCTCATTTCAACAACGACTTTATCAGGGACGTACCATGTACAAAGGGCTAATGGCTGACCTTTGGGACATAGATTTAGATCCAGCTCAGTGATAGCTAGAAAGCTCCCTGTCATTAGGAAGGTAAGAACCATAAGAAGTGAAATGAATGGGAAGTCTCAAACCATCAGTCAATTTCCACCAATATTCCACACACACAAAACTTGCCCCTTAGATTGCCAGCATGTTCAAAGACATCCCTGTATTGGTCAATTTACTATGAAAGTTTCAACAACAGCTTATTTCTGTATAAAACCAAAACTATTAAAATAAGCATTTAAAATACGTCAGTTAAAAATTAATAATTGAAACAATTATCTCCAGTAATTTGTCTGGTCTCCATTCCTCCCATCACCTCCTTTCATTCACTCAATGCTTCCCAGGTTTGGATATCTATTGCTTAGCTTTACTCCTTTCCTGGCTCCCACTGTCCATTTTAAGAGGTGGGAGGAACTTCACAAAACTTCATTTTTATTGAGCTGTAACTTATTTTAAAGACAAATGAAATGGACCATGTATAAACATTGATGTGAGTGCATTAAAGGCAAGCAGATTAATCTGCGTGCTGGAATGTGTCATATACAAAATGGGCTCTGACAATATGGGGAAACCCCAGAAGCGGAGGGGAAGCACAGGGATTCATGTGTCCATGTACAAGTCTCTAAAAACTAGTGCACAGGTATGAAGAACAATGAAAGGAATTAATGGAATGTAGGTCTTTATCTCAAGGATGAGGTTGGAAAGGGGAGGGTGTCATACATCAGTTATAAAGAGCTGTGGTCACAGCCCATTTGGAGTACTTCACTCACTTTTGAGTACCACACCTCAGGAAGGATATATTGGAGTAATGGAGTGGTACAGTGCAGAATCAACAGCACAAAAACTGGGCCTCAGGGTTAATTTGAGGGGTCAGGTTGCATAATGGTGGGTTGTATTATCATGAGTTCAGAAGTTTGATGGGTGACTTAATCAAGGCACTCAAAATGAAAAAGAGATTCAGTAGTTTAGATAGAGAGAAACTCTCTCCTCTGGTGGGTGAATCAGAACCAGAGGCACCTGAGGCACAGCAGCAACTCACCAAGCCTCCTTCAATAGCACCTTCCAAACACACGACCTCTACCAAACAGAAGAGCAAGGACAGCAGGGGCATGTAACTTCCCCTCACAGTGACACACCATCCTGACTTGGAACTATATTGTCACTGGGTCAAAATCCTGGAACTTCCTCCCTTACAGTACTGTGGGTGTACCCACACCAGATGGACTGCAATGGCTCAAGGTAGCAGTTCGCCTCCACCTTCTCAAAGGAAATAGGTGCCAGCCTTGGCAGCAATGCTCACATCCCATAATCGAATAAAATCTCAAATTTAGAGCTAGGCTGTTTTGGGAGCATGTCTGTTCTGCTGTGCTACTAGATCATATATGGTCCCTACCTCAACTTAATTTATCCTTGATACTCCGACAGAACAAAAAGCTGTCGATCTCAATCATGAGAATTTCAATGATCTGCACAGCCTTTTGAGAGTACAAGTGTCCTTTGCTTTGTGAGAAATAGTACTTTCCATGCAGTTAATTTTATTCATTTCATCCCACTTTCTGATATGTCAGCCCTTTCACTTCACTCTTATCCCGGACTGTTTCATCATTCATTTTAGAATCCGCTCCTCTCCCATTATATTCCTATTTTGCTAAATTTGTCTACACTCAGGGAGAATCCAAGCGATCAAATTGTCTGCAACCACAGTCAAATGTCAACCAAAATGAGTACAGAACTGAAAGTATCTTCTGCAAGGAATCACAACTCCAGGGTCACTCCTGGACACACAAGCATGGGATAGGTTGACCCACATTGTATTTCCTAACCTCTGTTCCTCTGAAGTTATTGAGAACAGGATCTTGCCACACTGAGAAATCACTGGCGGCACCTTATAGTCCACCACCAACCAGACACAGACAATCCTACAGTAGTGGAACTGCAGTAGTGAAGTAGTGTTTGAAATTTCCCAAATATGACAGATGTACTTATTCCACTAGACACAGGTAGCAGGGGAAGCAAGCAAGTTACCATCTCGTCAAAGTCACAGCACAATCCCTGACTTTTTTTTTTAAAAACACACAAGACTGTCTTCAATTACTGCTGAACAAGTCAGGACAAGACCCATTTGTCTGTGGCCCCTCATTCTAAGTCAACCGTTAGCTATAATTGCAATCCCTCACACAGAAAATACTCTGGGCTGTTCATTGCCCTGCATTTGATGTGGCTTGTCAAATCTATTAATGACACCTTACACAGAGTCTGTCCTCCAACTTTGATCTGCAAACATACAACCAAAGCCTCTCATTTGATCCCCTTAAGTTCTACAATCTGTTGGTACCTCACAATCAGGACTTCAATTAAATGTTTTCTTTAATGTATTGGCAAAATTACACTGAATATAATTATAAAAATTACATATATGACTTTTTGTACCATTCATCTACATGCTAGAATCATTTAGTCACAATACTCATAATTGGAAACATCAATTAATGTGCAGGGTCACAAATAAAGAGCAGATAGTTAAAGGACAAACCATCAGCATTTGAAACAGTCCAGATGGAGATTAATAAACTTGTTTCAATAAAAAAAGCACGTTTTAAATGTGATAACTAGAGCAATTCTGCTTGAGTAAATCAAATTAACTCCACTCCATTGCCCAGATTTTAACCACAGATGCCACACGTATGAAGCTTCCGACTACACTCGCCCCTTAAAAAGGGTTCTGATCAAGATGGTGCAAAGTGACAACAACTTATGAAGAGTACTCATTTTCAGTAGCAGATTTACAGGTTGAGAATTTATCACTGCGGTAAAATTTTGCAATATAGAAGGAAACAATTCGACCCGTCATACCTATGCTGGCACTTTGAAAGAGTGACCCAATTAGCTGCATGTAAGATTGCCAACTCCCCCAGAACGGCTGAGAGTCTCCTGGAGTCAGCATCAATCTCCTGGTGACCCAAGAAAGCATTCCGGGAGATTGGAATGCTGCTTTCTCAGTACAAATGTTGTGTATTTCCAGCACTCTCAGTTCTTGGTAAATGTGTCACATGGACACATCTTCCATGTCAATTTGCAGCACGCTGCATATACCGCACTTGTGCGCAGAAACATGCATTGTTCCCTTCCGAGTCGGTCACAGCTGGAAATCCATGCTTTCTTTATTAAGTCTCAGTTACAGCCGTGCATGCGTGTCTGTATGCTGGTGGGTTCTGTGTATATTGCAAAACAAACAGGTTTTAGTTCTGGCTATTTCAGATTTTCTACGCAAAAAAAAAAAATCTTTGCCACCCGTGATTTGCTTTCCCCTTCTAATGCTTTTATGGAGCTTTTACTTCAGCAAGATTCATTTGTGTGCAGACGTGAAGGGTTTTAGAGAGAGAGAGAGAGTAAAAGAAATGGAATCACAGAAAACGAATTAAAAGTAGACGGGATGATCAGTGATGTCAACATTAATAACGTGGAACAGAAATGAGATCAGACAAGGACAACATGCATCTGCAAAGTTTTAATAGTCAAGCTTTACATCTGTTTAGTGAGGTGAATAGCCACTGTTTTCTCAAGTTTTTGAATCTAGCAGGCTGCAAATCCATTCTGCTGAGTGGATAGTTTTCAGATGCCAAACTAGTTTCTCAATCAAATGGATAGGTGACCCGCCAGTTCTGAAGAGTGACCCCCCCCTCACCCCAAAACCATTCCCGGTACGTCACTGGGTTTCTGTGAAGCTACTTCCACTGGCATTTCCCACAATATGCCCAGCTCGGTTGACAACCCTCGTCCCATCCCCTGCTCTTTGGCCATAGCCCTGCAAAGTTCTCTTTTTTTCATACATAGCTAATTCCCTTTTGAAAGTTATTATTGAATCTGCTTCCATCACCCTCGGGCTGTGCATTCTAGATTATAACAAGCCTCTGCGTTAAAAAGAATGCTCCTCATCTCACCCCCCCGGTTATTTTGCCAATTAACTTAAAAGTTTTGAAGTTACAAACATTTTACAGCAAGATTACAAGATGAGCAACAGGGTAACTAGTAACACAGCTTGTACTCAAATTACATGAAGTTTAAAAGAATGAGTTTCAGTAGCTGGTGGTATGTAGCAGCACAGGGTGCAATCTGTGTTTGTGACTTCAAGAAGCAGTAAGCTTCAAATCTGCACTCCCCATTTTTCAACATGTCCACACAGAAAAGGAGGAATGTGTAAGCAAAGACACTATCATGTACTTCATAAGAGCTCATTGTTGAGTAGCCCCAAACCAGAGGGTATTATAGCGTGGAAACCAAATTTGGGTGTGCCGGTTGGTGAGAAGGGTGGAGAAAGTGAATAACATTGAGCCAGAATATCAAATGTGGAATAATAGGACAAACGTCAGTTCATTAGTTCTAAAAGGCTTAGAGTGTGCATGGACAGCAATTTAATTACCTCAGTCTTTAACTGAAAAAACAGGCAAAACTTCCAAGCTCAGAAATGCTCCAATCCTTAACAGTCCTCATGCAAGAACTCCAGGCTATTGATCAAACATTGCAATCTGTTATTCAACCCTAAGTTGCTTTTTTAATATATAAAATATATTTTGATCTCTATTAGAGTACAGAGTAAATTTCAGAATTTGCCAATGATACCAAACTTGGAGGTGCAGCAAACAGTGAGGATTGTACCAAATGATTGAAACAGAACAAAAATAGGCTAGTAGAATGTGCAGAACAATGGCAGATGGAATTTAATACAGAGGGGTGTGAGGTGATACATTTAGGAGAAAGAATAGCGAGAGGTAATATAGACTTAATGGCACAGTTCTTAGGGTGCAGGGTAGAGGGGGATCTGGGAGTTCATGTGCATAGATCTTTGAAGGTGGCAAGACATATTGAGAGCAATTAGCAAAGCATGGAATACAAAAGCAGGCAAGTTATGGTGAAGCTTTATAAAGCTCTGGCTAGGCCACAACTAGAGTAGCGTCCCCAGATCTGGTCACCACGCTTTAGGAAGGATGTGAGGAACCCCCGAGGGGAGATTTATCAGGATAAAAGCAAAACGCTGCGGATGCTGGGAATCTGAAATAAAAACAAAATGCTGGAAAAACTCAGCAGGCCTGACAGCATCTGTGGAGAGAGAAACAGAGTTAACGTTTCAAGTCCGTACGGCCCTTCTTCAGACCTGCTGAGTTTTTCCAGCATTTTCTGTTTTTATTATAGGAGATTTATCAGAATGGTTTCAGGGATGGAGACATTTTACTTACAAGGCGAGGTTGGAATTATGACAGAATTAGCTTTGACCCTATCACCTGCTGGTAGAAGGACTAGGGGGCACAGATTTAAGGTTTTGGGAAAGAGTTGCAAAAGGGATGAGAGGAAGAGCTTTCTTTTTATATAGCAAGCGGTAATGACCCGAAACCTGCTGCCCGTGAGAGTGGTGGGAGCAGAAACAATCAATGATTTTAGAAGGAAATTGGACGGACACTTGAGCAAAATAAACTTGCAGGGTTATGAGGATAGAGGGAATGGATTGCTCTGCAGAGCCAGGATGGACTCAGTGGGCCAGATGGCCTCCTCCTGTGCCATATGACTAATTGGAACCTACTGGCTTCATTGCTATAACTACACTGCTTCTCTCAAAAATTAATTCTGATATTTTATTTAAGCCAATTCATGTAATTGAAGAATTAAAAACAAATTCATCAAAATTTCTTTGAATTGACTATATTGGGATGTAAGGGCAAATAAGGGTTTATTAAAACATGTCTGGATGGTTTGTGATTGATAGAAATGGAAAACTGCAGGATGATGATTGTACAGATCATGGCCATTTATAGACGGGGAGAATTGTGGATATATAGCACTTTCACATTACATGCTCAATAAAAATAATCAAATAAAAAGTACTAATTCAATATGCCTAGATAGTAAGTCACGCCCACTTTTACTAGCTACAAATGCCGATGTACCGAATTTGTTCTGATAAAAAATGCATTGTGCAGTCAGTTTACAAGCACACGTCAACTGTGCTTGGGTCAAGCATCTGTACACCCATCAGCGGCTCTCAACATCCAACCACACCTAGACAGATAAATCCATTTGTGGCAATGGAAGAGGAAATGGTGAGTGGTACAATTTGCATATTTGGATTTGTAATATATAAAACACAACTCCAACACACGAAGGACATGCAGAATGCAACGCCTCAATCAGGGAAACATTTTCTGCATCTGTAATCAATTCTGTGCCCCAGCTTTCATTACTGATTATCTACTGCTAAATATCATGCATATACAAATGTGTCACAGATCTCCAAAGTGTCAGGTAGGGCAAGACCTAAACTGAGATCACCAGAGGAGCAGCTGATCAGATCAAAAAACTGGTACGTAGATTATCTTTATTTATCTTGGCATCATTTGTGTAGAGAAATGATGACAAACTGTCTGTGCTTCCAATTACATGTATGTAGTGTGGTTTCATGTCTGCCTACCTGGTCGATTGCATTTGCCTCGTAGTTTCTGGATCCTCAAACATCTTTACAATTGGTTCAGTTTCGGACTGGAGCTGTTTCAGCTGAGCAACCACAGTGGTGCGCTTCTCTCTCAGAGCTGAGAATTCAAACAGATTGCTTTCACTCAAATGTTCATAGGTGCGCATTTATACAAGGCAGTGTCTTCAAATTAACAGGGGTTTTTAAACTTCTCCTGGAATCTTTTTAAAGATTAGACACAAGTTGTAGCTATTTGGGGGACATAGAAAGGAAAGTACTTTCAAGGTAAAATTCTCTTCTCTCAACATCCCACCTCCTCCCTGCAAAAAAAAATTGCTACAAGCTTTCATAAATTGAGAGAATGTGAATGTTCCACATTCATTTCCCATCTACAGGATTCACCATTTGTCTATTCAAGTTAGCACTAAGGCACTCAACTGATGCCCTGCCCTAAACTTCTCTCAACCACTCTGGTCTCAGAACATGCCAATTGCCAGTATGATCTGGTCACTCACCGGGCTTAGCCATGACTCAGTGGGTATTTCTTGCTTGAGTGTCACTCCAGAGACTAAGCAGAAGACCCAGGTTGACATTCCCAGTGCAGTGCTGAGAGGGTACTGCACTCAGAGGTGCCATTTTTCAGGTACGACGTTAAACTGAGGCCTCGTCTGCCCCCTCAGGTGGGCATAAAAGATCCCATGGAATTTTTCAATGGAGAGCAGAGGAGTTGTCCCCTCAAAGCAAAATCATTAAACAGGTCATTTGGTCATTAGCATACTGCTGTTTGCGGGAGCTTTCTATGTGCAAAATTAGCTGCTGTTTCCCCTACATTACAACAGTGACTACATTTTAAAAGTACTTCACAGGTTGTAAAGCGCTTTGAGATGTCCTAGGGACACGCAAGGCCATATTCTTTTATTATAGCCAACAATTAAAAGGATTCAATTATAATTCCTGGACATAAAGAAGCAAATTATGGTGAGCCAGCCAGAACAATTACTGCTCCTTTAGAAGTGCATTTTTTAAATTTACTTTGTGCTCAATATTATTAAAAAATCCCCCCTTGCCTGTGTGGAAGTATCAAGGCTATACATCGAGAAACTGCACATCTTCATATGGGTGACTAATGCACATCATCCTGGTTTTCACTACAGCTTGGAATACAGAAATATTTTATTACAGTGCTTCTGTGACAGTGTAATCAAGTAAAGTGTGAGATCAATCATGCTTAGAACTGCTTGCAGTGTCTCTAAGTGCACTGAAAACCACTCATTCTATTTATTGGATCTGAAATAAATAAAATAGCAGTTAGGGCATTTAGAGTGTCTGCTTTGCACAGGTTTCTCGCACTGATTATCCATATTTGCCATTAGATATTTTATGCTGAATACTTTTAAGTCTTTCAATCTTCAGGCAGCAGTAATGATGAGAATTAAACACTAAAACAAGCCAGAAATCAGGGCCTTGAGACCTACAAGCTACTGATCAGAAGACCTGGCTGCCAAAATAAGAATGGGGAAAACAACAAAGCCGTTATGTGCTTCTTAAAGGCAGGTGCAGTTCACAATTCGAAATGCATCTCCATAAACCCACACAACAGAAGGCTGGGGCTAGGGAAGAGTGCAGCTCAAATCAGAACCACAGCCTCGGAATTAAAAACTGGCACATGTCCACAGTGGCTCAGTGATAGGAAGAAAACCACAGAGCAGCAAGCAACATTGGATCACCAGGCCAGGAGAATGCCACCTAGCTCTTTCGCTTTGGAAGGTTTAAGACCAGAGTGTAAATAAATGCAATGAGGGAATCTCCACACAGATACTGGAGAGGATCTTCTCCACTGTGCACAGAGAATGGATTCTAACACCAGCTTGAAACAGAGAAATTCAATGCAGATCTTCCTCAATACCCACAGCAGTAGTGGTAGATCTCGGGCGGATTCAATGTTACTGTTTGAAGAGCAGGGACGTTTTCCTTAGGGTCCTGGCCAATATTTATCACCTCAACCAAAACCTAAAAACCAATTATCTGATTATCACATTGCTGTTTGTGGGATCTTGCTGTGCACAAACTGCTGCATTTCCTACATTGAAACAGTGACTTTATTTATTCGTTGACAGGATGAGCTTTTCTCGCTAAGCCAGCATTTATTTCCCATCCCTAATTGCCCTTAAGATGGGAGATGAGCTGCCTTCTTGAACCGCTGCAGTCCATGTGGTGTAGGTACACCCACAATGCTGTTAGGGAGGGAGTTCCAGGATTTTGACCCAGCGACAGTGAAGGAACGGTGATATATTTCCAAGTCAGGATCGTGTGGGGCTTGGAGGAGAACTCACAGGTGGTGGTGTTCCCATGTGTCTGCTGCCCTTGTGCTTCTAGGTGGTAGAGTTTATAAGTTTGGAAGGTGCTGTCAAAGAAGCCTTAGTGAGCTGCTGCAGGGCACCTTGTAGATGGTACACACTGCTGCCACTGTGCGTTGATAGTGGAGGGAGTGAATGTTTAAGGTGCTGGGTGGAATGCCAATCAAGTGGGCTTCTTTGTCCTGGATGGCATCGAGCTTTTCGAGTATTGTTGGAGCTGCACTCATCCAGGTAAGTGGGGAGTATTCCATCACACTCCTGACTTGGGCCTTGTAGATGGGGGACAGGCTTTGGGGAGTCAGGAGATGAGTTACTTGCCACAGAATCCCCAGCTTCTGGCCTGCTCTTGTAGCCACAGTATTTATATGGCTGGTCCAGTTCAGTTTCTAGTCAATGGCAACCCCCAGGATGTTGATGACTCCAATTCAAAAGTACTTCATTGGCTGGAAAGCTCTATGAGACATCCGGCGATTGAGAAAGGCGCTAGATACATGTAAGCTCTTTCTGTTTAATACAAGTTACCTACACAACAAATATGGTTAAGGAGGTGGACGGATACATTCCTAATGTATTATTTTTCATCCATCCACCAATGGGCTCTGAATATCTAATCAGCAAAAGGGCACCCCTCATCAATCCACAGACAGAGCATTCTTCTACCTGGGTAACAGGGAGATAATGACTCCTGAACTAAAACAGTCCAGAGCCCTGTTTTTTCACGACATCACTAACGGTACAACTGAACAGAGTTGGGTGTGGGGGGAAACATTTCAGAGAAGAGCCAGATGTAGAGCACCAGATCATTAGAGATCAATGGGTACAGCCTCTGCAAAGTCAAGCATACTAACAAACAGCTCAATAGCTAATCCATTTGGGCTCATCTCCAAATTCTCCCAACAAGCCTGTCCATTCATTGAAAGGATGCATGGGGAGAGTAGAGAGAGTCCTCCAATGAAATCGATAAGATTTGTGTTAACAGGGCTTTTTTTTCTTTATTCTTTCATGAGATGTGGGCATTACTGGTAGGCCCAGCCTTTGTTGGCCATCCCTAATTGCCCTTGAACAGAGTGGCTTGCTAGGCCTTTGCAAAGGGCAGTTAAGAGTCAATCACATTGCTGTGGGTATGGAGTCACAAGCCAGTCAGGTTGGGTAAGGACAGTAAAGTGAAGGAAGTGAAGAAAGGGTTTTTCTTAAAATAACAATCAATGATAGTTCCATGGTCCCCATTCCTGAGAGTAGCTTTCAATTCTACAGTCTATTAACCGAATTCAAGTCCCACCAGCTTCCGTGGCGGGATTTGAACCCATGCCCCCAGAGTAATAATGAGCCTCTGGATTACTAATCCAGTGACATTACCACTATACCACCATCTCCTCCGAGAGATTGATAGATATGGAGCAAAGGTGTGGGGTCTAAATAGATTTGAGATACAGATCAGCCATGATCCAACTGAATGGTACAAGTGGTTTGTAGAGTGAATGGCCTCCTCTTGTCCCAAAGTGGCTGAGATTTACTAATACTGTCTCCTCAGCTCTCCTCAGTACAAAGTTGTGTTGAATCTTTCTTCATCAACAGTGAGGTTATTAAGTGACCCTGTGAATGGCAAGATTCTATGGTTTTCAGACCACCATGACTGAAAATAATTCAAGTCACGCGTACTAGAAACCATCTCCTATCCCACAAGTTTGTGAAAAATGCCAAGGATGGAGGACGATGTTGACAAGAGGCTCATGGGCACATCACAGACCAGCTATTTATTGAGGGCAAAGGAACCTCAATGGTTGACATAAGCCTTTGAAGTGCCTGACAACATGCACACATCTGCATCGGTACCACAACGCACAGTGACAGTGTGTACCGTCTACAAGATGCACTGCAGAAACTCACCAAGGTTTGTTAGACAGCATCTTCCAAACTCACGACTGCTACCATCTAGAAGGACAAGGGCAGCAGATGCATGGGAACACCATCACCTGGAAGTTCCCCTCCAAGCTACTCACCATCCTGACATGGAAATATATCACCGTTCCTTCACTGTCACTGGATCAAATCCTGGAACTCCCTTCCTAACAGCACTGTGGATGTACCTACACCACATGGACTGCTGCAGTTCAAGGCGGCAGCTCACCACCACCTTCTCGAGGGCAACTTGAGATGGGCAATAAATGCTGGCCTAGCCAGCAACACCCACATCACATGAAATAATTTTTTTTTTTTAAATGCTGTACTACTGTATGGTCAACTCCAAGGCTTGTCACATAGGTCAGCTTCCTTCTCTTATTCCTCCTCAGGTTGGATAGTGATTGCTGCAGCTGGTGCAAGAAGTAATGCAGCTGTCTACAACATCACATTTTATACTTGGCATTATAATATATTCCATTGACCATGCAGAAGTGGTCATGCAATGGCTAATTCATCATTGTATAGCTGAAAAGTTAGTTACATATCTAACCCAAATACAACTCTAGTGGAATAAAAGTTAGAAATCCACACCAGTGTATTTCTAGGGGGCAGGTCATGAATGGATTTCATTCACAAAACCACCGCTTGTGAATAGCAAATATTTAACATTCTAAACCCTGAATTACACTGAACGTATTGCATACAACTCACCTTGTGGAATTTCTTTATCAGGGTACAAGTTCTTGTACACATCCATAGCAAAGTCAACCATGTTTGTGTCACTAAGAAGATCCAGCTTCCCTTGGAGGAGTTCCTTTTCATTGTAAATCTGAAATCAAAATGTGCCAAATGTTAGGACAGAATTCTTCAAACTTCAGCTGGTACTCAGACCACAGCTCGAGTTCTGTGTCCAGCTACCTTAACTATTAATTCATCAGCCCAGAAACTATACACCATAAGATCAAAATTGGTCATTAACTCCCCTAATGGACCATGATGTGAGTGTGCAAACGAACCCTCAGAAGCAGCAAAGTGCCAGTGATCAGTGCTGGATTAACTGAATTCAGGTAGGCAGCAGATTGTGCAGTCAAACTGATTGGCGTGCCTCCAGGTTAACAAAGGGATAACAAAAAATCAGCTAGGCATCCCATTCCTGACAGTCAAGCAAAGATCCCTGCTCCCTGTTGTTTGGGCAAGGGGATTGAATGAGGGCGGGGTGGACTAAAAATGTATATTTACAAATCCTTGAAAGTGGCAGGGTAAGTTGATATGGCAGTTAAATTGTATGGTGTACTTGGCTTTGTAAATAGGGACATTGAATACAAAAAATAAAACTACACGAACCTTAATAAATCATTAGTCAGGCCTCAGTCAAGGTGAGAGTTTTCCCACAGACAAACAGCATGCCAACACTCTCTGCCTATGGGCACCTGGGTGAGGTAGCAGAGGCCTACTGGAAATCTGTAGAACTGTACACCTACTGTAGTCACCTCAGCAGACCACAATGCAATGAGACTAATCATTTATATATACCGTGGATCATAAGCTCCCTTCTCCTGTGAAAAATTATATACGGCTCTTAATGGCAACAATAGAATTGAGCTAGACTTTGTTTTCACAATGTGAAGAAACTTCTCATTTCCCTTCCAGTTCTACCATTATTTTAAATCTATGACCTCTGGTTATCAATCCATTTGATAGAGGAAACAGTTTCTCCCTACTTCCTCTATCAAAGCCTTTCAGAATTTTGAAGATCTTGCCTCAGCCTTCTCTACTCTAAGAGCAATTGCAGATTCTCCAAACTCAAATCTCTCATCCCTTGTATCATTCTAGTAAATCGCCTCTGTGCCCCTTCAGAGGCCTTGACATCCTTCATAAAGTGTAGTACTCAGAATTTTACACAATAATCTGACCCCCAGCATCCACAGACTTTTGGGGACATTTTTCAAATTAAAGACATTATTATTATCTAGGGGAGGCGGTGGCACAGTGGTATTGTCACTGGGCTGGTGATCCAGAGGCCCAGAGTAATGCTCTGGGTACCCGGCTTCGAATCCCACCACAGCAGATGGAATTTGAATCCAATAAATGATTCAATATCTGGAGTTAAAAGTCTAATGATGACCATGAAACCATTGCCGATTATCCTAAAAACCTATCTGGTTCACTGATGTCCTTTAGGGAAGGAAATCTGCCATCCTTACCTGGTCTGGCCTACATTGAACTCCAGATCCACAGAAATATGGTTGACTCTTAAAAATGCCCTCTGATGGGCAATAAATACTGGCCTAGCCAGCAACGCCCACATCCCACAAATGAATAAAAAAAAATTGAAAAATATTGGCTCAGCTAATACTGCTAGAGGCTCCATCACACTCACATTGTGCAATATAAGATCTAACATGATATACTGGAAAGACTGAAGCCATTGTTTGCCCCTCCAAACTCTTCCCTACCTACCGATCCTATCCTTCTCCTGGGCAACAGTCTGAAATTAAACCAGTCTGTTCACAACCCTGGTGTTACACTTGATCCTGTGATGAGCTTTCAACCTCATTCAGCCATTAGTCAGACTGGCTATTCCACCTCCATAACATCGCTTGACTTTGTCCCTGTCTCAGCTCATCTCATTCATGGCTTCATTACATCTAGACTTTACTATTCCAATGTCTCCCACATTCTACCCTCCATAAACTTGAGGATATCCTAAACTCTGCTGCCCATGTCAAAACTCGAAGCAAGTCCTGTTCACCTATCACCGCTGTGCCCACTGAACTATAATTGCTCCAGTATGTCATGGCTTATGTGCTCCTATATGCTTCAGAGAATTGGACAACCTACACCAGGCATTTCTCAAGCACTGGAGGACTACCATTGGCAGTGCCTTCACAAGATCCTCCAAATCCAGTGGAAAGGATGGTAGTCCAACAGCAGCACCCTCTCTCAAGCTAACATGAGCAGCACTGAGATGCTAATCACTTAAATGCAGCTCCGCTGGGCAGGCCATGTCATTTGACACCAGGCACCTGAAGAAACTCCTCGACCTAGAACTCATTCATGACAGGAGACTCCCAGGAGGAAATGCTTTAGGAATGTCCTCAAAGCATCCAAAGAGAACAAACACCCCCACCGGCTCAGACCCTGGCTTGTGACCGACCAAATTGGAGAAGACTCATTCAGGAAGGCACCAAACACATCAAGAAACTTTGCCAGGAACATACAGAGTCAAAGTTGAGGCGGACAGAGCACACAAATATCCCAACAACCCAGCCATCTGACCCTCCAAGCACCCACACGTGACAGTCTGCGGATCAGCTATCTCAGAATCCATCAAACCAGTGTGAAAGCAAGTCAGCCTGGATCCCAAGGACTCAAGAGAAGGTGGCTCTACCTTCAGTTGCCTAGGCCCCAAGCTCTGGAATTCCCTCCCTGCACATCTCCACTTCTCTACTGCTCTCTCCTCATTTAAGACATTTGCTAAAGGCTATCCCTCTGACCAAACTTTTGGTCACCTGACCTAGTATCTCCTAATGTGACTTGGTGTCATACTCTGTTTGATAATGCTCCTGTGAAGTACCTTGGGGCGTTTCATTAAACTAAAAGTGCTGTATAAGTTGTCGCTGCAACGGAATAACCCAAGCAACGTTAAATCATGCTGCCAAGGCCCATTATCCTGCAAAGTTTAAAACTACAATCAATCCAACCTGTATCAACTGAGTCCAACAGACTGTTTGAAGGTGTGGTACAGTTCATACAAAAGTTTTTTTTTAAAAAAAAAACACAAATAAGGCATTTCCATGTGACACACCGAGGAAGCCCTACATTGTCAGAGGTACCAACTTACAGATGAAAACCAAGGCCCGTGTCAAGTGGATGTGAAAGATCCCATGACACTGTTCTGAAGAGCAGGGGAGCTCTCCCCAGTATCCAGGCCAATATTTATCCCTCAATCGCCGTCACTGAAACACAATCTGGTCATTATGACATTATGGTTGGTGGGATCTTGCTGTGTGCAGAACCGGCTGCTGCGTTTCCGACATTTGAACAGTGGCTACAGGTCAAAAAGTACTTGTCTGGCGGTCAAGCGCCTCGGGACAGGGAGGGGGGGGGAGGGGGTAAGAGGGAGAAGTTGCGGCGAAACGTCCCCCACACTCGGAGCCTTCCTCAAGAGCAGGGAGATCCGGAGGGAATAAAACCGGATGGTCCGCTGTAAGAGAGGAGGGTTATAACCCCAGGCCCAGGCCTTGCAGAGGGCCCGGGGCGGGCGGCTCGGTCCAGGCCCAGGCCCAGCTTCCAGTTCACGTGCGGGGCGCTGAGAGGCCTCGGCCTCGGGTTCGGGTTCGGTGCCGCTGCCGGGGCCCCCGAGCGGTGTGTGCGTTGCGAGGGGAGCAGGCCCGAGACTTTACCTCTTTAACCGAGAGGAACTCGAGCAGCGGGAAGACCAGGTGCCGGTCCAGGAAATTCGCGATCCGCATCGTCAGGTCATAGTCCGCCATCTTGGCAAAAAAAAAAGGGATTCAAACCGCCGCAACTTTATTAACAGGGGCTGTCGGCGGACACGATATCGGGGGCCCGCCCACCAGCCCCGCCCCTGCCCCTCTCCCGACCCCGCCCACCCGCATGGCCCCGCCCCTCGCCCACACTCATGGCCCCGCCCCTCGCCCACAATCATGGCCCCGCCCCTCGCCCACCCTCATGGCCCCGCCCCTCGCCCCAGCTCCTCCCCTCTCCCTGTCAATCAAACCCAGCTGCGACTTGTTGTAAAGCTTCACACTATTGAGCAGGTGTAGAAGCCATTCAGCCCGTCGCCACGTGTCTTTCACAGGCTGGTGAAATGTGTTACAGTTCACTCAGGGAGAGTCCGAGTGGCTGTGATAACATACACTTTTTGCAGTTGCAGCCTGGAGCTATGGGTGGTGACCTTAGAGGCTCCAACCTTCTTTCTATCACACGGCTGACCAGGAACCTGTCCCGCTCTTACCGCCTGCCTTTGGCGTGTGATGGGAGGATTTGCAGGTTCATGGGAACACGCCTTCCTTGAAGTCCCGGAGTGGGACTCGAACCCAGCGCTTCTGGCTCAGAGGCAGGGACACTGCCCACTGTGCCACAAGACCTCCAGCAGCTTGCATTTATGTAGATGGATTTAATTAAGTTAAATGTGGCATTTCACTGGAGTGTTATCAGACACTGAGCCACATAACGCTATATTAGGGAAAATGACCAAAAGCTTGGTCAAGGAGGCAGGTTGTAAGGAACATCCAAAAGGCATAGAGAATATTAGGGAGGGTATTCCAGTGCTCTGCACTTTGGCAGCTGAAGGCATGGCCACCAATGGTGGAGTGGTTAAAATCACGGGAGACGTAAGAGGTCATACGAACATACAAATTAGGAGCAAGAGTAGGCCAATCAGCCCCTCGAGCCTGCTCCACCATTCAATAAGATCATGGCTGATCTGATTGTATCTCAACCCCACATTCCTGCCTACCCTCCATAACATTTCACCCCATTGTTAATCAAGAATCTCTCTAGCTCTGCCTTAAAAATATTCAAAGACTCTGCTTCCACCGCCTTTTGAGGAAGAGAGTTCCAAAGACTCCAGACCCTCTGACAGAAAAGATTTCTCCTCATCTCTGTCTTAAATGAGCCACCCCTTATTTTTAAACAGTGACTCCTAGTTCTTGATTTTCCCACAAGAGGAAACATTCTCTCCACATCCATCTTGTCAAGACCCCTCAGGATCTTATATGTTTTAATTAATTAGCCTCTTACTCTTCTAAATTTCAGTGGACACAAGCCTAACTTGTCCAGCCTTTCCTCATAAGACAACCCGCCCATTCCTGGTATGTCTGGTAAACCTTCTCTGAACTGCTTCTAATGCATTTACATCTTTCTTTAAATAAGGAGACCAGCACGGTACACAGTACTCCAGATGTGGTCTCACCAATGCCCTGTACAACTGAAGCATAACCTCTCTACTTCTATAATCAATTCCCCTCTCTATAAATGATATCTTTCTATTAGCTTTCCTAATTACTTGCTGTGCCTGCATACTAACCTTTTGTGATACATGCACTAGGACACCCAGATCCCTCTGAATCTCAAAGCTCGGCAATCTCTCACCATTTAGATAATAAGCTTTTTTATTCTTCCTGCCAAAATGAATGATTTCACAACTGCACACATTATACTCCATTTGCCAGATCTTTGCCCACTCTCTTAACCTATCTATGTCACTTTATAGTCTCCTTATGTCCTCTTCACAATTTACTTTCCTACCTACCTTTGTGTCATCAGCAAATTTAATAACCATTCCTTTTGTACCTTCATCCAAGACATTTACATAAATTGTAACTGCATATATAAACTGTAAAGCCATCTCCCGGCTTTCCATTATCCATTCCCCAGACGCACTCTCTATAGGAGCAACACTCACTTTGTTAACTCATTTCTTATTTAAATATCTATAGAAACTCTTTTTATCTGTCTTTATATTTCCAGCTAGCTTTCTCTCATACTCTAATTTTTCCCTCCTTTTTAATCCTTTTGTCATTCTTTGCTGTTTTTATATTCTTTCCAATCTTTTGACCTGCCACCTGTCTTTGCGTAATTATATGCTTTTTCTTTAAGTTTGATACTTTCTTCAACTTTTTTAGTTAACCACAGATGGTGGGCCCTCCCCTTGGGATTTTCCTTTCTCATTGGAATGTATACATTCTATATAATTTGAAATATCCCTTTAAATGTTTGCCACTGAACTTCTATTGACATGTGCCTTAACCTTATTTTCCAGTTCACTTTATCTAGCTCTGCTTTCATGCCCTCATAATTGCCTTTATTTAAGTTTAAAAAACTAGTCTTGGACACACTTGTCTCTCTCTCTCAAAATGAATGTAAAATTCAATCATACTATGATAGCTGCTACCGAGGGGTGCCTTCACTAGGAGGTTATCAATTAATCCTATTTCGTTGCTCAATACCAGGTCTAGTATAGCCTGCTCTCTGGCTGGCTCCAGAATGTGCTGTTCTAAGAAACTATCGCAAAAATATTCTATGAACTCGTCATCTACGCTACCTTTGCCCATCTGATTTTTCCAGTCTATATGTAGATTAAAATCGCCCTTTCTAGTAAGCTCCCATTGTCCCTTCTTTTATACTCTGTCCTACTGTATAGTTAAAATTAGGGGGGCAGTACATAGCTCCCGCAAGTGGCTTCTTGCCTTTATCATTCCTCATCTCAACCTAAACTGCTTCTACATCTTTGTTTCCTGAACTTAGGTCATCCCTCTCTAATGTGCTGATACCATCATTAATTAACAAAGCCACCCCTCCACCTTTTCCTAACTTCCTGTCCTTCCCAAATGTCACATACTCTTCAACATTTAGGTCCCAATCTATGTCATCCTGTAGTTATGTCTCTGTAATGGCTATCAGATCATACTTATTTATTTCTATTTGCACTATCAGTTCATCTATTTTGTTTCAAAAGTTATGTGTGTTTAGATACAGAGCCTTTAGTTTTGTCCTTTTATTATTTTTGTAGCGTCCAGCTAGAACCTAGCACAGTTCAGGTGTAGACTGTCCCAACAGTACAGATCCCACTTTCCCCAATACTAGTGCCAGTGCCTCATGAGCTGGAACCCACTTCTCCCACACCAGCCTTTAAGCCACACATTCATTTCTCTAATTTGTCCTATGCCAATTTGCACATGGCTCAGGTAATAATCCAGAGATTATTACCTTTGAGGTTCTGCTTCTTAATTTGGTGCCTAGCTCCTCATACTGACTATGCAGAGCCTCCTTCCTCATCCTGCCTATGTTGTTGATACCTACATGGACTACAGCCACTGGGTCCTCCCCCTCCCACTGCAAGTTCTTCTCCATCCCTGAGCAGATGTCCCGAACCCTGGCACCAGGCAGGCAACACACCTGTCAGGACTGTCACTCTTTGCCACAGAGAACAGTGTCAATCCCCCTCACTATACTGACCCCTATTACCACTACATTCCTTATTTGCTCCCCCCACTTGGATGGCTTCCTGTACCACGGTGCCATGGTCAGTTTTCTCATCCACCCTGCAGCCCCCACTCTCAACCAAACAAGCTGAGAGACCCTCAAACCAATTGGACAATTGCAGAGGCTGACACCCCTGCCCTCTGGGTCCCTTACCTGCCTCACTCGCAGTCACACCCTCCTGTCCCTGGCCACTGGCCAAATCAGAAGATCCTATCCTAAGCGGTGTGACTGCCTCCTGGTATAAAGCGTCCAAGTAACTTTCCCCATCCCTGATGTGTCGCAGTGTCTGCAGCTCAGCCTCCAGCTCAAAGACACTGAGCCGATGTTCCTCGAGCCACAAACACTTACTGCAGATGTGTTTACCCTGGATCACAGTGTTATCCAGGAGCTCCCATATGCTGCAGCCTTGACACATCACCTGTCCTGCTATCCTTAATGTGTTTTAAATAATTCCTTAATTATATTAATCACTTATTTATGTTGCTTTTTTATATATTTTATTAATTTTACCGCCAAATTGTGTACTATTTTAAACCTTAGGGATAGAATAGAACTTACCAACTTACCAGATACTCACCAAACAGCTAGCCCCTTTCCCTGTAGTGGAGCAATTTCTATGGGGTGAGAGAGGTAGAAAGAGGAAACAAACAACTCCTTCCCTTTCACCAAAATCCCCCCTCACCAAACTCCAAGGCCAGGATTTTCCCATCTGCAAGTGGGGGGCAGGGGGGGGGCCTCCCGACATCACCCCGCCCCATTTAAGGTAGGCGGGGGCTCAGTAAAATCAGCTGTCCGCCCGCCGACCTGTCAACGGCCAATTGAGGCCATTGACAGGATCATTTAACCCAATTAAAGGACCTACCCATCCAACCTTAAGGTTGGCGGCCAGGCCGGGAGCCCTGGCGGGCATTAGAAAAAGCATCAAACCTCATCCACGGGCAGGATGAGGTTTCATGTTGGTTTTTAAAAATTTAATTAAAGTGTTTTTTAAAATGATGGACGTGAACCAACTCATGTGACAGTGTCACATGAGGGAACATGTCAGGGGATTTTTTTTTTCTATTTTTAATTTTTTTTAATGTACAGTCGATCTCCCTGAGGCAGCAATCTCGGCTGAGGGACTCCCACTCCCGCCCACATAGGGAGCACACAGCGCTTCCTGGTGGATGTCACACTGGGCGGGCCTTAATTGGCCTGCCCACATAAAATGGTGGCACACCCCCGATCGGAGGCGCCGATCGGAGGCGTGCCTCCGCGTGCCCGCTGTTCAACATTCCCCCCTCCGACAGGGGGGAAATTCTGTCCCAAGTCTTCACTCAGTTAGCTCAGCTGTGCTCCATTTGCCAAGGCTGCACTAAAGAGCCCTGAAACTATACTAAACTGAACTGGGGCTACAGTAATCAGATTCAACCATTTAGCTGATTAACTACTCAACTCCTACAGCTGAAAGTGAGTTTACTCTGTCTAAACTGCAAGAAAGAAAGAACTTAGCCTGCTTACACAGTACTTTCCAGTTACTGCTAATTGCAGACTAGATTAGATTTTAAGAGCAAAATTAAGAACAAAATTAACACTTAAAACTCCCCCCTCACCAAACTCCAAGCCTTCACTCAGCTAGTCGGTTGCAGTCTGTTAGAGGAGCCCAGGTATCTTAGAGGGTTGTGGGGCTGGCAGAGATTTCAGAGATAGGGAGGGGCAAGGACATTTGAAAACATTTGAGGGATTTGAACACACATCATCTGTCACGTCATAACATAACCTTTCTTGATTCATGTACCAGAACACCAATCACCAAGTGATTGCCAATTTCTGGGCAGATATCAAGCTAAATATTTTCAAAGAAGGTTTTTTTTACATTTGTTTATCTGTGAAATTCTGAAGTTTAGAACCAATAGCCTTACAATAAATCAATAATTTTTTTTCCAAAAAATTTACTTAAAGAACGTATATACTCGTATAAGAGTCAAATGTTTGAGACCAATTTCTCCAGCCAAAAGTCATTGTGTCGACTTTCTTAGGGAGGTAACGTTTTGAGGGGTTGACATGTCTGCTTGATTTGGGCCCAAGTGAAATCAACAAAAGACCATTGCAATGGAATAAGTAAAAACAAATACCAATAAAGAATTCATATTATTTGTTGAACACTTACTAATAATCACAATATTGTTTGACATTCATCACCTGATAACTTTAATAATTTGAATAAATAAAAACTAAACTTCAACGTATACATGTGTTTAAGCATTTACTTACTGGTGTTCATTTTCATCAGCATTTGTACATTTGCAATGAAATCAAATCATTAACATCTCGAGAATTGTATTTTGGTTCTGAAATTGTTGGCCTCTGACCCCTGAAAAACTGGCTTCGACTTTTACATGAGATCAACTTTTACATAGGTATAGACGGTAAATATCAAAAGGGAAGTTCTCTGGAGATATTAACTGTGCAAAAGTGCTGGAGGGCCTAATCACCGCCAAAAGGATTACAGAAGTAGAGCAAGAGGCCAATAGCAAAGGGAGCAGCTAGACAACATCAAAGACCGGTTTAACCAGAGCTCCAACCAGGGCATCCAGGGTTGCTGTGATCGGAAACGTCGTAAAGTCATGGTCACTGTCGCCACACAGCATGGCAGTCAGACAACAACGTCAATACGGTAAATGTTTATTTAAAATCTTCGTTCACCTCTCTCAGGTTTGCCACCTCTTTATAATGTGTTTCTTTTCACTCCACTACCGCCACAATAGTGCCACCCATCACCACACAACAGCCCCAACCCACCAACCCCTAACCCATCCCAAACAAAAGCCGTCAGCAAGTCTCCGGCCGGTTCTAATAAGACCCACCCTCGATCAATTATTTCACTCGGCAATTTGGTCAACAAAGACCATAGTATTTAATATTCTGCGGGGTCTGGATCAGGAATAATGACTGTAAATATTGGACTATAACCAGCATATGCTAATCAGCAGTCAGCACGCAGTAACACTACTCCGCACAATATGATTTGCCAATAAATCATTTTTGTTTGTGTGGTGTTTCAATATTGGCAATGGCTGGATTAATTTGCATGTGTCTACTGAGCGACAGCTCTTCGTAGAGATAGTTCATTGTTGGCACAAAGCTGAACAGTGAGACACAAACACAATTACAAGCTAAGTGTTATAAGATATGAGAATAATGAGCTGAATCGGGGCATAACCACAGAAGAAAGAAGGAGGGATGATGTCACGAGAAGCAGCAGAGGCCCTTCTTCAGTGTGAGCGAAAGAGAGTCAGGCTTTAAATTGTTTACCAGATGACCCCCCAATGATGTTGCTCATATGAATCCAAATTCAATAGATTGCTGGAACCTGTGGCATTGCTCCTATAAATCCAAGATCTAGATTCAACATTGGACCTGTGAAGCCAAGTTCAACCCTTAATGCACCTCCCATGACATTGCTCATGTGAATCTAAAATCAAGGTATAGCTGTTCTCCCGTGGCATTGCTCATATGAATTTAAGTTCAAGGAATAACCGATCTCTAGTGACATTGCTCATGCAGATTTAAGATTATGGTGTAACTAACCTCCTGTGTGGTTCCTCACAAAAAATTGGAGGATTGGTTACCTGATAAAACTGGGAAGATAATTGTATCATGAAGAATATGTAATAGAAATAAATGTAAATGATTGGAAATTGGAATCATACAATGCACTCAAAGGTGTTTTAAAAATTTTTTATTTATTCTTCCGTGGGATGTGGGTGTTGCTGGCAAGGCCGATCCCTAATTGCCCTTGAACTGAGTGGTGTGCTGGGCCATTTCAGAGGGCGCATAGAGTCAACTATATTGCTGTGGGTCTGGAGTCACATGCAGGCCTGACAGGGTAAGGATGGCAGATTTCCTTCCCTAAAGAACATTAGTAACCCAATGGGTTTTTACAACAATCAATGATAGTTTCATGGTCTCTATTACTGAGACTAGCTTTCAATTCCAGATTTTATTAATTGAATTTAAATTACACCAGCTGCTGTGGTGGGATTTGAACCCATGTCCCCAGAGCATTAGATTGGACCTACTGGATTACTCGTTCCAGTGACATTACCACTATGCCACCATCTCCTACATTTTATGTAATAATAAAGGAAAAAATAAATGACAGTCGAAATGAATTCATATGCAATGCATAAAATTAAACTAATTAATGTGATTTGTTTAAAATTGCATCCTAAAATATACTTAAATACATTGGGTTTGTGCAATAGTGTAAAACAGGTAAGAGTGACTCAGCTGCCTGTTCCAGGTCTCTCCCCATGGACTTATAATGAGAACAAAAATAGGGAGAGATATAGAATAGGCTGCTAATTATCAATCCATTTACACAATCACTCAAAGTCAAGATCATCCCATAATGTGTAAATATTGGGTACTTATACGTGTTAAAAGTAGATATTTTGTAATTTGTGAATTAGGTGTTGACTGTAATCTCACTAATATTATGTATACAGACCATACAATTAAAATACTTCAAGAAATATACATTTTTTTGAGCGTGTCAGTCCTGGCACTGATGGAGAAACAAGTGCAAAATCAGAGATATAAGGTGGTCAGGGGAGGAGGTAACTTGTGGAGTAATGTCTCTGTGCTGAGGAAGTATGAATACTCAGAAAGGAAACTTGCATGGAACCTTGATTAGACCACACTCGGAGAACTGTGCATAGTTCTGGTATCCACATTTTAGAAGGGATGTTGAGGCACTAGAAAAGGTACAATAAAAAAGATTCACATGGATGGTACCAGGACTGAGAGGTTATAACCATCAAGAAAGCCTGAACAGCCTGGGGCTCTTTTCTCACTCTAGCGAAGACCTGATAGAGGTCTTCAAAATTATAACGGTGTTTGATGCAGTTGACATAGAGATGTTTCTACTTGTGGGGGAGACCAGAACTAGACACCATTAAAAAAAGACAGTCACCAATAAATCCAATAGGGGTTTTAGGAGAAACTTCTTTACCCAGAGAGTGGTGAGAATGTGGAACTCGCTTCCACAGGGAGTGGTTGAAACTATTGGTATAAATGCATTTAAGACGAAGCCAAATAAATAGATGAGGGAGAATGGAATAGATGGATATGCTGATTTGGTTAGCTTGAATAGGGCGTGAGGAGGATTGTTTGGGGCATAAACACTTGGTCTGCATAGCCTGTTTCTTTCTGTGTTGTAGATTTGATTTGCTCCTGAAAGGTTGGTTTTGTATCCTCTTAGATTGGACTCACCTTGAGAATGATTGGCACTCAACAATGTTAAAACGAGGTTCCTCTAGGCGGTTTCTCAAGCTGAGAGTTTGTATTTCTGCCCAGCACATCTCGGTGGATGGCCACTTTGTTTCCTCAGTATGCAACACTCTCATTCTCTGAGTCAGAAGGTTGGGAGTTCAAGTCTCAGTCCAGACACTTTGAGCTCAGAATCCAGTGTAGTGGTGTCAAATTGTAAATGAGGCATTAAAACGGAGGTTCCATCTGTCTTCAAAGGAAATGTAAAAGATCCCACAGCACTGTTTGAAGAAGGATAGCTGTCTTTTTCTGCCAAGGAGCATTACAAAAAAGAACAGATTATCTGGCCACTATCACATTGCTGCTCATGAAATTGCAACTTGGCTGCTGCATTTCCTACATTATAACACTGGCTACACTTCAAAAGTATTTACTTGTCTGTGAAGTGCTTTGGGATGTCCCCAAGTTATGCAAGGTGCTATATAAATGCAAGTTCTCCTTCCATTTTTAATAGGATCAAGGTTAGCATGTTAAGAAGCTAAACTATGGTCATTGTGGTTTCTTAATGCTTTGTGCTGAACAACACCAGCACTGGGTGTCAGTGGCCAGATCAACTTTCTACCATGCTAGCGAGTTGCTTATCTCCACGTGGCCAGTTTCACTGTCCAAAGAGCTAATGGCTGAATCATGGAAAGCGTCTTTCTAACTCCCTAAGAGTTTCTAAGAGCTAGTCAGCATCTTGTGTGAATGATGTCAAGTTATTGAACTGGCTAGGTACTGGCTCTTCAAGTTGACATACTTTTGCAGAGGGTCAGATGGAATGAGATCACTCCCCCTGCTTTCTCAGGTGAGGAATAATGGTCAGGAGTTATGGAAGCAGGAAAGGTAACTTACAGAATGGAAGTGGAAAGCAAATAAGGTAACAGCTGTTAGTTTCAAATAAAAAAAAACATGATGTAATGATTAAGGTGCGTCATTTATCATATACTTACAAATACACATCAAAATGTTCCAAATCTGCAAAGCATCAGACAATGAAAATTATGTGCAGATCTTTCTCTTCCCCCAGGAATGAATTTTTGCCAAGTACCTTCTAAAAAATATAAGCATTATCCCTTTTAAGGATTACAGGTGACCCTGTTTACTGAAGTCAGAAGCCCACAGCTACTGACATTTTATGGAACTGAAATCCAGCAGCCTGGGATCAAAGGGACAGCATATTGACTGCTGTGTTTCCTGCAATACTGCAGTAGCTGTGAAGCACTTTGGGATCTCCTGTGGTTGTAAAAGGCACTATATAAATGCAAGTCTTTTGGGTTTTTTTGTACTATTATTCACCGCAAAGTAAGAAATATCACCATGACTGGAATATTTTTGTTCTTTACATACAAATTAATGGAACTTAGAAACAAAATTAACTTAATATCCTTCAAAATGTTTTGACAAAGAATTTTCATCAGGGTAGCTATTTCTTATATCACAGATCGCTTTGTAAAGCATTCTCACAACTGTTAACATCACTGTTTAGTTAAGAAGTGCTGATTTCTATAGCAGTGATGAATGATTGAAGTGGTTTTTCATTATCAGGAGATTTGCCAGCATTGGGGCCGTGAACAGAGTCAAGATAAATAGTTCAAACAACTGCTTGTGTGTGTGAGTCAGAGCCCCGCACCTGCACTGGCATTTTGTTGAAAAAAGGTTCTTTACATCAGCCTGGAAAGTTCTGCAAATGGTTGGAAAAGTCTGTCCACATCAGTAATGACTGTTTCTTTCCACAGAGGAGATTTTGGAAAAGTGTTAAAATTTAAGTGGTAGATCTTTAAAGCAAAGTGTATTCACTTACAAACAAGTTACAGAGCACTGAGGTGAGGTCTTTTTCAGCTACAGGCTGAGTTATTTTTTAGTCTGGATCAGTAATTGATGAGCACCGTGGAAAAATGGCCATGATGCTCAAAATGCTCCCGCTTCTCATCCCTTGCCTTCCCCCCGACCCTCAGCCCTCCAACTCAGACACAAGCCCCACGATCCGCCTGCAGCCAGAAATGGAGACTGATCTCTGAGCGGACAATGCTCGTCTCACACCAGTCCCTCCTCACATATTTGGAGGAGAATTTGAACTGGTGATTGCTTTCAAATATGATCATTTTAAGTCACCTCTGCGAGCCACATATACACGCTAATAGGTACAGTACATTCACAACACAAACGCCTCCCCTTAAACATAATGCAAACACCATTTGCCCTGATAAGATATTTTACTGATTCTAAGTAATCAGGATAAAATATTACAGAGATAAAAACAAAAAACTGCGGATGCTGGAAATTCAAAACAAAAACAGGATTACCTGGAAAAACCCTGGTCATGAGGACTCGAAACGTCAACTCTTTTCTTCTCCGCCGATGCTGCCAGACCTGCTGGGTTTTTCCAGGTAATTCTGTTTTTGTTTAAAATATTACAGACACTGTTAAAGATTCTGATCCTTTTTTTCTGGCTGGCTGAGTGTTTTATATTGCTTGATTATTTCTTAAATGGTACCATTTTTCCACACAATAAAACCTTTCAAACAAATAACACCATCCAAATGTGTTCTTAATACTTTCTATATGCTATATTGTTAGATTCTGACTGGTTCAGTGGGTAGCATTATGAACATATAAACAAGGAGCAGGAGTAGGCCATTTGGCCCCTGGAGCCTGCTCCGCCATTTAATAAGATCATGGCTGATAGTGACCTCAAATCTGCATCCCACCTATTCCCAATAACCATATCACACCCTTGTTAATCACAACTCTATCCACCTCTGCCTTAAAAATACTCAAAGACTCTGCTTCCACCACCTTGTCAGGAAAAGGGCTTCAAAGACTCAAGACCCTCTGAGAGAAAACATTTTGCCTCATCTCCGTTTTAAATGGGTGACCCCTTATTTTTAAACAGTGACTCCTAGTTCTAGATTCTCCCACAAGAGGAAATATCCTCTCCACATCCACCCTGTCAAGACCCCTCAGGATCTCATATGTTTCAATCAAGTTGCCTCTTACTCTTCTAAACTCCAGTGGATACAAGCCTAGTCTGTCCAACCTTTCCTGATAAGACAACCCACCCATTCCAGGTATTGGTCTGGTAAACCTTCTCTGAACTGTTTCCAACGCATTAAGATTTTTCTTTAAATAAGGTGACCAATACTGCACACACTATTCCAGCTGTGGTCTCACCAGTGCTCTGTATAACTGAAGCATAACCTCCCTACTTTTGTATTCAATTCCCCTCGTAATAAGTGCTAACATTCTATTAACTTTCCTAATTACTCACTGTACCTGCATACTAGCCTATTCGCGATTCATGCACTAAGACACCCAGATCCCTCTGCATCTCAGAGCTCTGCAATCTCTCACCATTTAGATAATAAGCCTCTCTTTTATTCTTCCTGCCGCAATGGACAATTTCACATTTTCCCACATTACACTCTATTCTTGTCTCTGAGTCAGAAGGTTTTGTCCCGAGTCCCACTCCATAGACTAAAGCATGGAATCAATTTTTCTTTGCATTCTTTCATGGACTATGGGTGTCTCTGGCAAGGCCAGCATTTATGGCTGATCCTGAATTTTCCTTGAGAAGGTAGTGGTGATCCGCTTTTTTGAACTGCTGCCGTCCATCTGATCTCTGTAGCAGTTTGATACAACTGCATTTCAGAGCGCAGCTCAGAGTGAACCACATGGCTGTGGGTCTGGAGTCACGTGTAGGCCAGACTAGGTAAGGTTGGCAGATTTCCTTCCCTGAAGGGCATTAGTGAACCGGATGGGTTTTTTATGGCAATCGGTGATAGGTTCATGGCACCATTACTGAGATTAGCTTTCAATTCCTAATTTATTAATTTAGCTTAAATTCCACCAGCTGCCGTGTTGGGATCTAAACCCATGTCTGCAGAGCATTAGTCTGGGCCTCTGGATTACTAGTCCAGTGACATTATCAGTACACCACCATTTCCCCCGTTGCTGACACTCCCAGTGCAGTACTGAGGGAGTGTTGCACTGACAGAGGCGTTGTCTTTTGGATTAAGATGTTAAACCAAGGCTTCTTACAATGATATTGTATGATAGTCCTAACCTCTGATTGCTGAGATTTGTAAGGAATCACTCACACACAATGCCTGCCTAGGTGTATCCAGCAATTTGATCCTCAGCTTTAAATCTTCACCAACAAATCAGTGATATTTATTGTCACTAGGTAATAAGTCCCATCAAGATGGATTATTGGCCACCTGCTCAAATGGTAATTAGGATACGGGTTACAGAAAATACTGCAGGGTTACCTTTAAGGAGCTGAAAGAGTGCAGGGCATTTGTGCACATCACTATAAAACATTATGGACAGGATTTTGAGGGTGTTGGGCAGGCATGGTGGGAGGGCCTGGGAGCGGCTGGGAAAGGGTCTGCAGCCCGCGATCAGCCCCTGACCATGATTTCACACTGGCAGGCCAATTAAGGCCCACCCAGCGTGAAATGCGGCTCCACGCTGACCGGGAAGGGGGTGGGTCCTGTCGGCCGTTGGGTCCAATGATGACCCGCGGCCGGTTTAAAGAGCAGCCCAGGCAGCCCCTGGAATGCTGCCCAGGAAGGATGTGTGTTCAGCATTCCCAAAGGAGTCGAGTGCAGCTGGACACAGCAGGCGAGAGGGCAGGTCGGGTGGGCACTCAGTCCCCCTGCTTTTCCGACAAGTGCCTCGCTGCCCTCCTGGAGGAGGTGGCTGCCAGGAGGGACACCCTTGACCCCAGGGATGGGGGGAGGAGGCCACCTCACCTCACCAAAAGGGCCTGGGAGGAGGTTGCAGCTCTGGCTAGCAGCCATGACGTGGTGCGGTGCACATGGGTGCAGTGCCGGAAGAGGTTCAATGACCTGCTGCGCTCAGGAAGGATGAGTACCATGTTGGCATGGGTCAGTGTGCAGATGTGTTAAGGTCTGGCCGTCCACCCGCGGACCTCAGGGATGTTAGAGTCTGAGTGCCAACTGTCAATGATGCCAGAGCTGGCCAAAGGGGTGAGCTCTGGCTGCTTGGACTGAGTGCCTTGCAGCTCGAGGGCCACGACTTGGATGTGCCCTGGGAGCTGAGCTGAGGGTAGAGAGGGGACTAATCAATGCACCTCTTCCTTAAAGCAGAAGACAAGCCATAATCAGGGAGAGAGAGCACGTACAGGCGGAGGGCAGTCCAACCTCCTGCAACTCAGCAGGTCCGAGTAAGATACCCTAGAGCTTGAGAGCCGGCATGTTCCACATGCAACCAGGCGTGGAGAGGCGGACGTGCCAGGCAAAGGTAAGAGTGCAGTGCGCAGAGGTGAGAGTTTCGGATGGTGCAGCCATTCCATTGTAGTATCATCATCGATGGGAGCCACGAACCTGGAGTCCCCATTGATCAGTGAAAGACGATGGCACCATGATGAAGATCTCCATTGTCTCACCAGGGTGCCTGGCATACACAGTGACAGTGTGATGGCTCTAACTAGTGACATGTCCTTGTCCTCCCTTTTAGATTCGCCAGCAGGAATTCGCTCTGCTGACCCGGAAGGGCCACCTCTGGCGTCGGAGGACCACCGGGCATCACTGTCACTTGCATCACATTCGCTCTCCGAAGCAGGTACCAACACAGATACTAGCACTTTGGTGGGCATTAGTTTGGTGGCTAGTATCTCAGTGCACATTGGTGAGGGCACTTCACACTTGCTTGAGGTGCAGGCAGAAGCAGGGAGTGCCCAGGGCGTTGGCAGTCAGAGGACGGCTGGAGACCAGGAGGATGCTCAGTCAAAGGCTGATGATGAGCCTCTGGAGGCGTCCATTAGGTGGCAGATGCTGGACATCCAGGGGGCTGTGCGGGAGAATCTGGTGGAGATCCATGAAGTTATGTGTGCCATGGTCTCCGTTATGGAGGAGTCCATGTGGAACATGAGCACTGAATTGACCCTCATGGCCAAGCGCACTGCCTCCGCCATTGTGAGAGTGGCGACTCTCATGGAGAAGCAGCTCCAGGGACAGAATGAGGAGTTACTGGGGTTGCGTTCGGACCTGCAGCCCTCACACAGGCAATGAGCTCAGGTGGTCAGTGCCAGTGTGGGAGATGGATGAGGCACCCAGTATCCCAGCCATATGCCCGTCCATCAATGGTGAGCAGGGAGGTCCAGAGCGACCTCACTTTGGTGCACAAGCTGCTTGTCATCTGTGCGGGCTCCTCTCAGGGCACTCTGGATGATGGCAGCAGCTCCTCCGCCCCTCCGCCAGTGACCATGGCATCTGGTGAGGCTGCAATGACTGGGGAGATGCCAGCTGTGGCATTGGCCACTTCTTCCCAGGCGGGGCCAGCACAGGCTCCACTGGCCAAGGGACGCCCGCCAAGGTCATCAAGATCAACAAGACAGCAGGGTCAAAAGCCTGTCTCCAATGCCATTGCCAGTGAGAGGGGCGCACTGAGACATAGCACTTGCAAACGTAAGTTAAAGGCATCATGAGAACAAGAGGGTCAGGTCACGGGTGATTTTATGTTCACCTATGTTTACTTTATCTATACTGGTCCGGGAATGAAGACCAGAGAAGTTTATGTAAATAGTTTGGAATTGTCAAAATTAGATAAACTTTGCTTTTGTCGCCATGGCCTGAGTCTGCTTCAGCTTTTTATTTTATCGGTGCAGGGTGCGCCAGTATGTAATGCTGGACACTAGTGGCTCTGAACTTTATTGCACAGGCACTGAGTGTTCTTTGCGTTCAAATAAAAAGATCCTTTCAGACGTCTGGGATGGAGGCGGCAGCCCTGGCATGCAGTAGAAGCTGATCTTTGGTAGCCGAGCTGAAGGAGCCTAGCTGGATCAAGGCGTCCCTGGTGTCCCTACCTCCCTGGAGGTTACTGAGATCTGCCTCCACACCCTCAGCATTCTCCTCACCGTGTTCCTCTTCTGAATCACTACTAGACTCATCATCTGTGGCCTGTGGAGCTGCGCCAAGATCCTCTTCCTCCAGTGGGTCCCCCCTTGCCAGTGCCAGATTGTGGAGAGCGCAGCATGAAATCACTATCAGTGACACCCACTCTGGGGGGTATTGTAGTGCACCCCCTGAATAGTCAAGGCATCAGAAATGCATCTTGAGAAGACCTATAGTCCTCTCTACCACCACCCCTGTGGAGGCATGACTCGAATTGTAACACTGCTCTGCCTCTGTTCTTGTGTGGTGGAGAGGCGTCATGACCCACCTCTTCAACAGATAGCCCTTGTCACCCAGCAGCCACCATCCAGTCGGGCTGGAGCACTGAAGAGCCCCGGCACCTGGGAGTGTCTCAGGATGTACACGTCATGGGAGCTGCCTGGGTACCTTGCACAGACTTGTAGAATCTGCATCCTGTGGTCACACACTATCCGCACGTTCATGGAGTGGAAGCCCTTCCTGTTGACAAAGGCACCCGGCTGACCCGCTGGCGCCTTGATAGCCACACGTGTGCAGTCGGTTGCACCCTGGATGTGGGGGAACACAGTGATCACAGCAAAGCCTCTGGCTCACTCAGCTTGGTTGGTATCGTCCATACAGAAATGAATGAAAGTCAATGCACACCTGAACAGAGCTTCTGTCACCAGCTTCACGCAACCATGGACAGCTGATTGGGAGACTCCACACAGATTCCCCACTGAGCCCTGGAAAGAGCCGGAGGCATCAAGTTGAGGGCCACTGTGACCTTCCGAGCCACTGGCATGGGGTATCCACCCACACAGTAGGAGCTGATCTCAGGCCCAATCATCTGGCAAATGGAGGTCACGCTCTCCCTGGAGAGGCGGAGCCTCCTTTAACATTGTACCTCGGACATATTGAGGTAGCTGCATCGCTGCCTGTAAACCCTGGCAGCAGGATAGTGGCGTCTTCTGCAGCCCCTTCCACCTTGGACCACCTGCTGGCCCTGCGCCCCTTGTGCCTGCGCCTCTCCTCCCACAGGTCCCTCCCCTGGAAGCTGCACTGGGGCACCTGGCCTCCTCTCCCTTCTGCCCCTCTCTTCCTCCTCAGAGGAGGTGCCACCAGCGGAGACCCCAATCCCCATTACCAGGGTAAGGGAAGGCTCTCTGATACCTGGAAGGGTCCACATGGTCTGAATCCTCCGGGAGCCTTGGAGACACCAAGGAATCCTGAAATGAAGCCTGGAAATGCTAAGAATGAAGCCCTGAACAGAGATAAAGCTGCTAAGTCACCGGCGGCAAACTATCTCCAAAACTCCTCGCTACTCACATTGGCAATGCTGCTGACCCTTTTTACCCCGCCTGTGGATGAGGTTTTTGAAAATGTTGGCTGGCCGCCTGCCCATTTTGCCCATGCGCACGGGCAACAAAAAAGTCACCGTCAATTGGACTGTTAACGGCCGTAAGCGGCCTGTTATTTAATGGTGGGCGCGGCTCTGGCACCTGCTCGCTCCTGCCGAGTGGCGTTTGCCCTACGCCATCGCCCACTATTTTATGCCCGATCGGGTCAGGCACGTGCCCGCCCACAGGACGTAAAATCCTGCCCTATCTTATTACTGTTTGTGGGATCTTGCTGTGTATAAATTAGCTACTGCATTTCTGACATAACAACAGTGACTTCTTCTTCATGCCTGAAGACAGGTCCAACAGTCAACTGAGCCAACCAGCCCCCTACGGAGTCCGAGTTGCCGTGGCAACATACACCTTTACATGGATGTTGTAGTCTGGAGCTATGGATGGTGATGTTAGAGACTCCAAAGTTCTCTCCATCACATGACTGACCAGGAATCCCTCCCTCTCTCACCGCCTGCCATTGGCCTGTGTTGGAAGGATGTCCAGGTTGATACTCAACCTGTTTGGCCACGTTCTGACCAGCCAATCAAGTCTTGGAGTGGGACTTGAATTTGAAGCTTCTGGCTCAGAGATAGAGACGCTACCCACTGCACCACAAGAGATCACAACAGTGAGAGCACTTCAAAAAAACACTTCATTGGCTGTAAAGTGCTTTGGGATGTCCTGAAGAGGTGAAAGTCACTATAGAAAGGCAAGTCTTTCCTCTTCCATTAGGCTTCATGGATTTTCTGGATGAGTCACTCAAGCAAGAGTGTGAGAGGCATGCAGACAATCGAGCAGCAAAAACAACAGATCAGCTCAGGTAGTGATTGTGAGCCGCTTTGTGAGAGGCTCAAGGCACTGCTGCAGATACAATAATAATCTCTGTCCCTGTAACCTCCTACAACCCTCGAAGATCTCTGCACTCCTCCAACTCTGGCCTCTTGAGCGTTCCTGATTTCAACTGCCGCGTGGCAGCCATCCCTTCAGCTGTCTGGGCCCTAAGTTCTGGAATTCCCTCCCTAAACCTCTCCACCCCTCTCTCCTTCTTATCAATATATAAATGCAAGTTGTTGTTGTCAAGTTGTACATTCAAATCTCACAGCCCAAAGCTGTTCTGATAGGTAACACATGGGAATGATAGATAACCCCAGTACCTCCCATTCACTGATGCAAGGGAAATGATCACCAGTTGAGATACTTACATTGTATCAGCTAAAACAACTTGCATTTATATAGCGCCGTCAACATAATAATCATCCCAAGGCATTTCACAGATGCTTAATCAGACAAAATTTGACACTGAGCCACATAAGGAGACATTAGGGCAGCTGAGCAAAAGCTTGTTCCAAGAGTTAAGTTTTAATGAGTGTCTTAAAGGAGGATAATGAGGTAGAGAGGTGGAGAGGTGTAGGGAGGGTATTCCAGAGCTTGGGGCCCAGACAGCTGAAGGCATGGCTGCCAATGATAGACTAATTAAAGTCAGGGGATGTTCAAGAAGCCAGAAATTGAGGGGTGCAGAGATCTTGGAGGGTTGTTGTTAGATCCTAGTCACCAGTTTGTTGGATCCTCTGCGCACGCTTGTGTAAGAGGTGGCCGATTTGGTAACTAATGATAGAGTTGAGGAGCAGACACTTCATAGGTAGAAACTCTGTGTTTATTTACAAAGTTACTCAGCAACAACTAAAATGTGCTTACACTTCAAACTCTATCTCTACACTAGTGCAACTACCAACCACTGACTACAGGCTACTAACTACAGAGGTAGCCCACGCTACTCTACTATTGGATACTAAGATCATGTAACATTATAACATTCTTCTTAAAGCTATATTACACATCAGATTACCACAGTTGTAGGACTGGAGGAGATTACAAAGGGAGGGAGAATGAGAGCCTGGAGGGATTTGAAAACAAGGATGAGAATTTTAAAGTCGAGGTGTTGTTTAACCGGGACCTATGTAGATTAGTGAGCACAGGGGTGATGGGTCAACAGGACTTGGTGCGAGTTAGGACACAGACTGTGGCGTTTTGGATGACCTTAAACTTATGGAGTTTAGAAAATAGGAGACCAATCAGGGGTGCATTGGAATAGTCAGGTCTAGAAATAACAACGGCATGAATGAGAGTTTCAGGAGCAGATGAGCTAAGTTAGGGGTGAAGTCGGGTGGTGTCCTGGAGATGGAAGTTGACATCTTAGTAACGCCGTGGATCTGTAATTGGAAGTCATCTCAGAGTCAAGTATGAGATCGAGGTTGCAAACAGATTGGTTCAGTCTCAGAGAGTTGCAATGGAGAGGGATAGAGTCAGTGACTAGGGAATGGAGTTTGCGGTGGGGACAGAAGACAATGGCTTCAGTCTTTCCAATATTGAGCTGGAGGAAATTTCTGCTCATCCAGTATTGGAGGAGTTGAGAGAGGTGCTGGTGAGGTAGAGCTGGATATCATCAGGGTACATGTGTAAACTAATACGGTATCTTCAGATGATGTCACTGAGGGGCAACGTGTAGATGAGAAATTGGAAGGGACCAGGGATCGATCTCTGGGGGACACCAGAGGTGATGGTGTGGGAGCAGGAAGAGAAGTGATTGTAGGTGATTCTCTCGTCATGCTTAGATAGATAGGAAGGGAACCAGGTGAGAACAGCCCCAGCCCAGCTGGACGACTGTGGGGAAGGGTTGGAGGCGGATGGTGTGTCACTCATGTCAAAGGCTACAGACAGGTTGAGAAGAACGAGGAGGGAAAGTTTATCTTTGTAACAGACACACTGGATGTTATTTGTGACCTTGATAGCTGTTTCAGTACTGTGCCAGGGGCAGATCACGATTGGAGGGATTCAGACATGGAATCCAGGAAAGATGAAAGGGAGTTTGGAGATGGGACAGTGGTTTACACTGACAAGGGGGAGTCAAGTGTTGGTTTTTTTGATGATATGAGTGATGATTTGAAGGAAAGCAGGATAGTACCTGAGGAGAGAGCTGTTAACAATGGGGAACAGGTGGGGAAGCTGGGAGCTCAGTAGTTTAGTGGGAACAGGGAGGGGGCAAGAGGTGGGTCTCACAGATAAGATGAGCTCAGAGGGGACGTGAGAGAAGATAGGGGAAAAACTTGACAAAGATGCAAGTTCAGGTCTATGACAGGAGGGGTGCACTAATGGAAGTTTGGTTGTCTTGGTGGCCTAGTGGAAAGGAGTGAAATGGTATTGGCAGCTGATCTGATGGTGCACACGTACATACATAGGAACTAGGAGCAGGAGTAGGTCATTCGGCCCCTCAAACCTCCTCCGGCATTTGATAGGGTTGGATCAGATGTTGATCTTATTGTCAAGGATGTCCATCAGCTCCTTACACTTCTCGTTGGAGGCGATGGGAAGACAGGTTTAAAAAGATATGAAGAGATGTCACCTTAGTTTGAGTATGGTGGAGAGTTCAGTAGATTTTCCGATGCCATATTCACATGCCACGGAATAAATGATCATTTTAGCAGATTTTCACAGCTGTGAGCAGGTGTTCATCTGCTGGCCATACAGGGGAGCTTCCAGCCAAGTGCAGCTGCTAACTGGACCATTTTTAACAGGTTCCACTGACCTTGTTCTCTTGACAAGCTCATGGCATTGCGCACAGCACTTGCTCACTGCAGAATAAAGCAGTGTGTCAGGGGAAACAGTGCCTCCCTTGTTCGCATGTGATCAAACATCTGAGCGACAGCTCAGTCGAATTAAAGCTAACATGTCAAAATGTGATTTATATTACACAGCTACTGAATTCGGATGAAGTAAGTACTGTTAACTGAACCTTCGCTTCGTGGACTTCAGCTCTGCATTCTGTTGTGGATTCCTGTGTCTAGTTCATCTGATCAACATAAAAGATAAAAGCTCATGTTTAATTATTGCTATTACCATTGACGTTAATGCTGTTTCAAATAGCAGTTCAATGAAGCTTGACACAACCAACATATTATGTTTGGCAGTGTTTTATGGAGTTAAGGCCACCAGATGAAAATTAGATTCAAACTTGAAATGTCCTTCTACTGACGTGAGGGAGCATTGAGAACTAGACTCCCATCCCATATCCAACTCATGGAACTATGGAATCATCCAGCACAGAAGAAGGCCATTCAGCCCACTGTACCTGTTCTGACTCTTAGAAGAAGCTGTCCAATCAGTCCCTCTCCACCTGCTCTTTCCTCATAGCCCTGCAAATCTTTCTCCTTTTCAAGTATTTGTCCAATTCTCTTCTGAATGTTACTTCCTTTCAGGCAGCGTAGTCCAGAAAACAATAACTCGGTGCTTAAAATTTTCTCCTCATCTCCCCTCTAGTTCTTTTGCCAATTATCCCAAATCTGTGTCTTGTTACCCACCCTCCTGGAAACAGTTTCTCCTTATTCAAAACCTGGACGCGCTTTAAAATTGTTTTATTTAGTTTATATTTTCTGGGGAAAAAAAGTGTTAAACCCAAAATATATTCCATTTCAATCTGGGAGGAACAGATTTTTTTTATCTATTTAAATTAATTCTTGGATTTGGGTATTTCTGGCTGGGCCACCATTTATTGCCAACCCCTAATTGTCCTTGAGAAGGTGGTGGTGAGCTGCCACCTTGAACCGTTGCAGTCCCTGTGGCGTAGGTGCACCCACATAGGAGCACAGTGGTCATGTAAGTGGACTGGTAATCCAGAGACCTGGAATAATAATTCAGATAACATGGGTTCAAATTACACCACAGCAGTTAAATCGTTTGGAAATATTTTTATCAGTAAAAGTGACCATGAAGCAGTTGGCTATTGCTGTAAAAATTCAACTGGCTCAACAATGCATTTCAGGAAGAGATTCTGCATCCCTTATCCAGTCTGGGACTATACGTGACTCCAGTCCTGCAGCAAAGTGGTTGACCCTTAACTGCAAGCGATTCGGTTTTATTAGAGAATGCTGGCTTGCCAGTGACACCCTGATCCTGAGAATGAATGAAAAAGGATGTAACATGACCTGACCCCATTTAAATATGGTGAGGTTAGTGCTGGACAAGTAGTTTTCACAATAAATTCTAGTGCAGTTTTATTTAAATTGCCCAGAATACTCTATTCTGCTCAATTTTGCATCTGAAAATTGCTCAAAAATTGGCAGTAAAATCCAGTCATTTATAAAAACCACAATTTTCTTGACACTTGCAGACTGTCCATGCAGTTTAACAAGGATGAGGCAATTTTCTGTGCTAGACACAGAGTGGAAATATTTTCATCTTTTTAGCCCAGCATCGTCCAATAGGTGGAACAGATTCGCCACAGGCATGGCTGCAGCAAGACACATGACAACAGTTATGATACTTCAAAAAAATATTTCATTGGCTGTGAAGTGCTTTGGAATGTCCTGAGGTTGAGGTTACAATCAGATCAGCCATGATCTTACTGAATGGTGGAGCAGGTTCGAGGGGCCGAGTGGCCTCCTCCTGCTCCTAATTTGTATGTCCGTATTGCTTTGGCTGGGGCCGATGTTATTCCCTGAGCCAGCCAAATCCCAGAGGGAAACTTGTCTTGCTTTTGTATTTTGAAAACGAGGGGAAACTATTGATCCCAGAGGCATAGAATCCCAGTAACACTTTTAGGATTATAAAATCAAAATATTTATTAAGGAGAAGAAAAAAAAACTTAAGCACGCAAGATTAAAATTACACAGTTAAAACAGTCTTACGAAACATTGCCCAAAAAAACCCCCACTTGGTCACAACACACAAGAAAACTATTTGGCGACAGCTCCCTTATAGGCTTTAACCATAAAAATCCAGTAATATTTCCCAAGGTAAAAACTGTTTTAATAAAGTACACCACATGATTTCTCATTCTTTTCCACTCTGGAAAACTGAAGGAAGTTCAGAAACAGACTGCCTTCTGAAAACAATGACTTTTTTTTCTGACTTGAAACTGGACGGCTGCTTCATATTCACAACTTTTCCCAGCACAGAGCTGGTCTCAGGACATCTCCCTCACATAGCCAACACAACTCAATTAAACACCTTTCCTTAAACATCCTTTTCCCCTCTGATCTTAGGCTCTTTGAAACCAATGTTTACAAAATATTAAAAAACCTTTCATGTCTTCCTATTGCTTCCATTTTTGGGTAAAATAAAATGTTTACTTATAAAACCTTAAAAGCTGTAAAACTTTAACAAGTTGTAAACTTGTTACTTTAAACTCCCTTTGAAATTTAACAGCTGAAAAATAAAGTTCCTATTTACCTTATAATGCAAATTTCAAACCCAACCTATTGACCCATACATTTAACTTCACCATAGCCTCTTATTACAAATGCATGCATCTAACTCTTTTACCTTTCATCTCTCTGCTCACACAGACAAGATGCCTTTACTAACCTACCCCCAGTTTAATTACACACACACACACCTACCTAAATATCACCATATTCCCAAAAATATTTTTTTTTAAATCCATCTTCACAGTATATTGTGAAAGGTGCTATAGAAATGCAAGGCTTTATCTCTCTTTCATTGTTTCTTTCAATGTCATGCACACACACACGCACACACACAGACGCACACACACACTCACAGCCTTCTTTACAGAATACCACCAAATTCCCAAAAATATTTTTTAAAAATCCATCTTCACAGTATATTGGGAAAGGTGCTAGAGAAATGCAACTCTTTCTCTCTCTTTCTCTGTCCTTCATTGTTCCTTTCAATGTCACTCACACACATACACACACCATGCATATTTATTTAACAAACATCTCGCACCGTTTAGGAACCAAGGGAATAAAACACTCCGAAACAATCAAAACACAACCGCACATTCAGCTTTTCGTTTTAGCACTCTGCCAACAAACACACAGAATGGTTAAAGTTCACATGTTATTGCTGTGCGAGTCTGAGTTTTAAGATTACAGACACAATAATGGTGTCTATGATTCATTGTTCGTTTACTAATCAGACATGTAAATAGGCACATCTGGATTCCTAATTATCCACCAGTGGCTAACGTATTGAACAATACTGATCCAGCACTACACCATAATAGATTGTCTCTTAGAGATATTCATTGCAGTGACTGTATCTCCTGTGTGCTTGTAACGATCTTATTAACTACTGTTCTGCTCCGGGACCAACTCATGTTTCACCTTGTGGCAGTGAAACATTAGGGTTGTCCAGTCTAATATCTATGCTGCTCTGTTACTGACAACAACTTCTAACCGAAGTAATAATGCAGCATGAAACCCAGCAAGTCCACACATAACTGCAGCAGAGTGATGGATTCCACCTCTCCCGTCTTCTGTGAGCTTTGCTTCAAATTGCCCAAAGATTGCAAATTAAATTCAGGGGAAGGGGAACGTTGATATCCATGTCTCCGCTTTGGGTTTCGAACAGTTATTGACAGCACAATTATCTTCCACTTCCTATTTATTTCCAGCTCCTTCCTGGGGTGGTTAACAAAGGTTTCTGGTTAGTTTCTGGTTATTAAGCTGATTTATCATGATTTTGCCCACTTACATCCACTTGAACAACAACAACTTGTATTTATATAGCACCTTTAATGCGGCAAAGCATCCCAAGGCCCTTCACGGGAGCGATTATCAAACAAAGTCTGGCTAGAGCCACATAATGAGATAAAAGGAGTGGTTGGAGTAAGTGTTAAGGAGTGCCTTAGAGACAGATAGGGGGCTTTAAGGAGGGAATTCCAGAGCAGAGAGCCTTGGCAGCTGAAGGCACGGCCGCCAATGATGGAGCGATTCAGGCTAGGAGATGCTCAAGAGGCTGGAATTAGATTAATGCTCTTGGAGGGTTGTGAGGCTGGAGGAGATTACAGGGATAGGGAGGAGGCAAAAGAAGCTGTGAGCCTTTTGGCCGATTTGTTTGCAGCAGTGTCCTGGAGACTCATCTTCAATTCCTGGAGACCCCAGACCAATCCTGGCAGCAGTAGGTGTTTGGCCACTCATTGGCAAATGCAGGCGACTTAACCTCCAATTTAGGGATCACCAGCATGAAAACAACTAGAGATAGGATCGAACTTTGTTTGGCATCTTTGAGCCTGGGACATAGCCCCACAAAATGATACCTTTTCCCCTCCACTTGCATCTCAATTCCCAGGGTGTGAACTTTAACCTTTTTGCTCATTTCTGGTTAAAATGCTAAGATGAAAAGCAGAGTGTGTCCGTGCCTTCTGATCATTCTGAACACTTTTCTCCCTTGGTTATAGAACAATGGGAGATGTTTGTGAAGTAAATGGACACAAGGGAATAAATTCATCATGTGTAGAGAGTTTTCTACTTAAGTTAGTGCATACGGAAAAAAAACGTGTTCTCCTTAGCAACATCTGTGACCAGTCAATGATTTCTATTGGACAACAATCTACGTGGCAGTAATTTCAATGCCCACTCAATGCCATCTGAGCAATGTCTGTCTGGTGGTGATAAAAGTATCCAGTAAGAGGATTATAGAGGAGGCCATTCAACCAATCACGATGTGCCAACTCTTTCTGTCCCATTCCCCCGCTCTTTCCCTGTAGCCCTGCATATAACTCCTTTTGAAGTATTTATCCAATTCCCCTTTTGGAAGTCACTGTTGAATCTGTTTCTACCACCCTTTCGGGCAGCGCGTTCCAGGTCACAACAACTCACTGCATTAAAAAAATGCACTCCTTCTCCCACGATACTCCAGCTGGAGCCTAAAGTGTGATGGATAAATAGCTTAGCACAAATGCCATTTTTGTTTTCACAGCTTTGATCAAGATGCTAAGACATTAAAAACTGATGAATTCGGAACATCATCTATGAGAGTTTTGCAGGCAAGCGGACTGATTGAGGCTGAAACACCAGGAACAAAATATGGATGCACCCTTGTGTAGCCCAGTAGTCACTCCCAGAATGGAGTGCAGAGTCAGTGCTGTGTAAATTGATCCAAGGGATGTGAGTGAGTGAAAGGCTGCAATTTAATCCAACGTTTCAGATAATGCCTGTAAACCATATGACATCATTTGAAACACTTATTAAATTACAACCTTCTTACTGACTCCCAACTCTCCATAACCTCTATATCTTGCACATCAGTTATATATGATATTGATTTCAGCATTTGATGCCAGAGGTTACTCATTATTGTTACTAACATTCCCTGTGAGCTCATTTAGAACTTCATACAGTTACAAGGACAGAAATCTGGAAATCAACGCATCTTTTAATTCCATATAGGCTAGGGAATTGTATGCAAAGTCACAAGAGTAGAAGATGGAGGATCAAGAACCTTTTCAGAATCAAATTCACCTTAGCCTCTCCTCATTTGAAGGTGTGATTCACCCTACAGCAACAACAATTTGCCTTTATAAAGCACCCTTCACATAATAAAATGTTCCTAAGATGCTTCAAAGAAGTGTTATCAAGCAAAACTTGACACTGATCTAGGAGACATTAGGACAGATGACCAAAAGCTTTGTCAAAGTGGTCGGTTTTAAGGAGCATATTAAAGGAGCAAAGAGAGCTGGAGATGTTTAGGGAGGGAATTCAAGAACTTAGGCCTTTGGCAACTGAAGGCACAGCCGCCAATGGTGGAGTGATCAAAACTGAAGTTGCTGAAGAGACATGAATTGGAGGAGTGCAGATATCTTGGAGTTTTGTAGGGTTGGAAGAGTTTACAGAGATAGGGAGGGGCAAGGCCATGGAAGGATTTGAAAATAAGGATGAGTTTTTAAATTGAGATGTTGCCAGACTGGGAGTCAATAACAGGTGCGGGTTGCACTGTGCCGTGACATGTATCTACCTGATGTTTGCGCACACCTGCATTCCCATAGCAGAATGAGCTTCTCTTATCTGTTCCAGTGAAACCTGCTAGCTCAGCAGGCCCAATTCTGTCAGATATCTCAGAATTTGATCCCATCAAGCAGAGAGAAACTGTTCCCATTGGCGGAAGGGGAGAGCTAGAGGACACCTAGCTCAGGTGATTGGCAAAATAACCAACAGCAACATGAGGATAAACATTTTTAAGCAGTGAGTGCTTAGGATCTGGAATGCACGGACTGAAGGCGTAGTGGAAGCAGATTCAATCGTGCTTTTCAAAAGGGAATTGGATAGTTATCTGAAGAGAAAAATTTGCAGGACTATGGGGAAAGGACAGGAGAGTGGAGCTAACTAAATGGTCTTGCAGGGAGCCAGCACAGATAGGATGGGCAGAATGGCCTCCGTCTTTGCTGTAACTTTTCTATGATCTAACATTTTATGATTCCATTCCATGATTCCGCCTCTTTGTAGCATTTTCAACTCTTTTTTAAGTTAAAGCTTTGACACAGATGCGCCCCACTGTTGGGTTTTGTTATCAACATTAAGGTTAAAGAAAATTAGCTGGAACTGTTTGATTGCAGTGCCCTCACTTTCCACGTCAATTTTGGAGCCACTGGCTTAGAGGGAAAAGTTTGTAAATCAGCACCTGTTTCCATCCAGCAGAGGAGAAACTGCTGACTTGACTGTCCAATTGTTTCAGTTGAAGTACTTGGAAAAGGGAACATGCATAACACCATCCATAAAACTGCAACGTGTTTACATAAGCAGAAGCCAGTCACGGTCTCCGAGATCCACTTGTTTAATTCGTTTTGAAAGGATTGGAAGGCAGCTTTTAAGACTTGTGTGTCCACTTGTTATCCCGAACGATGTTGTTTCAACGCAAACACCCTGCAAGTGTTCTTACTCAGAGTTTCCTTCTGTGGCTTGGCCTCACACTCAAGAGGACAATGAGATAAGTTGAATGGGAGAAACGCTGACGTCAAAGGCCCCTGAGCGGAGGCCTGGCTGAGCATGCAGCTCGCCACAATAATCTTTGCCGTTGACGGTGCCAGCAGCAGAGCAACTCTGGCCTCTTGGTAGAGGCTGTGATTATTTTTTTGTGGTTCTCGTATTATTTGGAATGTCTAACCAGCCTGACCACATAGTCACTTGGAGGCCCATCGCAGGTTTGAAGATTAAAAGTCAAGCAGTTCAATGAAGCGTTCAGAGAGATGGAACTCGCACAATGCACATTTGTTGCTCTAAGTGTAGTGATGGAATCCCACCAACCCCCATATCAATGCTTCTCTCTCTGCTGCATAGCACAGTACATCCATTCTCTCCTCCCTCAACACTCTCTTTCTTCCTCTCCCTCACACACACTCACCCTTTCCCCTCTCTCTCCCTCCCTCTGATCCCCATGTTTTCCTCATATCTATTCATGTCCCCAGGAATTGGGAATTCCACCAGTCACATAGGTTTGCCAACCCTCCAGGATTGTCCTGGAGTCTGCGAGAATCGAAGATTAGTCTCCCAGGACTCAGCCACCAGCAAATCCCCAGACAGAAAAACTTCGTAGAGGCTTAAATGCGTATTAATTTTCTTTGAACACTTCTGCTTATTGATTATACCAATATTGATGGTGGGGGGAAGAGGTGGCGATGGTGGGGGTGTGGGGAAGGGGGGGGAAGGGCTGTTGGGTTGGGAGAGACAGGAGGCGGCAAGAAGTCACATGATGAAAACTCCAGGAATACACCCAACTAAAGTAGGCGACCTGAGATCCAGCAATGTCTGGAGAAAGAAGCCCCCGGGGAGATAAAGTAACAGCGAGTTATAACCCCGCTCCCCCACCACCGCCCCCCCCCCCCCCCCCCTCCTCCCCCCCACCCCATGGAGTTCCAGGGCCATTCTGTTTAATGTGTTAATATAAATATTTTATAAATCAGACACTAAAGGGGCAATTCCATCATCTAATTATTATTACGTGTATGGCGGGAGGTGGAAGGAGAGGGCCTTGGTGATGGAAAGGATATTGGGTCAGGAGCTCAGCTCTGGGTTGAGCAGGGCGCCAAGTTTGCAAACAGTTTGGAGCAACCTCAGACAGTGGCTTATCTTCCCACTTCTGGTAAAACTTTATAAACTGGTGATTTAACAGGTAGGGAATGAACACACTGAGCTATTTATTAAATGAGGCATAGTTTTTTATGATGCAGCTTTGTTTTAGTGCCAAGTCTGATGATATGAGACTGTTGATGGGCAACACACATTATTCATTATTCCCAAGAAAGATTTTATGATTTGATGCTGATTTTCAGACAGGCAAGTATTTCTCTTGGACTTTTAAGCTCGTTAGAGTTTCTGGTTTTATTGTGTTTTATTAATGAAGAGATCGATATGGAAAGACAGGCTTCTGATAAATCTGCTCATTTCTTGCTGCTTTGGAATGCTCGATATCTTTATCAATTGGCTTTATTCTCTTTTGTCCATCCCTTACACTGTAAAACACCATTTCAGTCTCTCTTCAGATTCCTATACTTTGTCCCGACCATATTAAAAGCTAATTGCTCTGTCCTTTAGTTCACAAATGAAGAGTTTCTGAAAACACAGTGTCTTTAAATTCATTCTGGAAGAATCCAGGGTTTACTCTCTGTCATTATTGCATTCTGCTGTAGAAACCTCTTAATGGTACAATTGAAGTAAATGGAATGCAAATAGACTATTAAAATTTATCTAGTTATTTCACTAAGAGCTTCAAAGTAAACTGATATTTTTTCCCAAACGTTTCCAAGGCATATTTTCAAAGAATTTTATCTGATCTAAATCACTGATGCTGATCTTCAGTCGGCTCTTAGAATGTTACATCACACAAGGAAGCCATTTGGCCCATCATGCCTGTGCCAGCTCTTTGAAAGAGCTATTGAATTGGTCCCACTCTCTGCTTCTTCCCCATAGTCCTGAAAATTCCTCCTTTTCAAATACTTATCCAATTCCCCTTTGAAATTTACTATTGAATCTGCTTCCACCATTCCAGATCACAACAACTCCCCGTGTAAATAAATAATTCTCTTCATCTTTCCTCTGGTTCTTTTGCCAATTACCTTAAATCTGTGTCCTCTGGTTACCGACCCTCCTGTCCATGGGAACAGTTTCTCCTTATTTACTTTCTCGAAACCCTTCGTGATTTTGAACACCTCTATTTAATCTCCTCTTAACCTTCTCTGCTCTAAGGAGAACAATCCCAGCTTCTCCAGTGTCTCCACATTAATTAAGTCCCTCATTCATGGTGCTCAAGGGAAACACACTTTGACATTATTTCTGCTTGAAGCTGTGAGATATGAGCATGTTCACCATACCAGAAGATGCTATGTCAGTAGACCGACTGAATCACCGCCCAGTGATGGCACAGTCATTACTTTGCCTGACGTGGTTTATTGGCAACCAAAACGTAAGTGGTTTTTGAGATGCGTTGAACTGATTTAGGAGAACAGTCCTAAGGCTGCATGCTTTATTTCTGCTCATAGAAACTTTCAAACATATTCTGACCAGGAAATGCAGTCAGCTGCTCTCCCACCGTAATCCTGTCTCTGCATGGCTGCCGTTACAGGTGAGTGGTATGTTCTCCATAATTACACACTGAAACCTAATCAATTCCAGCATCTTAACCTTAAAATTAGAGTCAGGCCGTTCAGGGGTGACATCAGAAAACACTTCCTCACACAAAGGGTAGAGGAAATCTGGAACTCTCTCCCCCCCAGAAAAGCTGTGGAGGCTGAGGACCAATGACAACTTTCAAAACTGAGATTGATAGATTTTTGTTGAATGAGGTTGTTAAAGGTTACAGGACCAAGGCAGATAGATGGAGTCAAGATACAGATCTATCATCATCTAATTGAATGGTGGAACAGGCTCGAAGGGCTGAATGGCCTCCTCCTGATCCTATATTCCTTTGTTATAGCACCAGGTAATTAGACACATCAACAGAATATAAATCTGTCCGGGTTTTAACATGTTCCACCTGTTGTCAACAAGACAATAATGGAGTGCAATGGGGTCAATTGAGGTATACATTGACTTGTTTGGTGTGACATATGGATATGAGGAAACTATTTCGAGTTATCAACAGTCACAGATTGCAACTCTTTTCGAGTACAATCACAGTTCTTGGTTTCCGGGAGTGGGACATGAACCCACAACCCTCTGATTCAAAGGCGAGGGTGCTATGAACTGAGCCACAGCTGACACCTCATGGATATGAGGAAACTCTTTCGAGTTATCAACAGTCACAGATTGCAACTCTTTCGAGTACAATCACAGTTCTTGGTTTTCCGGGAGTGGGACATGAACCCACAACCCTCTGATTCAAAGGCAAGGGTGCTATGGATATGAGGAAGGGGTACTTCATAGAATTTGTAGCACATTGAGTGTAATCACCTAGAAAGAATTCCTCACATAGTTAAAATTTTAAGATACAGGTCTTTAAATGTTCTACACCCTGAGTTAGATCAACTGTACACAGGCATCCATGTCAACTACAGGCAATCTCTGGAAGTGGAATGTGAATGATTCATCACTTCGTAAGTCTACTCTTTCTCCAGGTCTCTGGTGAAGCACAGGGGCAGATTCTTAAACTGTGCAGCCTTGTTAGAAGCCTGTTCACTGGGGCATCTACTGCTCCCCTTCCTTGGAATTTAACTGAGTTATTTAATTACAACTTGAAGACACCATGTCTTGAGACTTGAGCCCATAATCCACGTTGACACTCTCAGTGCTGTACTGAGGGAGTGCTGCACTGTCAGAGGTGCTATGCTTCAGATGAGATGTTAAACTGAGGCCCTGTCTGCCCTGTCACGTGTTATTTTGAAGAGCAGCAGGGGAGTTCTCCCCAGTGTCCTGGTCAATATTTATCACAACATCACAAAAACCAATTAACTGGTCATTATCACATTACTGTTTGTGGGAGCTTGCTGTGTGCAAATTGACTGCAGTGTTTCCTACAGTACAACAGTGAACACATTTCAAAGGTAGTGCATTGGCTGTAAAATGCTTTGGGATGGCGTGAGGTTGTGAAAGGTGCTATAGAAATGCAAGTTCTGTCTTTTTCTTCCTTCATCAAATATGGGACAATGAGATCCTCTAGTTGAGTTCTTTCAATTGGTTAAATCCTTTACCTATGACACATGAAGCAGTGAGATCCACACTTCCAGATGTTCCACTGTGGTTTTCAGGAATAACGAACCTTCTTTACTAGACATTTTTCAGATATATAACTACAAACCCTTCTAAAGGAGATCAAAGCTGGTTTGTTTTAAGCTGTGAATATTAGTTGGTAAGTTAATTAGAAACCTTTGACCACTTGGCAAATCCAGTTTTATTGATAGAACTTAAGTGGGCTGTGAACTGCTGATACACATGTGCAACATTTTAACTGTAATGTGCCTGTGTGTTTGAAAGAGGGAATGTGAAAGGAGCAGTTAGCTTTCCTCATCGTTTCCTGGTTATCTGCAGCGAAATGACCAGCTGGAATTCAATTTGGATAGATACTTGAAAGGGGACAAATGTGCAGGGCTATGGGGAAGGAGCAGGGCGAGGGGAACTAATTGGATGGCTCTTTCAAAGAGCCAGCACTGGCACGATGGGCCGACTGGTCTCCTTCTGTGCTGTAGGAGCCCATGCTTCCATAATAATGAGCATCAGTGGGTCAGTCTGCTATAAACCTCACCTGATGTTCCTATTTATCAAAATCAGTGGAAAGCAAAGATCAGACGGGTGTTTGATGTGCAGCCAGCCTGTTACTGCCTGTTTTACACTCCTCTCTGACAGTCGGTGATGACATTTTCCAATTTTATATCCCCCACCCCAGCCTTGTATCCTGGCCTTGTTCTTGGTTCCTGTTCCATGGGAATCGAAAGTAAGGGAAATTCGGGCGGAATCGTCCCAGACTCAGACTCGCACTAAGTGCGGTAGCGGGTGTGAAAAAAAGACGTTTTACCCGCCAGCCACAATGGTGGGTGTGTGTGCCACATCATCCCCTTCCCTCTTTATAAATGATGCAGTCACGGGAAACATGTCGTCTCGCTGGTGGGCAGCCTCCGATTTTCCCGCCACGCCATTACCTCGCTGCTTCCTCACGCCGGGCGTCATGTTTAAACTGCAGCCGCGCGCACACTTCTCAATGCTTACAGCCCAGGACAGCTCCGGTGAAGACATGGCCCCAAAAGCCAGGAAGAGTGCAGCCCCCCGATTCAGTGAATCATCCCTGGGACACCTTCTGGATGTTGTGGAGGCCGCCGCGATGCCCTCTACCCCCGCTCTTGCCGCACGAGGCCCCTCTCCAGCTTGGGAGGCGATGGCAGAGGTGGTCAGTGCCAATGCTGCACCAAATGGTCGGCCATCCAGAGCAGAAAAAGGATGAATGATCTTGTCCGTGCAGCCAGGGTAAGGGAACCATCTCATCAATCTCAACTCACTCACTCATAATCCCATCACACATTCACTGGCATCTCACTCACTGCCAGCTCAAAGAACATCACCACTCACTCTCTCACACACACCCTCACATCTCCATCTAGCCTCATCTCCTCTGGAGACTGACTCCTCATCCCATCCATGGCTCCACTCAGCACACAATCACTCCTGGTATCCTTCTCATTTGGCCGGGCATGCACCTGGCTCACACTCTCTCCATCTGTCTTTATGCAGGACAAGATTGCGCAGAATCAATGGGAGAGGTCCCAGGCCGGGGGAGGTGGAGTGCTGGATATCAAGGTCCTCGCTCTGTTGGAGAGTCGAGCGTTGGAGCTGTCCGGAGAGGACATGGACCCGTTCCTGCAGCGATGGTGAGGTCGGAGGTCACACCCACGTGAGGATCCTGCACCACATCATCCATCTCTCAACGCTGCTCCGAGCCCAATGTTCAGTCTTCAGCGTGGCTGCCAAGCACTAATAATCTCCACTTCCTGTCCACGGCACATCTGACACGTCGCCCTCAGGTAACCATAACCCGAACCTCCGTGCCAAGAGTGCCTTGGATGAGGGCCCTGAGGGCAGCATTGGTGAAGACCCATCACGGTGCTAACCCACACCCTCCACCAGCGCAGCAACACACACCTCGGGGGGACCTAGATATAGAAGAGCCTCAGGATCACAATCTGGTGAGCACAGCCCACAATCTGCTCCACAGCAGGAGGAGGCAGGGACATCTTTGGTCACCGGCACTCGGAGGACTGCTGGAAGCAAGGAATCTGCTGGGCTCCTGAAGGGGGCAGGTGCTGAAGGCTGACAAAGGATCAGGCGCATTTAAAGTTTCACGGCTGTGTCCCCATGATGTGACCCTGAACACAGCGCAAGCGAGCTGCCCTCAGCCAGACAGGAGTCAGACATTCACAGAGGCAATGTGAGGATCTGTGGAGTGACCTCACTCTATGTCGTCATCATCCTCCTGGAATCTAGTGAATATTAGGGCCTCTGCTACATCTCCATGACATGAGCCTGAACACTGAGGGTATGTGCACTGCCATCAGCCAGACAGGAGTCAAACGTTGACAGATGCAAGGAGAGGATGTCAGGACTGTCCTCACTGCATCTCATCATCATCCTCCATGAACCTTGCGGCTATGAGGGTCTCCCGAGCACCTGCCTCGTCTGGCCGGTGCGATGGCCTCATCATCGCCATCCTCGCCTTCGAGGACCTCATCACGGTCATCCCCTTTGTTGTCCTCCAATCAGAGGATACATGGAGTTCTTCCATCTCCTTCTCAGCCTGGTCCTCCCCTGTTGCAGCGCCAGGTTGTGTAGTGCAGCAAGCTACAATGATGCACGACACCCTTTGGGGACAGTATTGCAGTGTTTCACCGGACCTGTCCGGGCACTGGAACCTCATTTTCAAAATGCCTATCATTTGCTCCACCAAAATCTGGGTCGTGGAATGAGTCTCGTTCTCCTGTCGCTCTGCTGCAGTCTGAGGCCGCCACACGGGTGTCATTGGCCACGTCCCCTTGTCCCCGAGGAGCCAACCCTGCAGCCTCTGTAGACCCTGGAAGATGTCAGGGATCTGAGACCTGCTAAGGATGTAGGAGTCATGGAGGTTCCCTGGAAATCATGTGCAGACCTGCAGGATGTGTTTGTGGTGGTCGTACACCAGATGAACATTCAGCAAGTGGAAGCCCTTGAGTTGACGTGGTTGACTGCTTGTTGCTATGGAGATCTAAGTGCCATGTGAGTGCAGTCGAGGCACCCTGCACTTGTGGGAAACCAGAGATCGCTGCAAATCCCAGCGTTCTGTTCTGGCTTTCCTGATCCCAGGCGAAATAGTCTGTGCCTTCGCGAAGATGGCGTCCATAACTTCCTGGATACACTTGTGCGTGAAAGCTTCAGATCCCACACAGGTCACCTGTGGAACCCTGGAAGGAACCACTGGTGCAAAAATTGAGCATCGTGGTCACTTTCACTGCCACTGGCAGTGGATGCCGTCCATGTACCCATGGTGCCAAATCCCGCAGCGGGTGGCATATGTGACTGACCAGTTCCCTGGACATGCGCAGTCTTCAGCGACACTGGCTCTCTGTCATCTGCAGGAATGACAGGCGCCGAGTATAGACCCTGGGTCTAGCGAGGTGTCTACGAATGGCGGCTGTGCTTCTTCAGCTGTGTGTGCCACAGGCCCGGCTGCCCCTTCACCCTGAGGGAGGTGCTCCTCCCTGTGTCGAGCCAGGAGCCTCCATCACTTTCTCCTTCTCCTCTGCTCTCCGTAAGCCATGAGCCATCCCGCTAAATCACCAGGCTCCACGATACTGATGTTCTCCTCCAGCAGGATCAAAGAGAGAGAGACACGTGGGTTAGTATATGTGTCCTAAGAACCTCCCCTTGATTAAGTCTCAAGGCCCCTTCATGCATGCGCAGGAGAGTACTGGCCACCATTTGGATAGCCAGCGTGTAGTGCACTCCATTGACTGCCCAAAACCCCACCCTCGACCCCACTCCACCTGACCGATTGGCAGCAGATTTGCCCACTGGACTACATGCTGTGCTTTCAGCTCAGGTGCAGGCATTATTCTAACCCACACTGCAAGGCTGCGCAGTTAGCTTGAACCATGAGGGATATTGGTCCAAACTTTAATAGAGACATTGCAAGGGGCTCTGAGCTCCTCCACCAGTGACTGCTCCATGCCCACCTTTTGCAAGGGGGTTCTACAACTTTCTCAGGTGTCCAATTGCTCTGTTGCCCCCTGAAACGCACATTCATTTGCAATCTATGCCTGAGGGGTGAAAGTTTCTGGAGCATTTGGTGGTGCATTCATGCTTTTGCATTGCTTGAGTGGACAGAAAAGCTTCAGAGGCCCGACTCCTCCAAGTATGTGAATGGAGCTGCTGCTGAATGGTCTCAGTTGTGGAAGAATGCTCACCTTTGACAAGCTTTTCCAAGTGCATGGTCATTTCCCTCACCACCCCCCTCCCCCAGCATGTGCTTGTACTTCCTTCAGTCTGTTCTGCATTTAATTTTCAAGGTGATATTATTGTTGAGTAAGGTTATCAAGAGATATGGAGCAAGTGCAGGAAAATGGAGTTGAGATGCAGATCAGCCATTTTCAAATGGAATACAGAACAGGATCGAGGGGCTGAATGGTCGTCTTCCATTCCTTTGTCCCCGTCTAACAAATAGCACCTGAGGAAAGGTCAAGAGTCTTTAACCATATAGAAAGTACACTTACACTTGAATCTGACAGATAAGCACCTTGCTCAAATCAAGCAAACTACCCAACAAGGTGCAACTCTCCAAGTGCTGCAGGAAGTAGTGATGAAAGGGTGACCTGAGAGCATCAAGGTCACACCTGTGATCACAGAGCCTATTGGGCATACTGAGGTGAACTGACAACTCAAAATGGCGTCTTGTACAAAGGAAATAGAGTCATCATCCCTAAGCAGATGAGAGGAGAGATGCTGAAGCACACCCATGCAAGCCATCAAGGAATTGAATCAAATCTGAGGAAGGCAAGAGAAGCGCTCTACTGGCTAAACATGAGCAATGAAATTAAAGACCACATTGGCAAGTGCGGTGTGTGTGTAATGAGTACTGAGGTAAGCAAGCTAGAGAGCCATTGATAATGCATGACATCCCAGGCAGACCATGGATGAAGCTGGGAGTAGACCTCTTCACTACAGCAGGAACTGATTATCCTGTCACTGGAGACTACTACTCAGACTACTGGGAGGTAGACCAGCTGATTTTAATGACAACAGGAGAAATAGTAGAATGCCTGAAAGCACACTTCAGTCTTTACAGCATTCCAGACATTGTGATGAGTGACAATGGCCCTCCGTTCACGAGTGATGAATTCATCCGCTTCACAAAAGATTGGAAAATTCAACGCTATACATCATTTCCAAACTGTCCCCAGTCAAAAGGAAAGGCTGAGGTGGCAGTGAAAACCACCAAAGGAATCAACAAGAAATCGAGCAAATCTAGCACAGACGTATACAAGGCAATCCTCGAGTGGAGAAACACCGTAACTGAAGGCATGGAAAGTAGTCCAGTCCAAAGACTAATGTCATGTCAAACTCAAACTACTCTTCCAATAGCAAAAAAGCAACTGAAACCAGAAGTAGTGACAGACATGAGTGGGGAAAATCAAGGTGAAATTGCAGACAGTCAAATTTCATTTTGATAAAACTGACAAACCGTTGCCAGAGTTGAGCATTGGAGACCCCGTCAGGGTTCAAACCTTCAACACTTTCAACAAGAGCCAGCCCCCTTGGGAACTTGGGCCATGCGTGAAGCAGCTGCCACCTCGATCGTACGCGGTGGAAGTGAATGACCAAATATACACGGCAACAAGTGCCATGGTAACGGCACACTCCCCGGAGAAGGAACACGATTCAATTGAACAATCAATGACAACATGCATGCGTACCATTAAGAGACCTGCATGATTTAATGACTATGTGTGTGAGGCATGTGTAGAGGCTGACAAGAATAGCAAATAGTTTGCTAATGCTAGAGAACAGTTGTGGGTAACTCAGTTACACATAGAGCATGCAATGTTGTTTTGTTATGGAAAGGGGGTTGTTTGGGGTTTAAAATGCATTCATTAAGTGTCCTACCTGACTTTCCATGAGGCAATGCCTGGGGGCAGCCATGATTACATTCAGTTCAATAAAGACATTACACTAGAAAGATGTTTTAGTCTTTGCACTCAGCAAGGGTAGGGGGTGGCTCTCAATGGGCCTCCCCATGTTTCCCCCCACCTCCCCCTCCCCCTGCCTCCTGATGTCCAGTCCTTTGAGCAGGCATTGAATGAGTGAGGGACCCGCGCTCCCCCGCGCCCCCCCCCCCCCCCCCACCCCCACCCACCCCATGGGTGACAAGCAGCCGCATAAGTTTACCTAAAACAAAAACAAAAATACCTGGAAAAACTCAGCAGGTCTGGCAGCATCGGCGGAGAGGAACACAGTTAACGTTTCAAGTCCGAATGACTCTTCAACAGAACTAAGTAAAAAATAGAAGAGAGGTGAAATATAATCTGGTTTGAGGGGGGGGTGGGACAAGAAGAGCTGGATAGAGGGCCAGTGATAGGTGGAGATAACCAAAAGATGTTACATAACAATACATATATCCAGGGTAATGCCATGCATGTGTGCTGACTCCATGCTGACCCTTTCCAGTTTCTATATACACCCACGCACACTCTACTATCATGTGGTTCTCTACATCATATTGTGGGTGGTACTGTTCTTCAGTCCCACATTAACCCTTGCTCTGCTGAACACACTTATACTACACCACTGACAAGATGCAGCCCTGGGGGTTGGGTAAAATGTGAGAGAGAGACAGCATGGAGTCGAGGGGCACCGCTTTCCTCCCCACCAACTCTGTTCCTTACTGCAGTCTCCAGGCGATTGGATGAAGATTACAAAGCTTATGGAAGACCTCAGGCTTGCCTATTAATCTTGGTAGATTTAATTTATTTGTTATGGCACTCTGACCTCCCATTCTGCATCCACCTCCCATTACCTGATGAACTGCAAACACAGTGGGGGTGGGGGTGGGGGTGGGTCCCTTGTGATGCCGGTAAAATCGCACTGAACCATAAAATTGCTGCTAATTGGTTGGTTGCTGATGAGCCTCTGTTGGCTTTGTGCCATCCCAGGGTGGCCATCACTGTATTGAAGCTAACTTTGAGGAAAGTACGAGGAAGCAGGAACACATCAGGGAACTGGAAAGACGTCTTTCTCCATGATTTTCCTGCCACCCCCTTCCTCCCCCAACCCCCCTGCCATATTGCTACATCAGGTCATGGACACTGTGTTTCAGGCAGGTAATCCAATGAAAGGCTTTTAGTGGCATTGTAAACTTTTAGAGCAAATCATGATTGGTTTATGAACCTCCCTAGACCTGAGAGACTAAATTGAAGCTTAGAAAAGGTTGCCAGAAATGTGTTATTCTTCATAATATATGGTCAGTTTTTCCAATTCCCCTTGAGATCTGTGCAGCAGGTGCTTTGAGTATCACAGAAATGGAGGGAACAAGTGAATGGCAAAGACAGAAAGTCCTGATGCTCGAGCTGCATCATTACACCATCCTTTGGCTGGACCCTCATGATATTAAAGTTCCCACTTCAATGCCACCATTTCTGAAGCCTCCTTTTCTTTCACTGCTTCACTTCCAATTGTGAAACAATTGTTTTCTTAATAATTTCATTTCCTGCAAATGTGGAGTTCAGGAATCCTGATGTTAATCCTCGATTTTGAAACTCTCTTCCTTGTTTACAAATCTCTCCAATGGTCTCAACCCTCCTTATCCCTGTAATCTCCTTCAGCCCCACAACCCTCCTAGTACTCTGCACTCTTCTCATTCTGGCCACGTGATCATCCCCAATTTTAATTGCTCCACTATTGATGGCCATGCCTTCAGTTACGTGGGCCCCAAGCTCTGGAATTCCCTCCCTAAACCTGTTTGCCTCTCTACCTCACTTTCCTCCTTTAAGACCCTCCTTAGAACCTACCTCTTTGACCAAGCTTTTGGTCATCTGACCTAATGTGTCCTTATATAACCTGGAGTCAAATTTTATCTGATAACACTCGTGTGAAGCACCTTGGGGTGTTTTACTACATGCTTCTTCTTTCAGCTCCCATTTTATTTGGGGTCTCCACAATGCTGATTGATCACTCTTCTCCATCTCCTCTTGTTCACTCACCAATTCCTCTTCCAACCCTGCTGTATTTAAGTCTCTTGCCACTGCATCTGTCATCTGGTCTCAGGCCTTCCTCTTCTCCTTCTTCCTGACAGTCCCATCTCCATCGCTTGTCTCACCACATTGCCTCTCTCTCTTTTCCACCAGGTGACCATACCATTTTAATCTCTTCAAACACCAAATGCTCTTTGTTCTTAAGTTGTCCCTCGGGGTTGAGGATGACTTGCTTCCACATTAAATGAGTTCTCAGGTAACTGAAGAGTCCAATGTGTGACCTACAGCCTCTGTCACAGGTGAGGCAGACAGTGGTAGGGGGAACGGGTGGGTGGGGTACTCAGGTTGCCATGCGCTCCTTTCACTGTTGACGCTTGGCTTCAGCTAGCCCTTGGCGATGAGACTCGAGGTGTTCAACTCCTTTCCAGATGCGTTCCCTTCACTTTTGGGCGGTCTTGGGCCAGGGATTCTCAGATGTCAGTGGGGATGTTGCACTTTTTCAAGGAGGCTTTGAGGGGGTCCTTGAAACGTTCCCTCTGCCCTCCTGGGGCTCACTTGCCGTGTCGAAGCTCCGACTAGAGTGCTTATTTCGGGAGTCTCGTGTCAGGCATGCGGACTATGTGGCCCGCCCAGCGGAGCGGTCAATGCTTTGATGCTGGGGGTGTTGGCCTGAGTGGGAACACTGACATTGGTGTGCCTATCCTGCCAATGGATTTGCAGGATCTTGCGGAGGCAGCGCTGCTGGTACTTCTCCAGAGTTTTGAGGTGCCTGCTGTACATAGTCAACATCTCTGAGCCATATAGGAGGGCGGGTATCACTACAGCTCTGTAGACCGTGAGCTTGGTGCCGGGTTTGAGATCCTGGTCTTCAAACACTCTCTTCCTCAGGTGGCCGAAGGCTGCACTGGCACCCTGAAGACGGTGTTGAACCTCATCATCGATGTCTGCCTTTGTTGGTAGTCGGCTTCCAAGGTATGGAAAGTGGTCCACATTGTCCAAGGCTTCTTTATGGATTTTGATAACTGGGGGATGGGAGGCAGCACAGTGTGGAGGGGGCAGCTTGGTAGAGGGCCTTTGTCTTACGGATGTTTAGTGTCAGACCCATGCTTTCGTACGCCTCGGTGAAGGTGTTTACGAGGCTTGGAGCTCGGCCTCTGAGTGTGCGCAGATGCAAACATCATCTGCATCCTGCAGTTCACTGACAGGGGATAGGACCACCTTGGATCTGGCCTGCAGGTGGCGGAAGCTGGACAGGTTCCTTCTTGTTCTGTAGTTTAGCTCCACTCCAGCAGGGAGTTTGCTGAGGGTGCGATGCAGCAAGGAAGATCAAGGCACCCACTAACTCTGTTAGTTTGCTCCACTCAACATTCTCTCATCCACTCTGAGCAGCTTCAGTCAAAGCCTAGCACTGCGTGTGCTCATGAAAAATTGATTAGTATCTTGATTATATAGCGCCCTTACTACATTGAGGGCACTATATAAATGCAAGTTATTGTTTACCTGTCCTGATGAAAGGTCATTGACCTGAAATGTTAACTCTGTTTCTCTCTCCACAGGCGCTGCCTGACCTGTTGGGTATTTCCAGCATTTTCTGTTTTTACAGTCGCTGTTGAACCTGGAGATGGTCTGGCTCTCAATCTAACGGGTGTTCCGAAGTTATTGTGGCGCAAATAGGTTTTCACCAGTTAGTTTGTGCAGTGAGGGTGAGGGAGGAATCAAAGGTGATTCTTCAGAGGTCTCAATGAGAAAGAAAGTGCCAGGGGCCTGTCACAGAGAGAAAGTGGGCATTTGAATAGTTATTTGAAGGAATAGTACGTGGTATCACAGAAACAGATCATCCAGAACACCTTCGGTCTGTCCGCAAGCATGACCCAGACCTCCCTGTCGCTTGCCATTTTAACACTCCACCCTGCTCTCATGCCCACATGTCCGTCCTTGGCCTGCTGCAATGTTCCAGTGAAGCTCAACACAAACTGAAGGAACAGCACCTCATCTTCCAACTAGGCACTTTACAGCCTTCCAGACTGAATATTGAGTTCAACAACTTTAGATCATGAAATCTCTCCTCCATCCCCACCCACTTTTTCCAAACATTTATAATTTTTTAACAAATATATTTTTTCTTTTCCCACCTATTTTTAAATTTATTTCAATCTATTGTTTCATCTCTACCTTATAGCCCATTTCGATCCCTTCCCCCCCACCCCACCCCCACTAGGGCCATCTGCCACTAGCTTGTCCTGCTTGCTACCCTTAATGTCCCCATTAGCACATCCTTTAGATAATATCACCACCGTCAACACCCCTTTGTCCTTTTGTCTATGACATCTTTGGCAGTCTCTCCTTGGCCTCCACCTATCACTGGCCCCCTAACGAGCTCCTCCTGTCCCACCCCACCCTCTACCAGCTTATATTTCATCTCATTTCTATATTTTTTAGTTCTGATGAAGGGTCATATGGACTCGAAACGTCAACAGTAACCCTCTCCGCAGATGCTGTCAGACCTGCTGAGTTTTTTTCCAGGTATTTTTGTTTTTGTTCTAGATTTCCAGCATCCGCAGTATTTTGCTCTCATCCGGAAGTATCTTGTTGTTGTTTTAAATTCTGAACCTGATCTAAATCTCTGCTTCCCAAGCCACACAGGTTAGGAAAGATTGCTGTCACTGATTGCAATTCTTCACTACAAATCATTGTACGTAGCACTGTTAATCTAAATCACAGGGGAGGGCAGGGAGAAGACTAGGGTGGAAGTTGGGATTAATCTGACCTGGAAACAGTTGAGAGACATGTAAAGAGCAGCATTGTCACTCACCAAGTGTATAAAATGATGACAGAGTAGATAGGAAGGGCCTATTTCCCTTAGCAGAGAGATCAATAACCATGAGGCATAGATTTCAAGTAATTGATGGAAGGAATAGCGAGGAGCTGATAAATAATTCTTTCACCCAGAGGTGGTGGGGATCTGGAATTCACTTCCTGAAAGGGTGGTACAAGCAGAAACCTTCGTCCCGCTTAAAAAAAAATTTGGATGCACACTTGAAACGCAGTAATCTACAGGGCAATTGATCAAGTGGAATAGGTTGGGTAACTCTTTCTTGGCCAGCATGGTTATGATGGACCAAATGGCCTCCTTCTGCATTATGGATCTTACTGGTTTTTCCATGTTTTTCAGCTAAATGTTTGTCCCTGTGTTGTGAATCGTTTTGTGCCTGCAGTCAGTGCGTGTGTCTATGGTGTGTCTTTCATCATCTTGTGGTGCCAGGACTGTCATTATACCAGCCACTGGCATTGAGCAGCACACATGTGGTCAGACAGTCAGATAATCTACTAAAAAAATAGACTTCTGCTCTTCCCTTTAAGATCCAACATCAAATAGTCTGCATCTGTGCATGGGGACATTCTTTATATCTTCATAATGTTCCATTTACCTTCTGACAAACCCGAAGCACCACATTCACAGCATTTCTTTTATCTAATCAATTAGTCACATTCAAAAGACTCTGTAAAATTTATTGAATATGACCTGTCTCTGACAAATCCATGTTGCCTTTCCTTGGTTAACGCACTGACTTTTAAGTCTTCACTAACTTTATCTTGAATTATGGGTTCCCAGAATTTGGTCAAAACAAATATTAGGCTAATTGGTCAATGGTTACCAAGTTTATCCTCCCCTGGGATTATGGCCCAGTGGTTTATCCACCTTCACCTCTGATGAATCGTATTTAGCATCAATTCCATTTCTGGAGTTATTGTAACCAATTACTTCAAATCCCCCTTTCATGTACTTACATTCTCACTTCCAGCATCATTAGTTAAAAACATTGGAAAACCTTATCAAATATCTCCATCATACTTCATCCTCGACTATAAGCACAGTCTATCATCCCTCTGCAGTGATAACCTCTCTTTGATGATTGCATTACAAATGCCCGTACTATATATTTTTACATCATCTGTTAGTTTTTCTCACTTTGTGCTTTAATCCTTCTAACCTTATTTGTCCCCAACACTTTTTTCAGGATTTGTGGTTACCTTTAGTCTGTCAACCCTTGTTTTACCATGAACCCCACCTTCAGGTTTCAGTTGAACTTTGATCTCTCCATTTAGCCAGGGAACTCTATTCTTTGATCCATTCCCCTTTTGCCTTATAAGAATAAATAAATTTGTTACCTTGGCTCTTTATCTCACTGAGCTCTGTTTCTTTCCGATCGAGTGCCTCATCCTTCTCCATTGTCCTTTCTGATTCTTCCATTCAATCAAACCCCATCGTATTTTGTTGATCATGTCCCCATCTCAATACATCCCACGGTGCGTTTATAACCAGGTATGGTCTTCTGAACTGTTGGCAAGATTCTAATCTAGGAAACATGGTCAATTTATGCGCTGCGGTATCCCACAAGTGGCAATGCAATAGTGACCCAATAGTCTGTTTTGTTTACTGTGGCGGAGGGTTAAACGTTGACCAGGACACCGGGGAGAACTCCCCTGCTCCTCTTCAAACATTGACATTGGATCTTTTATGTCCAATTGACAGGACAGATGGACTGTCGATTTAATATCTCATCTAAAGGACAGCACCTCCGACAATGCGATGCTCCCTTAGTATTGCATCTCTGAGAGGGTGGTGTTGTCTCAGTCCTGATCCTCTGACAGCGCAGTGGTCCCTCAGTACCGACCCTGCGGCAGTGCGGCGTTTCCCCGGTACCGACCCTGCGGCGGTGCGGCGTTCCCCCGGTACCGACCCTGTGGCAGTGCGGCGTTCCCCCGGTACCGACCCTGCGGCGGTGCGGCGTTCCCCCGGTACCGACACTGCAGCGGTGCGGCGTTCCCCCGGTACTGACCCTGCAGCGGTGCGGCGTTCCCCCGGTACCGACCCTGCAGCGGTGTGGCGTTCCCCCGGTACCAGCAGTGCGGTGTTCCCTCGGCACTGAGCATTTTCTAAAATTAGTGTATGTTGCTGAAGTCATCATAACTGTGGCTGGTCATTGATTTTGACTGGACAATCTGTGAAAAAATTTTCTTGTTTGATTCTGAAGAATTATTAATAAAAATAAATTAAAACCTGAATAATGAATAGAATCATCAAATGGTATAGTACAGGAGCGGGGGGTGTTGCTGTGGTGAACATTAAATTAATTGCACTTCTTTTTCTTGAGTTGAACTCTGATGAAAGCTTTCTACCAGCTGGAAAGTCCAGCTGCTTCTCAACCGACTTCATTAGACAAAATTGAAATTGGGTCATAATTATTCAAAATAAATTGGGAAGAATCCAATCAGTCAAGTAAGCCGTATCTTTGATGATTCATAAGTGAAAAATAAAATCTCTAGGCGAGTGCTGAGTATTATTAGTTAAAGATACATCTTCCAAAATCAAAAATGCACAGCGCTCTCGCCCCTAAGTCAGAAGATTGTGGGTTTAAAATCCATTTCAAAGTCTCGAGCACAAAATCTTGGCTCATACTCCCAGTGCCTTAGCTGAGGATGTGCTGTATTCAGCCACCCTGTCTGCCCTGTCCAGTCGATGTATAATATCCCACGGCACTATTAAAGAAGAGCAGGGGCACTCTCCCCCGTGTCCTGGACAATATTTAACCCTCAACCAATGTAACTAAAACAGATGAGCTGGTCATTATCACAACGCTGTTTGTGGGGTCTTGCTGTGTGCAAATTGGCTGCTGCATTTCCTACATTACAACGGCGACTACACTTCAAAAGAACTTGATTAGCGGTAAAGTATTTGGGGCATCCTGAGGCGGTGAAGGACAAGTCTTTCTTTATTTTTTTAAACATGATGTTTGTCTTCAATTCCAGACTCCCTAATGTCCTGGGGACAATCATTGACATCTGGTTATAAATGAAATCTTTACAAAACATTCCCATTCCATAACCCTGAAGGTTGGGCTTTGATGTCAACTGTACAATCTTTAGAGTGGTTGCTATTTTCAAAGTGTCTTTTTCTGACCCATTAATTCCAGCCTTCTGTGAAAAATTTCAATCCACTCCAAATAATAGGGATGCACTGGCCGGGGAAATGCAGTGGCCAATGTGTGCACAGCAAGATCCCACAAACAGCAGTGTGATAACGATCAGATAATCTGGTTTTTAGTGATGTTGGTCGGTGGATAAATATTGACCAGGACACTGAGGAGACCCCTGCTGTACCTCATATAGCACTGTGGAATATTTCACGTCTGGCTGAGGAGTCAGACACAGCCTTGGGTTAATGTCTCATTGGAAAAAAAGCACCTCCGACACTGCAGCACTCCCTTACTACTGCACCGGGAGTGTTGGCCTGGATTATGTGCTTCAGTCTCTGGCATGGGACTGTAATTTAACCTTAATGGGTTTTATTATAATTTTTGATGCTGTTGTACGCAGTGCAAAGCTCCATCAAACGAATAAAAGATAAATAAGCCACCCTGTATTTGGTTGTACCTTGGCATCGTAATGTCAGATTCCCTAATTCATTATTAAGATCATTAAGATCATGGGTGTCACTGACAAGTCTGGTAGTTATTGCCCACCCCTAGTTTGTGGTTGTCGGAGTTCAGTCATCTCAGCTCCAGGACATCACTGCAGGAGTTCCTCAGGGTAGTGTCCTCGGCCCAACCATCTTCAAGTTTGAGGCTACTTCAGAGATCGTTTCAGAGTCAACTGCACTGGTAAAGGGACAAGGGTAAATTGAATAAACCCAGGATGTATGGGGCGGCTGGTTTAATTTCCTAAGGGATTTTCATGAACCATTTGGGTTTTTATGACAATCCAACAGCTTCATGGCCACTTTTACTGAGAACAGTTTATTATTCCAGCATTGCATTCCAAATTTCTGAACAACCACGTTTGGATTTGAACTCATGTTTTTCTAGAATACTAGTCTAGTCACATAACCACCACACGATCATACACTTACTAGTGTAAGAAATGGCCTGTAAAATGGGAGAATGTTTAAACATCCCATGATCCTTTCAAATTAGCCCACATTGTCCTGCCGCTCTGTAACACTAAGTCAGTCAGTTGATAACCCACAGGTGAAGTTCTAATCACAGCAACTACTCAACATGCGCTTCTCTGTCTGCACTAAACTTTCTTGTCGAAAGACACAGATCAGCCTCAGACCAGTGCAACCTCCTGCTACCATGCACAGCCCCTACCAAAGTTGGCTGAACTAGAATGATTTTGCTGTGTCTGCTGTGACTCAGTGGGTAGCACTTTTGCCACTGAGTCAAAAGGTCGTGGATTCAAGTCCCACTCCAGACACTTGCGCACAAAAATAGACTCATATTCCAGTGCGGTACTGTACTAAGGGAGTGCTGCATCATCAGAAGTGCTGTCTTTTGGATGAGAGATGAAACCAAGGATGCACCTGCACTCTCAGATGGACAAAAAAGATCCCACAGTATTATATTGAAAGAGCAGGGAGTTCTCCTCAGTTTCCTGGCCAACATCTATCCCTCAGTCAGCATCCCTAAAAACAGATTTATCTGCACAAATTACCTCATTACAGTTTTGGTTCAAACATGGACAAAAGAGCTGAACTTCCAAGGTGAGATGAGAGTGACTGCCCTTGACATCAAGGCTGCATTTGACAGAGTGTGGCATCAAGGAGCCCGAGCAAAACTGGAGTCAATGGGAATCGGGGGGAAAACTCTCTGCTGGTTGGAGTCATACCTAACACAAAGGAAGATGGTTGTGGTTGTTGGAGGTCAGTCATCTCAGCTCCAGGACATCACTGCAGGAGTTCCTCAGGGTAGTGTCCTAGGCCCAACCATCTTCAGATGCTTCATCAATGACCTTCCTTCCATCATAAGGTCAGAAGTGGGGATGTTCGCTGATGATTGCACAATGTTCAGCAGCATTCACGACTCCTCAGATACTGAAGCAGTCCATGTCCAAATTCAGCAAGACCTGGACAATATCCAGGCTTGGGCTGACAAGTGGCAAGTACCATTCGGGCCACACAAGTGCCAGGCAATGACTATCTCCAACAAGAGAGAATCTAACCATCGACCCTTGATGTTCAACGGCATTACCATCACTGAGGCCCCCACTATCAACATCCTGGGGGTTACCATTGACCAGAAACTGAACTGGATTAGCCATATAAATACTGTGGCTACAAGAGCAGGTCAGAGGCTAGGAATCCTGTGACCAGTAACTCACCTCCTGACTCCTCAAAGCCTGTCCACCATCTACAAGGCACATTCCAGAATGTGATGGAATACTCCCCACTTGCCTGGATGAGTGCAGCTCCTACAACACTGAAGAAGTTTGACACATCCAGGACAAATCAGCCCACTTGATTGGCATCACATCTACAAACATTCACTCCCTCTACCACCGACGTACAGTGGCAGCAGTGTGTACCATCTACAAGATGCACTGCAGCAATTCACCAAGGCTCCTTAGACAGCACCTTCCAAACCCACGACCACTATCATCTAGAAGGACAAGGGTAGTAGATAGATGGGAACACCACCAGCTGCAAGTTCCCCTCCAAGTCACTCACCATCCTGACTTGGAAATATATCGCCGTTCCTTCACTGTCGCTGGGTCAAAATCCTGGAACTCCCTCCCTAACAGCACTGTGGGTGTACCTACACCACATGGACTGCAGGGGTTCAAGAAGGCAGCTCACCATCATCTTCGCAAGTGCAACTAGGGATGGGCAATAAATGCTGGCCCAGCCAGTGAAACCCACATCCCGTGAATGAATAAAAAAAAAAAAATTGGCTTTTGTGTTCCTATATTACGACAGTGAATACACTTCAAAAGTAATTGTTTGCAAAGTGCTTAGGGACATCCTGAGGTTGCGAAAGGCACAATAGAGATGTAAGTCTTTCTTTTCTTTTTGTCTGATTACATGTTGCTGTAAAATCACAATAGCTGGTCCCACCACCAAAACTTTACACTGAAGTTTACCATTGTTGTTTATTTGTGAGCAAATCATCAAGGTCAAAACCAATATTGTATCAGTTACAATGAGAGTTGACAAGCTAATTCCCCACATAATATTGCCAAAAACAGATGGACAGTTTATTTAATAGTGTATTGTTTCAGGTTTCACTGGAAAAAACTGATACTTGTCAGGCATAAGGTTCTAAAAACATTGTAAGCTGTGACACTAGAGTTCAAACACTTTGCACTTGCCAGTTAAACCTTGATACAGGACCTAGATCCTAGATCCAGTTCTGCCGAAGGGTCATGAAGACTCGAAACGTTGACTGATTTCTTCTCCACCGATGCTGCCAGACCTGCTGAGTTTTTCCAGGTAATTCTGTTTTTGTCCTAGATCCATTGTTGTTTATAATATATGATTGTGAATTTTCATTCCAATTTGACTTCCCATTGTAATACTACCTGTCTGCTTGAAGATCCTGTGCAGCATCAAATTTAAGGAAGGCTGTTGACACTTGCACAATGGATTCATTCTCAATGTATCCTAACTCACATCAAATCCCATTCACCGATCACTCCTGTGCTCGCTGACCGACATTGACTTCTGGTCAGAGAACAGCTCAAATTTAAAGTTCTTTTCCCTTTGTTCAAATTGCTCCCTGGCATCGCCCCTATCTCTGTAATCTCTTCCAGCATTACAGTCCTCTGAGATCTCTGTGGCCCTCTAATTCTGACCTCTCATCCATCTCGCACTCCATTTGTTCCACCATTGGCCAGTTTGCCTTTCTCTTCATAGGCCCTAGCCTCTGAAATTTGCTCCCTTAACCTCTCCACCTCTTTCTCTTCCTCTTAGAATATCTGTGTAAAACCTACCTCTTTGACCAAGCTTTTGGTCACCTGCCCTAATGTCTCCCTCTTTGGCTTGCTGTCAATTTTTGTCTGATGTTCTACTGAAGCACCTTTGGGCTGTATTACTACATTTAAAGGTGTTATATAAATGTAGGTTGTTGTTGCCAATGGCAAATCCTTAGCATGGCAGACAGCACAGTTTTGTTATGCAAGGAGAAATTAGTGTGGAAACTGGCTGTCCTTTGAGTCCCATTGTGGTTTATAATCTCTACACAGAGAAAGGAGAATCTTACCTTATTTTGGATGAGGTGTTAAACTGAGGTTCCACCTGCTCTCTCAGGTGAGTTCAAAGGTTCAGTGAGACTACTTGAAGAACAGCGCATGAGTGCTCCCCAATATCCTTGCTGATATTTATTGTTGATGGATGAATAGATGGCACAAAAAGAAACAAATTATTGTGATACAATAGACATTAACAGAGACATGGTTGCAAAGTGACCATGGTTGGGATCTGAATATTCAAAGGCACTTGACATTTCTGAAAGACAGAAAGAAATGAAAAGGAGGTGAGGTAGCTCTGTTAATAAGTGATGAGATCAGTGCAGTAGTGAGAAATTACATTGGTTCAGAGGATCAAGATGTAGAATCAGTTTGGGTAGAGACAAGAAATAACAAAGGAAAGAAGACACTGGTGGGAGTAGTTATGCTGTAGAACCGAATATAAATCAAGAAATATGGGGGCTTGTAAGAAAGCATTTGGTACAGTTTCTTAGAACAATATGTTCTGGAACCAACCAGGGAATAGACTATTTTAGACTTGTAAAATGTAATGAAATAGGAGTAATTAATGACCTCATAGTAAAGAATCCACAAGTAAGAATGATCATAACATGATGGAATTTCATGTTCAATTTGAGGGTGAGAAATGTGGATCTGAAACTAGAGTCTTATGCTTAAATAAAGGCAATTACAAGGTTATGAAGAGAGATGGTGAAAGTGGAATGGGGAAATAGGTTAAAAGGTAAAATGGTGGAGAAGCAGTGGCAGACATTTAAGGAGATATTTCATTACTCTCAACAAAGGTATATTCCTTTGAGAAAGAAAGACTCAATGAGAAGGATGCATCCATGGCTAGCAAAGGAAGGTTTCAAATTGAAAAAAAAGATGTACAATGTTGCATGGAAGGCTGGGAAAATTTTAGAAACCAGCAAAGAAGACTGAAAAAATAAAGAGGGAGAAATTAGAATGTAAGAAAAAACTAACAAGGGATATAAAAATGCAGCAAAAGCTTCTGTAAGTATATAAAAAGGAAAAGAGTAGCTAAAGTGAGTGTTGGTTTCTTGGAGAGTGAGTGAGGCTGGAGAATTAATATTGGAACACAAGGAAATGGCAGAGACTTTGAACAAGTATTTTGTATCTTCACCGTAGAAGGTGCAAAAAGCATCCCAAGACCAGGAGAAAATCAAGAGACAAGAGCAAGGAAGGAACTTAAAAAAAATCACAATCGCTGGAGAAAAAGTAATGGGAAAACTAATGGGACTAAAGGCTGATAAGTGCCCTGGACCTGATAGCCTGCATGCGAGGGTCTTAAGAGAAGTAGCTGCAGAGATAGTGCATGCATTGGTTGTAAGCTTCCATGCTTGATTGGCACCCCATCCACATCGTTCAACATCCACTCTCTCCACTGTCATGCATAGCAGCAGCAGTGTGTACCGTCTACAAGATGCACTGCAAAAAATACACCAAGGCTCTTTTGACAGCACTTTCCAAATCCACGACCTGTACCGCCTAGAAGGACAAGGGCTGCAGATACATGAGAATAGCACCACCTACAAGTTCCCCTCCAAGTCACACACCTTCCTGACTTGGAAATATGTTGACGTTCCTTTACTGTCCCTGGGTCAAAATCCTGGAACTCCCTCCCTAACCGCACTGTGGGTGTACCTACACCACATGGACTGCAGCGGTTCAAGAAGGCAGCTCACCACCACCTTCTCAAGGGCAATTAGGGATGGGCAATAAATGCTGGCCCAGCCAGCGATGCCCATATCCCAAGAATGAATAAATAACAATTCCCTCGTTTCTGGAAAGGTCCCAGTGGATTGGAAAACTGAAACTGTATCAGCTGTATTCAAGAAAGGAGGGTAGAGAGCAGGAAACTATAGATATAAGCAAATTACTGCAGATTCTGGAAATCTTAAATAACAACAGAAAATGCTGGAAAAACTCAGCAGGCTTGGCAGTATCTGAGGAGAGAGAAACAGAGTTAACGTTTCGAGTCCATCTGAGGGTTATACGGACTCGAAACATTAACTCTGTGTCTCTCTCCACAGATGCTGTCAGATCTGCTGAGTTTTTCCAGCATTTTCTGTTTTTATTATAGTAGGAAACTATAGGCCAGTTAGCTTAACATCTGTCATTGGAAAATGCTAGAATTCATTATTAAGGAGGTAGTAGCAGGACATTTAATGAATCATAATAATATCAGAGGGTCAACATGATTTTGTGAAAGGGAAACTGTGTTTGACAAGTTTATTAGAGTTCTTTGAGGATGTAGCAAGCAGAATGGATAAAGGGGAACCAGTAGTTGTAGTGTATCTGGATTTCCAAAAGGCATTCGATAAGGTACCGCATAAAAGATTACAACACAAGATAAAAGCTCATGGTGTTGGGGCTAATAATAGTATACATAGAGGATTGGTTAACTAACAGAAGTAGTATTGGGATGAATGAGTAATAGGAACAAAGGAAATAGGAGCAGGAATAGGCCATTCAGCTTCTAGAGCCTGTTTCCCCCCTTCAACTGGATCATAGCTGATCTTCTATCTCAATGACATTTTCCCACTCTATCCTCATACCCCTTGATATCTTTAACATGTAGAAATCTATCAAACTCTGTCTTGAATATACTCAATGACTGAGCACGCACAACCCTCGGGGATACAGAATTCCAAAGATACACCACCCTCTGAGTGAAGAAATTCCTACATTTGATCCCTACAACCAAATCATTGATATAGATTGTGAATAGCTGGGGCCCAAGCACTGATCCTTACAGTACTCCACTTGTCACAGCCTGCCAACCTGAAAATGATCTGTTTATCCCTACTGTTTTCTGTTCTTTTAACTAATTCTCAATCCATGCCAGTATATTACCCCCAATCCTATGTGCTCTAATTTTGTTTACTAATCTCTTACATGGAACCTTATCAAAAGCCTTCTGAAAATCCAAATACACCACATTCACTGGCTCCCCCTTATCTATTTTGCTTTTTACTTCCTCAAAAACCTCCAACAGTTTTGCCAAACATGACCTCCCTTTCATAAATCCTTGTTGTCTCTGCCCAATCCGACCATTATTTTCAAAGTGTCTAGTTATCACTATTTTTTAATAATAGATTCTAGCATTTTCCCGACTACTGATGTCAGGTTAACAGGTCTGTAGTTCCCCATTTTCTCTCTCTCTCTCTCTCTCTCCTTTTGTAAATAGTGGGATTACATTTGCTACCTTCCAATCTGCAGGAACCATTCCAGAATCTATAGAATTTCGGAAGATGATCACCAATGCATCCACTTTCTCTACAATCACCTCTTTCAACACTCTGTGATGTAGATCATCAGGTCCAGAGGATTTTTCATCTTTGGTCCTATTAATTTCTCCAGTACTACTCTTTTACTGATAGTAATTGTTAACCACAATAAGAGGTTGTGGTGGAAGAATTAATCCAGACTGGTCTTTTCGGTTCAAGCTGGTTTATTTTCAAGACAACTCCACAGTGCCACTGACTTCCAAGTAGCTTCCACACAAAGTGTTCCAGCTGTATCTTTTTATTCTATTTAGATGGGACAATCAATGCCCTCACCTGTTTAACTAGCAATTGTCTTTAACAAGGTGATTGCCATATTGACAGTAATTTCTTTCACTTCCTGATTCTTGCTAGTCCCCTTTGTTCTCGAGTATTCCTGGGAGGTTTTCGTATCTTCCTCCGTGAAGACAGACAAAAAAATATTTATTTAATTTCTCTGCCAATTCCTTATTCCCCATTATAAATTATCCTGCCTCTGCCTGTCATGGGCCCACACTTGTCTTTGCTAATCTTTTCCTTTTTACACACCTATAGGAGCTTTTACAGTCCATTTTTATGTTTCTTGCTAGTTTACTTTTACATTCTATTTTCTCTTTCTTTATCAGTTTCTTGGTCCTCCGTTCTAAAATGCTTCTAATCCTCAGGCTTACTATCTTTTCGGCAAATTTATAAGCCTCTTCCTTTGACCTAATACTGTCATGTTTTAACTATGGGGTCACTTTGCTCGCGAACCAACTGCACGCTCATCTATCGGCAGGCAAGTCGATTACAATATACAGCAGACACACAGACCAATGTGAAACGAAGCACATACTATTTATTTACACAAACACAGGCACTGACATGATGTGTGCTTCTCCAGACAGACCCTACTCTAGACTGACATCAACATGGTAGCCTGCATTACACAGCTATTGGGTCTTACAGTCACGTGGGCAATCTGCTCACAGTCTCTTAAAGGTGTATTACACCTCAGGTTACCATGTCCCTCCCCCTTTACTTGAAAGTACATTTTACAATATATTAACTGTTTACAAAAATGAACTACTTACAGATTCAGTCTCTCTGGAGGCTTTTTCAAACGTGTTGACCGTTATAGTTCTACCACTTCGGATGGTTTATCTGAGACCTCCCTCTCAGGATTTATCTGTCCACTAGGCTCCCCAGTAGGAACCTGTAAGTTTGCCTCTTCGTCTCTCTCCGGCTCAATGGATTCTGCAGGTACTTCCATAGCAAGAAGAGTTCCTTCTACCTGTGGTGTAGACTCCAACGGAAATGCTTGGCGCAACTTTTCTTGTAGATCTTTTTCCCGTTTCCTGAGGTGATCTACATGTCTCCCGATTATTGGACCTTCAACCGATGTATGGTAGGATAGGGGTCCTGTCACTGCACTGACTTCACCTGATAGCCATTTGGGCCCATCTCCAAAGTTCTTCGTGAAAATGGCTTCCCCAACAGTGAAGTTTCTTTCACGACTGTGGTAATTGTGTTCATTTTTCTGGGCCTCCTGACTTCTCTCTACCTCCCCGCTAAATTTGGCCTTATGAGACTTAACCATGTCCTGAGACGTCTCTTCATTAATAACTCTGCGGGTGTAATATTGGTGGTCGTATGTGGCGTGGTTCTGTAGCTGAGCAGGAGGTGTAATAACTTTGTTGCTATAGAGACCCCTCTTTCTTCATTCCGGCCTTCAAGGTCCGGACTGCCTTCTTGGCCAACCCATTGGGTGCAGGATGGTATGGTGAGGTCTTGACATGTGATATGCGTTAAGAATTGTAAATCTTTGGAACTCCCTGCTGGTGAATGCTGTTCCATTATCAGACACTATTATCTCTGGTAAACCATGTATCATGAAACTCTGACACAATCTGTCTATGGTGGTGGCAGATGTGGGTGATCTCACCTCGTTTACATCCCTCCATTTGGAGTGGGAATCGATAGGTAAAAGGAACATTGTGCCCAAAAAAGGCCCCATGTAGTCAACGTGGAGGGAGACCCATGGCCTTCCTGGCCATTCCCAAGGATGCAGTGGAGCAGAAGGAGGTAATTTCTGCATCTGTTGGCACTGCATGCAGCTCTTGACCGTGTTTTCGATCTCAGTGTCCACCTCTGGCCACCATTAGTAGCTCCGCACCAGCATTTTCATTCTGGAAATGCCGGGATGAGTGCTATGCAATTCTATCAATAATGGTTGTCTTCGTCTGGGAGGCACAATGACTCTCGCTCCCCACAGTAAGATGCCAGCCTGGCAGGTGAGCTCATATCTCCTGTTAAAATAGGGCTTCATTTCGTCCGAGTTTGGCTCATTAGACCATCCCTGCAAGATTTGCTCCCTTACGTGAGACAAACTGGATTGTGGTCTGTCCACTCTCTGATCTGCCTGGCATTCACTGGGTGATGAATCCAGAAAGTTAAATAACAAGACAGGTTCTTGGGGGATGGGGACATTCACATTGCTGTCCTTCAGGGGTAATCAGCTCAGCGCGTCGGTATTGGCAATCTGACTTCCCGGCTGGTGGATAAAAGTATATTCGTAAGCAGCTAGAATCAGTGCCCACTTTTGGATGCATACTGAGGTGATTGGGGGTATTGCCTTATCTTGCCCGAACAAACCTATTAGTGGCTTGTGGTTGGATACTAGGGTGAAGTGGTGACCATGGATGTATTGGTGGAATTTCTTAACGCCAAATACAATAGATAAGCCTTCTTTCTCTATTTGTGAGTATCTTCGTTCTGCCTCACTGAGTGTTCTTGAAATGTAGCCAATGGGCCGTTCGGAGCCTTATGTCATCCAGTGGAAGAATACTGCCCCTACTCCATAAGAGGATGCATCACATGTTAAAATCAATTGTTTCTTTGGGTTGAAATGTACCAACAGGGCCGATTAAAGTAGTAACTGCTTTACTGTCGTAAAAGCCTGTTGTTGTGGGGCTTGTCAAGTCCACCTGTGGTTTTTCTTGAGTAACCCCCGTATAATGGAGCCAGTACTGTCAACAAATTTGGGAGAAAACGACCATAGTGGTTAACCATTGCCAAGAAGCACTTGGGTTCTGTGGCATTTTTCAGGGCTGGCACCTCACGAATAGCTCTCACCTTGTCTTCTACTGGGTGAAGGCCCTGCGAGTCGACCCTATGACCCAGGTAAGTCACTTCTTTTGCTTGGAAGATACACTTTTCCCTTTTCAAGTGTACTCTGGCTTGTGAGAAACGCTTCAATACCTCTTCCGGGTTAGCCAGTGTTCTTCATCAGTTAGTCCTGTTACTAGGGCATCATCAAGATAAACCACCATGTTAATGGTCAACTTGTAATCCCCGCATATTCGCACACTCTGGTCAGGCTTTAGTACTGGAACTATGGGCACTGCCCATTCGGAAAGTTGTACAAGTTGTAAGCCTCACAACCTTCCCAGCCTGTCTAATTCAACATCCGCCTTTTCTCGTAATGCATAGGGGACTGGCTGCGCCTTCAAATATCTGGGGGTTCTCCAGGATCCACATAGATTCTAGTTTGTAGCCCCTGAATCTTCCCGAGTTCTTCCCTGACACGGGCATATTTCTGTAATAATTCTTGTAGGTCTTTCATCCTGAGTTGGGAAATCTCAGTCCACTCCAACTTTATTTCCTTAAGCCAGTTCCGACCAAGTAGAGTTGGACCCTCTCCTGCTACCACGATCAGGGATAAGTTAGTAGACTGGACTCCGTATTGTACTGGAATCTTGCATATACCTTTCACTTGTATGTTTTCGCCAGTAAATGTCTTTAGTCTGGCTTCTGAATTTTCCAACTTTAGTGAGTGGCCTCCTCTGTTCAGGTACTTAAACCTGTGTTCCCTGTGACTGTTGTGGATGTGTCTGTATCCACCTCCATTTGAAAGGGTTTTCTATTGACTTCTACTGTCACATAGATTGGCTGTTTTACCCGTTTTTAAGTTGTGTAGCGAGTAAATATCTGACTCTGTTTCTTCCGGCTCCTCCATTATATAAATTTCACGACTTCTGCCTTTTTGTTTGAACTTTGGCCTCAATCTTTCTTTACAATGTCGCATAATGTGCCCATTGCAATGGCAGTAGAAGCACTTGATTCTTTAAATTGTTGTTCGTTTGTAGACTGTCTGGTTTCAATTCTGCTATTATGAATGTGGTTTTTATCCATTAAGCCATTGCTTTTTGTTGGTCTGTTAATGGCGGCTGTTTCCCGCCTTTCCATGGAGCCCTGCGCCTCCGCACCATTTCTAACCGGTGCCTCCCTCCCAACGTGAAGAACGGTGCCATTTTGTGCTCGATTGATTTCTTCCGACTCCCTGATTGTGCTTTCCATTGTGAGCGCCAACTCCTGGGCTTTGCTGAAATTCAAATTTGTCTCAGACAGCAACCTTTTTTGAATGGCGTCTTTGTTAATCCCATACACTAATTGGTCTCTTAACATGTTGTTAATCGACGTGCCGAACTCACAGCGCTCTGACAGTTGTTTTAAGACTGCTACATAGCAAGTGACTGTCTCTCCAGGGGTGTAACACCTTGAATTGAATTTAAAACAGTGTGTTGTTACTGAAGATTTCGGTTGGAAATGACCTTTCACTAGATTCACTAACTCATCAAAGCTCTTGGAATCTGGGGCATTGGGTGCTGATAGACCACGGATTAGGCTGTAAGTTATACTGCCACATCAACAAGAGGATCACCCACCTCTTCTCCTCCCCCGATATGGCATTGGCCAAAAAGAAGAATGCGAGGCGTTCAATACAATGTGACCAGTCATCGATGGTCTGATCAAACAGTTCGATGTGGCCAAATTGTATCATATTGGAGGGTGAGGGCTTCGATGACTACGCTGAGGATTTACAATGTAATGTACTTACAGTCGGCCTGAAGGCGTGGCTACTTTAGTGCAGCTAAGTTTTCGCGGCTTTCCTTGGTGTCGTCTACTGGCCTCATCGCCAGTTGTTATCCTTTAACAAAGGGTCCCTTTGCTCGCAAACTAGTTGCACACTTATCTGTTGGTAGGCTAGTCAATTACAATATACGGCAGACACAGTGACCAATGTGAAATGAAGCACAACTATTTATTTACACAAGCACAGAGCATTAATGTGATGTGAGCTTCTCCAGCCAGACCCTACTCTAGACTAACATTTACATCGTAGCCCGCACTACACAGCTATTGGGTCTTACAGTATCTGGTCAATCTGCCCACAGTCTCCTAAAGGTGTATTACACCTCAGATTACCACAAATACAATCTTTAACTTCTCTTGTTAGCTATGGTTGGGTCATTTCTCGGGTTGGGTTTTTGTGCCTCAAAGGGATGTAAGTTTGTTGTAAACCAGGTTTTAATTCTTTAAAAGCTAGCCATTGCCAGTCTACCCTTATACCTTTTTAATGTAGTTCCCCAACCTACCGCAGCCAATTTGCCCCTTATACCTTTGTAGTTTCCTTTGTTTAGATTTAAGACCCTAGTTTCGAATTGAACGATATCACTTTCAAGATAAAAACAAAAAGCTAAAAGCTACTGCGGATGCTGGAAATCCAAAACAAAAACAGAATTACCTGGAAAAACTCAGCAGGTCTGGCAGCATCGGCGGAGAAGAAATCAGTTAACGTTTTGAGCCTTCATGGCCCTTCAGCAGAACTGAAGCATAGTTAGGAGAAGGGAGAAATATAAACTGGTTTAAGGTTGGGGGGTGGGGGGGGCGCGGGGGGGGGAAGAGAGACGTTGAGGGTATGGTGATTGTGGAGATAAGCAGTGATAGGAGCAGATAATCAAAATTAAAATAATTAAAATAAATTATAAATTATAATAATTAAAATAAATGTCTGTGACATCTTTTGATTATCTGCTCCTATCACTGCTTATCTCCACAATCACCACACCCTCAACGTCTCTCTTCCCCCCCTGCCGCCCCCACCTTAAACCAGTTTATATTTCTCCCTTCTCCTAACTATGCTTCAGTTCTGCCGAAGGGCCATGAAGGCTCGAAACGTTAACTGATTTCTGCTCCGCTGATATCACTTTCAAACTTAATGTAAAATTCATCATATTATGGTCACTCTTCCTTAAAGGCTCCTTTACAATGAGATTATTAATTAGTCCTTTCTCAATGCACAGTGCTAGATCTAGAATAGCCTGTTTCCTAGTTGGTTCCTCAACATGCTGCTCTAGAAAAACATCTTGCATACATTCCAGGAATTCGTCCTCCTCAGCAATAGTGCTAATTAGGTTTACCCAATCTATATGTAGATTGAAGTTTTCCCATAATTACTGCATTACATGTACCTCTGATTTCCTGATTTATACCGTGCCCTACGTTACCATGGTTGTTTGGTGGCTTATAAACAACTCCTACCAATGTTTGTTTCTTGCAGTTTCTTAGCTCCACCCAAATTGTTCCTACAACTTGATCTTCTGGCCCAAGATCCTCCCTCACATAGCCAACAGCTAACAACTAAGCTCTCCACAGTAATTCTAAAATACCTTTTTCCCCTCTTTCATCTCAGGTTCCATTGTTCTCACACCTCTTTGAAACTCAAATCCTTCCAAATATAACATCTTTCATGTTTCTATTTTGTCTCTGCTTTCGGGTGAATACAATGTAATATACCCTCTTCTGTTTACCCATGGAACCCCTATAAGATGCAAAAATGTTTCTTGTCACTTCTGACTTCCCTTTGATATTCAAACAAACTTTCAACTTATCTAAAAATGCAGGTGTTGGATCCAACCTGTTTTCTTGTATCCCAAACTCACCATGATATCTCATTACAAACGCACAAACCTAACGCCTCTATCCTTTCATGTTTTAAACCTCCCAGTCAACCTGTCTCTAGTAACCTTTCCCCAGCTTAATTAAATCACACACACACACACAGACATACACACACACAAGCAGACACAGCCTTCTTCACAGAATAACACAATATTCCCCAAAAAATATATTTAAAAAACATCCAGTCTCACACTGGGACTCTTTAGTTTACAAAAACGTTCAATGGAGTGAATGTAGAGAAGACTTTTTATTTGTGCGGAGTCCAAAACTAGGGGCCATGAATGTAAGATTCCATTCCATTCTACGTGTGCTTTGCTGGATGGCATGTCCTTGGCTCAGTGTCTGCTGATGCTTCATCCTAAGCCATTTTTCTTGGCGGTTTTTGTCAGTGGCGGTTTGCCATTGCCCTGTGCTCTCAGGGGCAGGACAAGGAGGCAGGTCCCAAGTTTAACTCAGCTGGAACAGGAATCAAACCTGCACTGTTGGTGTTATTCTGAACCATCTAGCCAACTGAGCTAACCAGCCCCAAATGGAATGTTGTTGCAAATAAATTCAATAAAGTTTTCAGGAGAAACTTCTTTATGCAGAAAGTGGTAACATTTTGCAATCCCCTACTGTATGGATGTAGTACTCTGTGTAACTGTACGAAATGAACAGCTGATGTGGGGATTCCAGGTGAGTTGGGTCCAGGTGAGTTGGGCTCAGGTGAGTTAGGAAAATAGGAACAGAAGTAGGATATTCGGCACTTCAAGCCTGCTCCGCCATTTAACCAGATCATGGCTGATCTTCTATCTCAATGCCATCTTCCCACATTATCCCTGTATCCTTTGACGTCATTGATATCCAGAAATTTATTGACCTCTGCTTTGAACATGCTCAATGACTTGAGCCTCACCAGGGCTGTACAGTAGAGAATTCGAAAGAGTCACCACCCTCTGACTGAAAAATTTCCTCCTTATCTCCATCCTAAATGGCCTACTTATTATTCTGAGATGTGTCCCCTGGTTCTGGACCCACAAACAACCAGGGGAAACATCCTTCCTGCATCTACCCTATCGAGCCCTGTAAGAATTTTGTACACTTCAATGATATTATCTCTCATTCTTCTAAACTCTAGAGAATACAAGCCCAGTCTCCTCAATCCTTCCTCATAGGACAATCCCGGCATCCCAGGTATTAGTCTGGTGAACCTTCGTTGCACTCCCTCTACGGCTAGTATATCCTTCGTTAGGTAAGGAGACCAAAACTGCACAAAATACGCCAGGTGTGCTCTCACTAAGGCTCTATACAACGGCAGCAAGGCTTCCTTACTCCTGCATTCAAATCCCCCTGTAATAAAGGCTAACATACCATTTGCTTTACTAATTACTGTTGCCCCTGAATGTTGGCTCTCAGTGACTTATGAACAACAACACCAATTCCCTTTGGATATATCTCCCCATTTAAGAAATACTCTGTATTCCTGTTTTTCCTACCAAAGTGGGTAACTTCACATTTTTCCACATTATATTCCATCTGCCTTGCTCTTGCCCACTCACTTAGTTTGTCTGAATCTCCTTGAAGCCTCTTTGCATCCTCCTCACAACTCTCACTCCCACCAAGTTTTGTGTCATCAGCAAGTTTGGAAATATTACATTTGGCCCCACATCCAAATCATTGATATAGATTGTGAATAGCTTGAGCCCAAGCACTGATCCTTGCGGTACCCCACTAGTCACAGCCTGCCAACCTGAGAATGATCCGTTTGTCCCCAATTTCTGTTTTCTGTTCTTTAACCAATCCTCAACCCATTCCAGTATATTTCCCCTAATCCCATGCTCTCTAATTTTGCTTAATAAGCTCCTATGCTGCACCTTTTCAAAAACTCCAACAGGTTTGTCAAACATGATTTCATTTTCAGTTGGGGGATTCAGGTGAGTTAGGTCCTCCAGGTGAGTTGGGTCCAGGAGAACTGGGCCCTCCAGGTGAGTTGGGGCCAGGTGAGTTGGGGCCAGGTGAGTTGGGGCCCTCCAGGTGAGTTGGGCCCTCCAGGTGAGTTGGGTCCAGGAGAGTTGGGCCCTCCAGGTGAGTTGGGCCCTCCAGGTGAGTTGGGTCCAGAAGAGTTGGGCCCTCCAGGTGGGTTGGGTCCAGGTGAGTTGGGTCCAGGTGAGTTGGGCCCTCCAGGTGAGTTGGGTCCAGGTGAGTTGGGTCCAGGAAAGTTGGGCCCTCCAGGTGAGTTGGGCCCTCCAGGTGAATTGGGTCCAGGTGAGTTGGGCCCTCCAGGTGAGTTGGGCCCTCCAGGTGAATTGGGTCCAGGTGAGTTGGGCCCTCTAGGTGAGTTGGGTCCAGGTGAGTTGGGCCCTCCAGGTGAGTTGGGTCCAGGTGAGTTGGGCCCTCCAGGTGAGTTGGGTCCAGGTGAGTTGGGCCCTCCTGGTGAGTTGGGTCCAGGTGAGTTGGGTCCAGGTGAGTTAGGTCCAGGTGAGTTGGGCCCTTCAGTTGAGTTGGGCCCTCCTGGTGAGTTGGGTCCAGGTGAGTTGGGCCTTCCAGGTGAGTTGGGTCCAGGTGAGTTGGGCCCTCCTGGTGAGTTGGGTCCAGGTGAGTTAGGTTGACAGGTACGGATGGAATGACACGGAGCGCAGGTGGTTACATCACAATGGGCTAAATCCACCAATCGGCTGCGGGCATTCCGCTGGGCCTCCTGTCACTCAAATCGGGAGACCCTCCCACCGCTGGGGCGCATGTGCGGCCTCGCCTGGCTCTGATTGGTTAGGAGCAGAATGAGGCGTGGCCAATTACGTAAACGGCCGAGTCAGGTGACCGTGAAGGCAAGATGGCGTCAGTGGCCGAAATGTTCGATGTGAGCTGGGAGGGTGAGTGAGAGAGCGGCAATCCCACAGCTAGGCCTGGGCCTGAGAGCCCCTCACACCCCGGGACGGGACAGGGGGAGCCCACCGGGCAAGGGGGGACTGATATATGGGGGGAGAGCAGCAGGAGAGGCAGTGACAGGAGGAGAGGGAGAAGTGACAAGGGGGGGGGGTGCGACAGTAGGGGGGGAGAGGAGAGGGGGAGAGGGGGGGAGAGGGAGGGGGAGAGAGGGAGAGAGGGAGGGGGGAGAGGGGGAGGGGGAGGGGGGAGAGGGGGAGGGGGAGGGGGGAGAGGGGGAGGGGGAGGGGGGAGAGGGAGGGGGGAGAGGGGGAGGGGGGGAGGGGGGGAGAGAGGGAGGGAGGGGGAGGGGGGGAGAGAGGGAGGGAGGGGGAGGGGGGGAGAGAGGGAGGGGGAGGGGGGGAGAGAGGGAGGGGGAGGGGGGGAGAGAGGGAGGGGGAGGGGGGGAGAGAGGGAGGGAGGGGGAGGGGGGGAGAGAGGGAGGGGGAGGGGGGGAGAGGGAGGGGGAGGGGGGGAGAGAGGGAGGGGGAGGGGGGGAGAGAGGGAGGGAGGGGGAGGGGGGGAGGGAGGGAGGGGGAGGGGGGGAGGGAGGGAGGGGGAGGGGGGGAGAGAGGGAGGGGGAGGGGGGGAGAGAGAGAGGGAGGGGGAGGGGGGGAGAGAGAGAGGGAGGGGGAGGGGGGGAGAGAGGGAGGGGGAGGGGGGGAGAGAGAGAGGGAGGGGGAGGGGGAGGGGGGGAGAGAGGGAGGGGGAGGGGGAGGGGGGGAGAGAGGGAGGGAGGGGGAGGGGGGGAGAGAGGGAGGGGGAGGGGGAGGGGGGAGAGAGGGAGGGAGGGGGAGGGGGGGAGAGAGGGAGGGGGAGGGGGAGGGGGGGAGAGAGAGAGGGAGGGGGAGGGGGGGAGAGAGGGGGGGAGGGCTGGGGAGGGGGGGAGAGAGGGAGGGAGGGGGAGGGGGTGGGAGAGAGGGAGGGAGGGGGAGGGGGGGGAGAGAGGGAGGGAGGGGGAGGGGGGGGAGAGAGGGAGGGAGGGGGAGGGGGGGGAGAGAGGGAGGGGGAGGGGGGGAAGAGAGGGAGGGGGAGGGGGGGAGAGAGGGAGGGGGAGGGGGGGAGAGAGGGAGGGAGGGGGAGGGGGGTGAGTGGAGGGAGGGGGGGGGGTGTGAGGGTGGGGTGGGGGTGGGGGGGTGTGTTGTAGATGGTATGGATAGGGGAAGAAGAAGAAGGGGGGGGGGGGGGGGATGGGATGGTGGT
>NC_135882.1:3546628-3709128 GCF_964194155.1 Cetorhinus maximus
GGGGATCCTGGTTGGATGAGGGGACGGGGGAAGTTGCTGATGGGAGGTTGACAGGGAGGGTGTAAGGGGGTCGATTGGGGAGGTGGGAAGGGGCTGTTGGGGTGGGGGTAATCAGGGGAGGAGAGGAGGGAGAGAAGAAGGGGATGGGGGGAGGGGCATGACAGAGGGGTGGAGGCGTGATCTGGTTGATGGGGGTGATGGGGAGGGTGGGCAAACGGGAGGGATGGGGGGTGACGGGGAGTGGGGGGCAATGTTGGGGGGAAAACGGAAGAGGAGCCAACGTGGGGGATGGGTGATGGGGAGAGGGTGGTTGCAAACGGGAAGGGGATGAGGGGGAGGAAGAGTAATGCTGGTGGGAAACAGGCCCACAGCTCAGCTGTCAAGAGGCACAGCAGAACAAAGTATGGCACATGCTGGAAACCTGGAACTAAAGCAGAAAATGCTGTAAATACTCAGCATGTCAAGTCGTATCTGTAGAGAGCGAAAGTTAACATTTCAGGTCGTAATTTTCCACCTGAACAGATTGTTGCTCTCTTTCTTTCTTCAAGGCTGCTGCCTGACCTGCAACGACTCTCAGGAGTTGGGTAGGGGAGAGTGGAATGCATGGTTCAAAGGTGCGCGGCAGTGACAAGGTCAAGTGGGAAGTGGGCAAGTGCTGCAGTAACTGAAAGATGGCCCTCTGATAGGATGGATGATGAGGTTCTCTGATTGGAGGAGCAGAGGTTGCAGGCCTGTTCATACAGTGGGACCTATGCACCCAGATATGAGATGCTACTGAAATTAAGGTGAGGGGATTGGGTGGGTTGGGAGGAGGTGGGGTTAATTAACAAGGATGGCGTGTGAAGGAACACCACAATGCAGAATTCTGGTTTAACATGTTTATTTTAGAACAGGGAAGGTTGATGAAAGCTTTCAGCTCTTGAGGTGTACATAACATAAATAGGAACAGGAGTGGACCTTTTGGCCCCTCATGCTGCTCTGCCAGTCCATATGATCTTGGCTGATCATCTGCCTCAACTTTGCTTTCCCACTGCTCCTCATATCCCTTTGATTTTCTGATGGACCAGAAAAGAGTTCCCAAAACTTTAAATATATTCAGTGATGCAGCATCCACAACCCTTTGGGGTAAAGAATTCCAAAGATTCACAACCCTTCTGAATGAAGAATCTTTCCTCGTCTTGGCCCTAAATGGCTGACCCCTTACCCTGAAACTGTGCCCTCTTTTTGTGAACTTCCCCAGGCAAGGGAAGCAATGTCTCTGTGTCTACCTTGTGAAGCCCCCTCACAGTCTTATGTGCAGAGTAAGGTTTTAGTAGCAGGGGGGGGAGAGTTAGCAAAGTGGGCAATTTTCTTGGAGGGCAAAACAACAGCCATGTTGCTGACGAGTGAGCTTCTGTCCTTGGGGCAAAATGTTGAACTCGGTTGAGTAGATCAGCAAGCTTGTGCACTGCCTGGACCAGCTAGTGTTAGGGGTTGTGCACAGGTGGCAAGGGCAGACATTTAATGAATCAGATAGTCCAACAACTTCATGCCTGAAATCAGGTGGATGTAGTAGATCCCATGACTACCTGAAGAAGAGCAGAGGTCGCCTGGTCACCTGCCCAATAGTTATTCCTCAGTCAGCAAGTATCAAGTTATCTGCTCATTGATTTAGCTGCTCTTTGTTGGGATCTTGCTACGTACCAATTGGCTGATGCATTTCTTACATTGAAGAATTACATTGATATGGCAAAAGTGTTTTGGCTGCAAAGTGCTTTGACATGTCCTGAGATTGTGAAAGTTGCTATATGGATGCAAGTTTTTTTCTTGAAAACGTGAAGGACAGATTTGCATTTCTATAGCGCCTTTCACAGTCACAGGACAGCGCTTTACGGTCAATGAAGTACTTTTTAAAGTTCAGTCACTTTTGTAATGTAGGAAACGTGGCAACCAATTAGTGCACAGCCGGATCTTGGAAACAGCAGTGTGATAATGACCCAGGTAATCTGTTTCTGTGATGTTGATTGAGGGTAAATCTTGACGAGGACACCGCTGTTCTAGAGATAAGTGCCGTAGGATCTTTCCACCCGAGCAGGCAGATGGGGCCTTGGTTTACCGCCTCATGCAAAAGATGACTCCTCTGACAATGCAGCACTTCCTCGCCGCTGCATTGGGGCGTCAGCCCTGATTTGTGCTCAAGTGACTTGAGTAGGACACCTATCATAATAAAAAATGAAGCATCAAAACCATTTGCTGTTTGATTATTGGGAAGTTGTTGCTGCTGCTGCTCCTCAATGTCCTCTAAAGAAGTGTTTTTACTGTGGAATGATACTCGAGGCACATTAGAACTGTAGATGTTCACATTTGTGATGCCCGTTGCATGGAGTGAGCTGACACTGGGAACTTCTACAGAGTCATCAGTGTGGGCTCAAGATACATCTGCATGGCCCTCATTCCTGCAGATTGAATGTGTCACAGTCCAGTGTACTGTACTGTATAAATAATCCCAGGACAATATTGTGGTTGGTGTGAAATTTCCTTACTTTCTCCACTTGAGCTAAAAGATGAGCAGTAGATTTTTTAGCTATTGAGTCACATGCTATATATTGGCGGTTACACCTGCTCCTGGTGCAATGGGAGTAATGAATGAAAGAGCATCACATATTTTTGTGTTGGTTTAAAGGTGACTTCATTTTGTGTTTGCCTTGGTACAGATGCGTTTAAGACTGGCAAGTCACCTGATAGCTACTGACTGTTGGTTAAGTGACACAGAGTGCTTACTGGTATTTGTACCATAGATAGGACATCATCTTCCCAATGGAAGCATATTCAACTTATAGAAACAAATACATTGCTGTACAACCTCAATATGCATGTTGAGTTCAATCCACCCTCCACAAATTTCATAGCTGTGTTTCGCTATCCCATCAGTGGGATGAATAATTAAAGAGTCGATTGTCTGGAATGCAGGGCCGAGTCATGGAATGGGAACGGGCTCCAGTAATTCAACTTGACGTGCCACCATTTTACTGAGCGATGCCATGCCGGACAGCTGCCACTCCCACTGAGGGAGATGAGCTTGGAGTGAGTCCATGTGCAAGGTGGAGGGTGGGGTGGTTGTCAGAGCTGAGGTTCACTGGCTCGCAATCATGAGCGTCAAGCCCCTCTCTGCCACCATATACCCAATGCAGAGATGCCGGGGGTGACTGTCGAGTCCTGATTATTGCATGCATTGAAACGAGATTACTCAACGTTGCTTAGTGATGCCCTGGTGTGCCAATCTGTAAACAATGAGGAAACCTGCAAAAAAAAAATTCTTATTTTCTCATTCTATTTAACATTGACTTTATTTCTCATAATGAGTGTCACTTTTTAAAAAAATATTCGCTCGTGGGTTGTGGGCGCCACTGGCTAGCATTTATTGCCCATCCCTAATTGCCCTTGTTCAGAGGGCATTTCTAAGAATCAACCATATTGTTGTGGGTCTGGAGTCACATGTAGGCCAGACCAGGTAAGGACGATAGATTTCCTTCCCTAAAGGGCATTAGTGAACCAGATGGGTTTTTATGACAATTGACAATGGTCATCATTAGACTTTTAATTCCAGATATTTATTGACTTCACATTCCACCGCCTGCTGTGGTGGGATTTGAACCCAGGTCCTCCAGAGCATTACTCTGGGTCTCTGGATTACCAGTCCAGTGGCAATACCATTACACCACTGCCTCCCCTATTTAAAGTCAACCACATTGGTGTGGGATTGATGTCACCTGTAGGTCAGACTGGATAAGGGTGACAGGCTTCCTTTCCTAAAGGGTGTTAGTGAATGCAAACAGGGCAAACCTTTAAGACGCACACAGCCTCTGAGGGACGTGGGAGATGGTGGGGTGGGGGAGCTCTGACCACCACTCTCACCCTTCAGTTAGTGATTGATGGAGGGTTAAAGGTGAAGTGAATGACAGTGGGGGGAAGGCTTGGGATTTGAGCAGGTGATTTGAAGGGGAGAAGGGTGGTAGGAAGAGTTGTTTGAAAGGTGAGGGATGTGATGGGAGTTGGTGGCATGGAGGTGGAAGCAGGTGTGATTGAGGGGGAGGATGTGAAGGCTAGATTATCCCTGCATTGCCACCCAACAGGCAGCCCGTGACAGCGCCTGGCTCCTCTCGACTACACAATGCTACCTTCAAAATGTGCAGGAAGGACAGAGAGAGAAGCAGAAAGGGTTAGAGAACTAGAAGCGACAATGCAGTAATGTGCATATATATATATCACCATTAAAACATCACAGGAGCGATGTGATGAGAGGTCTACCAGTATATTCTCTTAAAAATATATATATTTACAAATAGAACCATATGAAAAATCCAATTTTGGGTGATAAGTAAGTCACAAAATTTACCTATCCCAGTTTTTAATAAATGCAGCAGATTTCCACTGACATAAACTCGCCACTCTCAGGACTGTTGTTTGCCTTCTGCTTTGTTACCAGAGGTTTTATCCTTGTGTAAGGTCTTAGATGGAAGGAGGCCATTTCGCTCATCATGTTTGTGCTAGCTCCACCCCACCCCCCTTCAAGTATTTGTCCAATCCCTCCTTGAAAGTTACTGTTGAATCTGCTTCCACTGCCCTTTCCGACAGTGCATTCTCAGATCACAACATCTTGCTGCAATGCTTTCTGTGTCTTCCTGTATGTGTGGCCCATGAGCTCAGTTTCCCCTCATTGCTGTTACTTTTTCTGCCCTTTCGTGACGCACATCTCTGATCTCAGCCTGTCCACGCACATTTGATCACTGACGGAGGGAGATTCACAACCTGCGTAGGGCCCCAGGCAGGACTGAGAAGACTGAAAATTCAGTGGGCAGGCAGAGTGAAACTGGCAGATCAGTGTCAGTGAGCTGGAGCATTGGCACTGGGGAAGGAAAGTAAAATAAATCAAAGAGCAACAGGGTGCAAGAAGGAGACGAAGACTTACGGAAATTAAGGACATAAGACAAAGTGAGGACGACCAGTTGGGTGTGGCTGGAACACGGAGGGTAGAAGAATCTTGAGTAAAAATAAACTTTTTTTTTAAGCAAAACGGCATGGGTTGGTCCTGTAATTATTTTTTTAAAGAATCACCTGTAAGTTACTGCAAATGCTCTTGTAGAGAACTTATATGGAATATGCAGCACAGGAAACAGGCCATTTGGCCCAACCAGCCCATGCTGGGTTTTAGGCTCCATTCAAGCCTATCAAGATATCCAACCCGTGGATATTCACCACAGGTATTGGAAGCTGAATGAGGTATCCTTTTATTATTGCCAGGCTTGGGAGTGACTGGAGGACATGGGGGCCTTAAAACAGGATCAGTAAGCAGGTGAGAAAGGGTTTATGGTTTGGGACTTGCAAGGTTGGCTGAAATAAAACAACACATTGCATTTAATTATATAGCACCTTAAGCATTATGAAATGTCCCACGGCGTTTCACAGAAATCTGGCACCAAGCCACATTAGGAAGTATTAGAATTGGTGACCAAAAGCTTAACTGTATTAAAGGAGGAAGGGTAGAGATGCAGAAAGGTTTAAGGAGGGAATTCTAGAGCTTAAGGCCTAGGCAGCTGAAGGCACAGCTGCTAGTGATGGAGTGAAGGAACCTGAGATTGCTCAAGAGGCCAGGATTGAAGGGATGAATTCTGGAAGGGATGTTTGGGAAGCACAGGAGGGACAGTCAGTGTTCAAATGAAACCTGGAACACTCAGAACATTCTACTCTAATTGGGGGGGGGAGAAAGAAATCATTCTGCTTAAATTGTTGCCCCTTTGATTCTAGTTTTATAACTAATCTCTCCCTTCTGTGCTTTCTTTCCTTGGAAAGTAACTTTAAAACCCATTGCCTGCTTTCTTTGTCCTTTCTCGTGGTGCTGTCCTCCATTTTGGAAGTAAGAGCGAGAAGGGCTGAAGCAAGCCTTGCAGGCCAGATTTTGAAAGCTTAATATAAAGATCAATCACAGATAAGACTAGGCCTGCCTTGACCGTTTTCTGTGAAGCAAGGTGAATTCCCGGTGGACTCAGCCACCCATTGGCAGTGTCCAGATCAGCTTGTGCTGGAAGCTGTAATTGTTTCTGCAATCTTCTCATCAATACCCCGAGTTATAGCTCAATACTCACTCCAACAATTTCTGTCTGAAGATCTACCGTGATTCCATTACTCATAACCTTTTATATTATTGCAAAGCACATTATTATAAGCTATTCTTTTTTATGAGTTTGAACATTCTGTAAAAGCTAAAAAATGATTTATTAGGATGCCTATGGATCCTGCTAGAATATGACCTTGATGGAATGTTGTACCTGTTTGCACCAAGCCAAACACTTGTTGGATTGAAGTTTAGACAATGGATGCCAGGCAAATGGTTTCTTTTAGATCTGGCACAAATGACGCTATTAATCTCTTACTCTTGTGTAAGATACAGTGCATTAAAAGAAAGAATTACATTTCTATAGTTCTTCTCACGACCTCATGACACTCTAAAGTGCATTACAGCCAATGAAGCATTTTTGAATTGTAGTTCCTGCTGTAATATAGGAAGCATAGCAGCCAAATGTTTTACAGCAGGCCCCCACAAACAACAATGAGATAAATAATCAACAATCTGTTTTAGTGATGTTGATTAGGAGATGAATATTGGCCATGGCACAAGGGAGAATTCCTCTGCTCTTCTAAACAGTGCCACGGAATGTTTAGCATCCACCTGAGGGAACAGACTGAACCTTGGCATAATGTCTCATTTGTTCTCAGCCTGTGAAATGCGGCAGCATCATCTGTTAGAGGAACTTGTTCAAGTCAAATTTGCAACTTGACATTCCTTGTGTCTTACGTGCATGAATTATTATTTTTATGAAAAACTACAGCATGAAGAAAATTGTCATCCTCATATTTCACACATTTTCAGATCCCCAAACATCCTGGTTATAATAGTTTTATGCATGAATTAAATTTCTTCCTTTGCTACCTACTCAAAAGTCTTTATGATTTTTCAGACATGCGCGACAAGCTGAGGAAATGGCGAGATGAAAACTACCGTAACAGTGAGCAGATAGTGGAAGTTGGAGAAGAGCTAATAAGTGACTATGCATCAAAACTTGGAGATGACAGTGAGTATGGAATTACAGAATGGAGGATAGGAATCATGCTTCCCTGATTTCAATGGTGGCACTCATTCTGAACTTAACGAGTAAATTACATTGGTACCAAAAAGAACCATAGAACACTACAGCACAGAAAACAGGCCATTCGGCCCTTCTAGTCTGTGCCGAAATATTATTCCGCTAGTCCCATTGACCTGCACCTAGTCCATAACCCTCCAGACCTCTCCCATCCGTGTATCTATCTAATTTATTCTTAAAACTTAAGAGTGAGCCTGCATTTACCACGTCAGATGGTAGCTCGTTCCACACTCTCACCACTTTCTGAGTGAAGAAGTTCCCCCTAAACCTTTCCCCTTTCACCCTAAAGCCTTGTCCTCTCGTGTTTATTTCTCCTAATCTAAGTGGAAAGAGCCTACTCGCATTTACTCTGTCTATACCCCTCACAATTTTGTAAACTTCTATCAAATCTCCCCTCATTCTTCTACGCTCCGAGGAATAAAGTCCTAACCTGTTTAATCTTTCCCTGTAACTCAACTCCTTAAGACCCGGCAACATCCTAGTAAGTCTTCTCTGCACTCTCTCAATCTTACTGATATCCTTCCTGTAGTTAGGCGACCAGAACTGCACACAATACTCCAAAGTTGGCCTCACCAATGTCTTATACAACCTCACCATAATATCCCAACTCCTATACTCAATACTTTGATTTATGAAGGCCGGTATACTGTACTTAGATTTCCAGAAGTCATTTGATTAAGTGCCACATCAAAATTATTGCAGAAAATAAAAGCTCATGACTGATTCTTCTCTAGCTTGACGGTATGCTTGCTGTACGTCTGCTTCGTGACCAGTATTTCGTACCACATAAAGTGGCTGTACTTGAAACTGCTGAACTCTGGTTGCAGATCTGTACTGAAAAATCAACTTTTAAAAAGGTTAAATTTCTGTATTTATTGACTGACCATTTTCATGACATAACTTCAATCGTGTGTTCATAATTATGAATGGTATTGATGGAGTAAGTAGGGAAAAACTGTTAGTTTCCAGTGGTAGGAGGCTTGGTAACTCAGGGCTACCAATTTAAGGTCAGTGGCAAAAGGACCAGAGGGGAGATGTGAGTTGTGACTGGGCTGACAAATCTCTGGGTCCGGATGGACTTTTCACCCTAAGGTCTTGAAAGAAGTGGCTAGTGAGTTAGTTGATGCACTGGTTTTAATTTTCCAAAACTCCCTAGATTCGAAGAAGGTTCCATTAGATTGGAAAATAGGAAATATAACTCCTTTATCCAGAAAGGGAGGGAGACAGAATGGAAACTATAGGCCAGTTAGCCTAACATCTGTCATGGGGAAAATGTTAGAAGCTATTATTAAAGATGTTATAGCAGGGCATTTAGAAAAATTCAAGGCAATCAGGCAGAGTCAACAAGGTTTTTTAAAAGGGTAAACATGTTTAACCTATTTATTGGAGTTCTTTGAAGGAGCCACATGCTGTGGAACCGGTGGATGTACTGTACTTAGATTTCCAGAAGTCATTTGATTAAGTGCCACATCAAAATTATTGCAGAAAATAAAAGCTCATGATGTGGGGGTAACATATTGACATGGATAGAAGATTGGCTAGCTAACAGGAACCAGAGAGTTGGCATAAATTGATCTTTTTCCTGGTTGACACAATGTGGTGCCACAGGGATCAGTGCTGGGGCTTCAACTTTTTACAATTTATGTAAATGACTTGTATGAAGGGACCAAAGGAATGGTTGTTAAATTTGCTGACGACATAGAGATAGGTAGGAAAGTAAATCGTGAAGAGGACGTAAGGAGGCTACAAAGTGACATAGATATGTTAAGTGAGTGGGCAAAGACCTGGCAAATGGAGTATAATGTGTGCAATTGTGAAATCATTCATTTTTCAGGAAGAACAAAAAAGAAGCTTATTATCTAAATGGTGAGAGATTACAGGGCTGTGAGGTTCGGAGGAATCTGGGTGTCCTAGTGCATGTATCACAAAAGGTTAGTATGCAGGCACAGCAAGTAAATAGGAAAGCTAATAGAAAGTTATCATTTATAGAGAGGGGAATTGATTACAAAAGTAGGGAGGTTATGCTTCAGTTGTACAGGGCATTGGTGAGACCACACCTGGAGTACTGTGTACAGTACAGGCCTCCTTATTTAGAGAAAGATGTAAATGCATTAGAAGCAGTTCAGAGAAGGTTTACTAGACTAGTACCAGGAATGGGCGGGTTGCCTTATGATTAAAGCCTGGACAGGTTATGCTTGTGTCCGCTGAAATTTAGAAGAGTAAGAGGCTACTTAATTGAAACATATAAGATCCTGAGAGGTTTTGACAGGATGGATGTGGAGAGGATATTTCCTCTTGTGGGAGAATCTAGAATTAGGGATCACTGTTTAAAAATAAGGGGTCGCCCATTCAAGACAGAGATGAGGAGAAATTTTTTCTCTGAGGGTTATGAGCCTTTGGAACTCATCCTCAAAAAGCAGTCTTTAAATATTTTTAAGGCAGAGCTAGATAGCTTATTGATAAACAAGGGGGTGAAAGGTTATCAGGGGTAGGCAGGAATGAGCGTTTCAGGTGACATTCAGATCAGCCATGATCTTATTGAATGGCAGAGCAGGCTCGAGGGGCCGAGTGGCCTTCTCCTGCTCCTAATTCTTATGTTCATATGGAATGTGCTACCTGAATCTCAGCGCTCCGCAATCTCCCACCATTTAGATAATAAGCTTCTTTTTTATTCTTCCTGAAAAATAAATGATTTCACATTTGCCCACATTATACTCCATTTGCCAGATCTGCGGTGGAAGCAGATTTAGAATAACTTTCTGCCTCAACTACTCCATGCGGTAGCAAGCTCCATTCTCATCACCCTCTGCATAAATAAGTTTTTCCTGAAATTATTGTTGGGTTTATTATTGACTATCTTATATTTCTAGCCCCTACTTATGGACTCTCCCATTAGTGGAAATAACTTCTCTGCATCTTCCTAAGGTGAAGTCTTCAGTTAGATTCACTGTTTTTTCAAAATTGAACATTTCTTTTTTAGCATAACTCTCATGCCATCAACATTCCTGTTCCTGTCTTGGTCTCTGGGGTTTGGGGGTGCTTTGATCTACTTGACTGTGATTTCACACACTCTAAGTTTCACTCATGTTGATCATGAATTTTAAAAAATCATTCGGGCAGAAACCAGAGTCAGTCACAAAGTAAATAAAGAATTCAGAAAGATTATATTGTTGAGATGTACTTAGCACTCCGGATACTTTGACTTGTGCCGAGGTGGTAGTGGTCCCGTTGAGCAGTGATGCACCGGGTCCATCTTTGCCATTGTCAGATTCTCTTTCTGGATCATTAACATGTTTCTTAAAAGTATATATATTTTTTTAACTCCTGTGGTTCTGTTTCACCCAGAATGTGTTACTTACCTAAAATACAAGCAAAGTACTGCAGATGCTGGAAATCTGAAAGCAAAACAGAAAATGCTAGAAAAACTCAGGTCTGGCAGCATCTGTGGAGAGAGAACATTTTGAGTCTAATATAACCAAAGAAGAGTCACATTGGCCTCAGAACATTAACTCTTGTTACTCTCTCCACAGTGCTGCCAGATCTGCTGAGCTTTTCCAGCATTTTCAGTGTTACTAACCTTCCCTCAACGACAACTTGCAATTACAAAGCACCCTTAACATAGTAAAATGTCCTAAGGTGCTTTACAGGAGAATTATTAAACACAATTTAACACTGAGCCACATAAGGAGATGGTAGGACAAATGACCAAAAGTTTAGTCAAAGGTAGATTTAAAGGATTGTCTTCAAGGAGCAGAGAGGGAGGCAGACAGGTTGAGGGAATTCCAGAGCTAAGAGCCCTGGCAGCTGAAGGCTATGCTGATGATGGTGGAATGATTAAAACTGGGGGTGTGCAAGAATTAGAAGATTGCAAAATCTTGGTGGATTGTGCAGCTGGAGATGGTTGCAGCGATAAGGATGGACTTTCTGTCTGCAAAGAACAGGGCCCTGTGTATTAATATATGTAACTTCCAGTATACGCAAATGCTCTTTGCAGACAGAAAGAACATGCATACACATTGCTCCTGTTTCAGCTAAACAAATTAAGTGGCAGCCATTTGCTGACTCACTCCTCAGGGCAATGCCTTGACCAATCAGGGTCAAGCTGCCTTGTTTAAATTTCAGTCGATGCTTGGCAGTTAACTGTCAGTCACCATCAGTGGTGCATTCTCCATAGCAATGCCACTTGCCAACCAATCAGCACTCTCTTCACATACAGTATAAATAATTGTTTCCCTCCTTATATTGGTATTCTTGCAAGTGTCCTTTTGGCATACTAGCCTTCATAAATCAAAGTATTGAGTATAGGAGTTGGGATATTATGGTGAGGTTGTATAAGACATTGGTGAGGCCAACTTTGGAGTATTGTGTGCAGTTCTGGTCGCCTAACTACAGGAAGGATATCAGTAAGATTGAGAGAGTGCAGAGAAGATTTACTAGGATGTTGCCGGGTCTTAAGGAGTTGAGTTACAGGGAAAGATTGAACAGGTTAGGACTTTATTCCTTGGAGCGTAGAAGAATGAGGGGAGATTTGATAGAAGTTTACAAAATTATGAGGGGTATAGACAGAGTAAATGCGAGTAGGCTCTTTCCACTTAGATTAGGAGAGATAAACACGAGAGGACATGGCTTTAGGGTGAAAGGGGAAAGGTTTAGGAGGAACATTAGGGGGAACTTCTTCACTCAGAGAGTGGTGAGAGTGTGGAACGAGCTACCATCTGACGTGGTAAATGCGGGCTCACTCTTAAGTTTTAAGAATAAATTGGATAGATACATGGATGGGAGAGGTCTGGAGGGTTATGGACTAGGTGCAGGTCAATGGGACTAGCGGAATAATATTTCGGCACAGACTGGAAGGGCCAAATGGCTTGTCTTCTGTGCTGTAGTGTTCTATGGTCCTGATGAGTGCAAGACAATGAAAAAGCTTAGACATGCCTCTTTTTTTTCAGCAATACTAAAGCTCTGTACTACCAAACTACTAAATTCCCTAAATTGACCTCTGGGGGGGGAGAGGCTGATGGTTTTGGGTGCCCCAGGAGACTGTGTGTCTGTTGAGGGCATGCTGGGTTCTGCTGGTAATGTACCTTGCAATGGGACAGGTCAGATGGACTGGCTGACCATCATCCTCTGGCATTTTAAAAATGTTTGAAAAGGAAAATTAAAGAAAGATTTGCATTTCTACAGAGTCTTTCAAGACACCAGGTTGTCCCAAAACACTTAGCAATCAACAAGGTACTTTAGAAGTGTAGTCACTGTTGTAAGAAACACGGTAACCAATTTGCACATAGCAAGCTGCCACCAACAGCAGTGTGCTAATGGCAAGATCATGTGTTTTGTTTTAGTGCTGTTGGTTGAGGGATAAATATCGGTCAAGACATTGAGGGAAAAGTCCCCTGCTCTTAAAATATTTGCCATGAGATCCTTTCATGAGAGAGCAGATGGGCCTCTGTTTAACACCTTCTCTGAAAAATGGCTAGAAATGCAGTAATTGAGGGCGTACAATGTGATAGTGAACATTAACCAACAATTAATGACCAGTTGTGTAGGAGAATGTTCTTATTGGCTATAGTTTTTTCCTTTCTTATTTTATGTGGATAAAATGCAGGAAATTAAAAAATGTGCATTAGCTGAAGTCTGAACTGTGAACTTCCACATTTTAAAAAAAATTTTCAGCTACGGCCCACAGGAAATCCCTGGAAGAGGAAATTCCTTTGCATAATTACATTACCTCATCATCTGGAGCTTAATTTCAGGCTTATAGTCCTTTATAGATGAAATAATTGTTTTCTAATGATTTTCATGTCTACATGAGCAAGCTAAACATCTGGAAGCCAATTTTCTTTTTGGATCTACGGGATGACGATACTTTATAGCACCACAATTAAATTAAACGAGGCTGTTGTACTCTCCCAAGGATCGTGGCATAATTTTTGGCACTGTATTATATTAGAAAGCGGGAGTTTGTTAGCCTGCAGGAGGGTAATGAATCTTTGAAAGGACAGATGCTCTCATTTGCAGGAAATAATATTATGTTTTACAGGCCTGTACTTTGCATGGAATTGCAGCTGCGCCCAGCTTATAACAGTAGTTCCAAATTTATAAAGCTTCTAAGATTATGTTTGTGTGGTTGCTACTAGATGAACTTTACCAATCCCAGCCAGGAAATGATTACACAAAAATAACACGTGTTGACAAGAGCCCTTTTTCTATTTCATGAACGAATTGACAAGTTGGATGGCTGATTTTATTTCTTTTTCTTGAAGAATCTAATTGGATGGCCTATTCCTGCCAATATATGCCTCATGTCGGATAACATTGTTGTTCATTGCTCTTCTTGTTTGTCCTTCGAGGTGATGGTTCGTCACCTAGGGTAAAAGCGGAAGATGCTGGAAACACTCAGCAGGTTATGGCAGTGTTGGTGGAGAGAAACAGAGTTAACCTTTCAGGTCTGTGACCTTTTTGTCGGAACTGGGCAATGTTAGAGATGCAAGATGGAGGAAGGGGGTGGGACAAAAGGTGTTTGGTAGGTTCCGGTGGGTATTTGGGTGACTGCGAAGGCTGTTCCGGCCCAGGAGAATCTGCTGCAATGAGGACAGGATGATTGAGTTTTGGATGAGTTGCTGGCTCAGGATTTCCCCTCTCTGCGTTTTTCCTCTACTTCTGATACGCGCTTGCTTTCGAAGGAGGCTACACAGATTTTTTACTTACCTGTGCTGGGTGCAGTGATCCTGGGCAAGCTTCTGCCAGGACTCACAGTGGATATCAAAACTTCCAAGTGATGCCTTCTGAGTGTCTACAATGCTTCCTTTGACCACCATGAGATTACACTGCAGATTCAAGATCTCCATAGAAGATTCGCTTTGGTAAATGAGTGTCAGGCATTCTGGCCAAATGACCACCCAACTCGGTTGTGACTGTCTCAATATGGTATGCCCTGTCATCTGATCTTAGTATCTTTACAGATCATATGTTGCGAAAGAAGGATGCACAGCACACTGTTGCCTAACCAATTCCTGCAGTTAACCAACAAACTATGTTAAACACAATTGCAGCAAAATTACAACATGGAAACCAGTCACTCTGCCCAACCATCCTGCACTGGCATTTACCCTCCGCATATGCAGCATCCTAATTCAATTACCCATCCCGTTCTCATACTGTTTATTCCCCCTTTCCTTCAGCCAACTATCAAACCTGTTCTTTAATGATGGCAATGGTTCTTGTTTCAAGCACTTTAACTCTTTAGTGCAATCCACAGACTCACAACTGTCTTCATCCTCTATGCTGGCTCTGTGTTTCTGTCCTTCACAAATTTTCCTAATTTATTCTTGAGCATAGTTCCACCTTGTTTTTCCCCACTTTTCTAAAAAAAACCAATTATAACTATGTATCAATAATTATAGGCAAACCTCTGCTCCTTGCATATATAAATTTTACTTGTCAAAATTGTTTTATTATCTTGTTGGTATTCTTCCATAAGGTGACGAACACACAAAAAATCCAATGGGATAAATTCAAATGATGCACTTTTGCCGTTGGCTGAAGAGACCAATCTCTGAAAGACAGGTTCTGCCACATATGAGGTGGTTATCAGGTGGCTTTGTGGGTTATTGTTTTTGGTGTTGGTGTCTGTTGCCAAGCTGCTGGTTGTCATGGTGGCACATGCTGGCTCACAAGTGATGTCATCATTTCCCTCTATCATTGGCTAGTGTCTCCCAACTAAGAAAATCGATGTTAAGGACCTTCATGTCACGCTTTCAAGTATCCTTGAAGCGGAATTTTGGCTGACCTACTAGTCCTCTGGCTCCAGCTACCTCGCCATACAGAAAATCCTTGGGAATGCGTCCATCTTCCATCCTGTGGACCTGTTTGAGCCAGCACAGTTGCCTCTGCTTGATGAGTGCCAACATACTTGGGAACTTTGCCTTTGGGGACTATTACATTTGTGATTTTGTCCCTCCATGAGATGCTGAGAAGGTGTTGCTAACAACGAAGATGAAAATTGTTGAGCTACTTTAACAGGTGTAAGTTGTCCATGTTTCGCATCCATACAGCAAGGTGTTGAGAACGCAGACCTCAGAAACCAGCATCTTGAGACATCCTGATGTTGTTCCATGCACGTTTCATGAAACAGCCCTAAGGTGGTAGCTATTTTCCCTATGTGTGTATTGAGTTCTGCATCAAGAGCCAGATTGTCTGTTACCATGGAACCGAGGTATCTGAAGTTGCTAACCATTTACAACGGGATGTTATTTATTGTGATCAGGGGTAGAGATGTGACAATCTGTCCCATAACCATAGTTTTCTTGATACTTATAGCCAGGGAGAGCAAGTTATGAGTATGAGAGTCAGTCCATGAGTCCTTGTACCTGAGTTTCTATGTGAATGACTAGCATGGCACCACCAGCATAGAGGAGTTCTCTGATCAAGATGTGTTGCACTTATATAAGACTTTCAGAAGTCAGTTTTGATTCACATTTATCATGTTTGCTCCTTCGTGCCGTCTCAACTTAAGACTGCACTGTGACCTGCTCACCAGCTCGTGCATGTATTGCTTTTTTCAGTTGACAGGTACCATACCTCTAGCAAGGGAAGATGGCTTGTATCAGTTTAACCAGCAAAATTGGAATAACTGGAGATTGGCTGGAAATTGCTAGCATTTTCTCAGTGATGGGCAGTCATTTCCAATATTGAATTAGGTCTCTGCAGAAATAAGAAAGCAATACTGAAATTCTGGAGCCCAGGAACTACTAATCTCATTTGCTGCTGTCTTTCTACATTCTTGATGACAGTATGAGGCAGAGAGGCTGGGAATGGAGTCTGATATTTAGGTATGGCATTGTGGCTGAAATACAGTTCCGACTGTCACATTTGCTGCATCATACTTTGACATCAGTTATTTAACTTGCGCAGATTTCTATGTCGCAGTTGAACGTGAATGGCTGACACTGTGTTAATTAGTCGATCTGCTCTAACATTGCACATGGGAGATCAAGACCACACACAGTCTTAAGATGAACCAGGGTTAGAGAGCAGAGGGTGTAGCAGCTGGAGAAGCAGACATGATTTTGCTGTCACTTTCAAGTCATACATTCTGTCCTTGTTTTTGTACAATACTTTGAATTTAATGTTATTCATATCTAAATAGCAAAATTCCAAAAGCGGTGTTCTGTGGAACATTGACTTTCTCTGTAATTTAGGGTGAGTGCCTGGGGGATGCAGAACTGAGGCACAGCAACACCACCACTGGCAAGAGAGTGCCATTACCGTGTGGCCAATTTTATTGAGGCAATTTCTAAATGTTTACATAGGAATTAATACAATCCCTGCCATTTACAGTGGGAGCGTTAGTGCGAAAGGGCAGTGCTTTGACAGCACTCTACTAGTATATATACCTATGAATCACGCTTTGCTGTACAGCATTTACAACAATTACACATTTATATAGCGCCTTTAATGTAGTAAAACATCCCAAGGCATTTCACAGGGGCATTAATCAAACAAAGTTTGACAAGGAGCCACATGAGATATTTGGACAGATGACCAAAAGCTTGGTCAAAGAGGTAGGTTTAAAGGAGTGACTTTAAGGAGAAGAGAGAGCTGGAGAGGTTTAAGGAGGAAATTCAGGAACTTAGGGCCCAGGCAGCTGAAGGCATGGTCAGCTGTGGTGCCAAGATTAAAATCTGGGATGTGCAAGAGACCTGAATTGGGCAGGTTATAGGGCTGGAAGCGGTTACAAAGATAGGAAGGGGAGAGGCCGTTGAGGGATTTGAAAACATGGATGAGAGTTTAATATGTGCATATGATTATTGAAAAATTGCTTCTACGACACCGAAAGTTACTAGAGTTTACATTTAAGAATATAAGACAGAAACAATATGTGGTGTAAATGCCTCAATTATTTTTCAGGCAATTTCTCAAAACAACGATGTAACTGGCAATATTTAAGGAATAGTTTACAGTATTGTAAAAAGTAAAACAAAGTTTTCAACATTTCCAAATTTCAAAGCATAACCTTTGTTTTAAAGTGAATTTTAAATCCTTGCAACATTTCTCTTTAAACTCTGTTAAAGATCAAATGGTGATAGGAACAGTTAAGTTCTGAATGTACTATATTGTTGTTCAAGCTGGGGAAGATTAAATTGTGCAGTTGGGAGAGACATTTTTTAAAGAAGGAATGATACAATTAAGGAAAAATGAAACTGAAGTTTACTGCATTTCTTGTACTTTGCTGTAAAATGTCATAGCCTGGACAGTAAATAACTGCCCCCCTCTTCTATGCAAAGGTTTGCTTGCTTGTTATGTAAGTCTAGTACGAAAGGGAACAAATCTGTTTATCTGCAGGGATATTATTTTCCATGCACCATTGTACAAACACTTACTTCACTATCTCTGGGGAGATTGCATGCAAATTTATTCACAAGCTCTTTCAGTAGAGATATGTTACTCCCCCAATTGCTTAACTTAGCACCTCAGCAATAATTTCTTTCTTACCATAGAAACTATCAAGACAGATGTGCTGGAATAGTGCATATAGGTCAAAAGATGAATATTAGCGTAATTCATGCTTTTTTTAAGGAAAGGAAGAACTTGGATTTATGTACACAATCTCAGAACATCCAGAACCTGCTTAACCAATTAAATACTTTTGAAGTGCACTTACTGCTGTAATGTAGGAAACGTGGCAGCCAGTTTTGCACAGCAAGCACCCACAGACAGGAATGCTTTAGTGATTTTGGTTGAGGGATAAATATTGGCCAAAACACCAGGGAAAACTCACCTGCTGTTCTGCAGGTAGTGTCGTGGGATCTTTTACGTCCACCTGGGAGGGCAGACTGTGCTGTGGTTTAATGTCTCATCCAGAAAACTGCACTCTGACAGTGCAGCACTCCTTCAGTACTGCCCATGAGTCACAGCTTAGATTATGTGCTCAGGTTTCTGGAGTAGGACTTGAATGCATGGCATTCCGACTCAGTGGTAAGAATATCACCCACTGAGCCAAGGCTGACTGCTCAATGTGGAATTGAGTCCTGAAAGAACGTCAAATCTATTGTTTGATTGGCAGACAGGAACCTTAAGACCAGGGTTGATTTTTTAATTGGTGTGATGGGTTAGTAGGTTTTGAAAACTGCATACTGTGCGGATATTGTTTATATGATCGAAACATGTGGTCATATATATGTAATAACGTGTTGATAAGTTGCACATGTTCACTAGTTAATCAGTATTATAAATAACTTGTCATGCACAAATTTATAGTGTGCAGGAAATACTTAAATATTGACCTCAGTTTAAATTAAATTATGTTAATAGTTACTGTAACTAATAACGGTTCTGGTAAAATGAATTTGAGTTTTTTTTGGCAAAGCTGAGAGGTTTTTTCCTATGGTTTTATTGTGTTTCCTGATGGCACTTTCACTGATGTGAAATCCCACAAGATGGTTAAATTTAATGAGTTACATCACATTCACTTGCAAAATTATGATGGGTATTTCCTTTCTTGAAATGCTGCATCATCGTATAGAGAAGTGTCATGCAAGTTAACCCGATGATAGAGAGAGGTGATAGTTAGCTATGTCCTACAGTCAGGAAATGTGTGCAAATATACTGAACGTTCATGCCAATTTTTTCCATTGCAATCTGCAGGGATTAATAACAATTTATAAAGTCTTTTTGGCCTAAGACTAAAGCAGGTGCCCCTAAAACAAACACTCAACTTTAGTAAAAGTAAAGCACTGAAGCTGCTGGAAATGTGAAATAAAAGCAGAAGGTGTTGGAAGTGCTCAGCAGGTCTGGCAGCATCTGTGGAGAGAGAAACAGAGTTAACACTTCGAGTCGAATATAACTCTTCTGAAGAAGTCATGTTCAACTCAAAACGATAACTCTGTTTCTCTCTCCATAGATGCTGCCAGACCTGCTGAGCACTTCAAACACTTTGTGTTTTTATTTGCTCAGCTTTACTGTCCAAGATTAAATCAAATTGGTAACACAAGTGTCTGTTGCCAGCACTGTATCAGCCAACGAGTTGCCCTTTGTTAGCTGATGAGTTGGAGGAGGGGCCAGGTCTAACGACAGAACTTTCAGTAAACTGTCTATGTTACTGCAAAATCTATTTTCTCAACAAATGGAGTCTGTAAAACTATGTGCAAATGACAGCAAACAGAGCTTGTGACCTAAACTACGGTAATGTCTCCTGATAAAAGCAGTGCGAATCTCCAACAAAATGCAGTGAGTGAAGGATAGTTGTGCAATGGTTTATACTAATGTGCATAAAATAATCCCAGTTACTTACAGTGATGCGGTCTGTGGGCATGATTGACTGGGAATTGACCCAATGATCTCCATTCTGACCTGGAATCATTGTCTCTGTCTCTTTATGCAGCAGTAACTTTTTCAGAAACCTAACTCTGTGACTCCCCAGAGTTTGCAGTGTGCATCATTCACATGGGAATCGTTAAATGTGTCTGCTTCCCAACCCTATCTCTCACCTGTGTTCAGTTGCCTGTATTGGCTTCCGGTCCAGCAACGTCTCAATTTTAAAATTCTCATCCTTGTGTTTGAATCCATCCATGGTCTCACCATTTTGTATCTCTGTAACATCGTCCAGCCCTACCACCCTCAAAGCTCTCTGCACTCCTCCAATTCTGACCTCTTGTACATTGTCTCACCATCAGTCATCTTGGAGAGAGCAGCAGCACAACAAACTAATATTTTAACGTCATTTTTTGCAGTCGGCTCCCAAAGCCAATTTTAATTGTTAAATGCCAGCCAGATTATTTAGCTTGGTTCTGTTCTTTGAAAAAAAATTCCAGGGCGCAGACCCACTATCCGTGGTTAATTAAAAAAAGTTAAAGATAGCATCAAACATAAAGAAAAAGCATATAATTGCACAAAGATGGGTGGCAGGTCAGAAGATTGGACAGAATATAATAAAATAGCAAAGAGTGACTAAAAAATTAATAAGGAGGGAAAAAATTAGAGTACAAGAGAAAGTTAGCTAGAAATATAAAGATAGATAGAGTTTGTATAGATAGTTAAAAAAGAAAAACATTAACAAAGTGAATGTTGGCCCAATAGAACGTGAACCCGGGGAGTTAATAATGGAAAATAAGGAATTAACAAATGAATTGAACAGGTATTTTGCACCAGTCTTCACTATAGAGGATACAACTAACATCCCTGAAATGGATGTAAATCAGGAACTGGAAGGGAGGGAGGAACCCAAGAAAATTACAGTCACCAGGGAGGTGGTGCTTATTAGCAAATTGTTGGAACTGTGGGTTGACAAGTCCCTGGGTCCTGATGGATTTCATCCTAGGGTCTTAAAAGAGGTGGTAGTGAGATAGTTGGTGTGTTGGTTTTAATTTCTCAAAATTCACTAGATTCGGGGAAAGTTTCATTAGATTGGAAAATAGTGAATGTAACTCCTTTATTCAAAAAGGGAGGGAGGCAGAAAGCAGGAAACTAGGCCAGTTATCTTAACATCTGTCATAGGGAAAATGTTAGAAGCTATTATTAAAGAATGTTACAACAGGGCACTTCGATAAATTCAAGGTAATCAGGCAGAGTCAACATCACTTTGTGAAAAGGAAATCATGTTGAAGCAATTTATTGGAGTTCTTTGAAGAAGTAAAGGTGCTGTGGATAAAGGAGAACCGGTGAATGTACTGTACTTAGATTTTCAGAAGGCATTTGATAAGGTGCCTCATCAAAAGATATTGCGGAAAATAAAAGCTCATGGTGTGGTGGGTAACATATTGGCATGAATAGAAGATTGGCTAGCTAACAGGAACAGAATGTGGCATAAATAGGTCATTTTCTGATTGGCAGGATGTGACGAATGGAGTGCCATAGGGATCAGTGCTGGGGCCTCAACTTTTTACAATTTATATGAATAATTTGGATGAAGGGAATGATGGTATGGTTGCTAAATTTGCTGATGGCACAAAGATAGGTAGGAAAGTAAGTTGTGAAGAGGGCATAAGGTGGCTACAAAAGGATATAGGTAGGTTAGGTGAATGGGCAGAAATCTGGCAAATAAAGTATAGTGTGGGAAATTGAGATTGTCCATTTGGCAAGATGAACAAAAAAAGAAGCATATTATCTCAATGATGAGAGATTGCAGAGCTCTGAGATGCAGAGGGATCTGGGTGTCCAAGTGCATGAATTGCAAAAGGTCAGTATGCAGGTGCAGCAAGTAGTTAAGAAAGCTAATAGAATGTTATCATTTATTGTGAGGGGAATTGAATACAGGAGTAGTGAGGTTATGCTTCAATTGTACAGGGCATTGGTGAGACCACATCTGGAGTACTGTGTACAGTATTGGTCTCCTTATTTAAGGAAAGATGTAAATGCATCGGTAGGAGTTCAGAAAAGGTTTACTAGACTAATACCTGGAATGAGCAGGTTGCCTTATGAGGAAAGGTTGGACAGGCTAGGCTTGTACTGGAGTTTAGAAGAGTAAAAGGCGACTTGATTGAAACATATAAGATCCTGAGGGAAGTTGACAAGGTAGATATGGAAAGGATGCTTCCTCTTGTGGGAGAATCTAGGATTAGGGGTCAATGTTTAAAAATAAGGGGTTGCCCATTTAAGCAGAGATGAGGAATATTTTTTTCTCTGAGGGTTGTGAGACTTTGAAATTCTGTTCCTCAAAGGGTGGTTGAGGCAGAGTCTTTGAATATCATTAAGGCAGAAGTAGATAGATTCTTGATAAGCAAGGGGGTGAAAGGTTATCAGGAGTAGGCAGGAATGTAGGGTTGAGGTTAAAATTAGATCAGCCATGATCTTTTGAATAGCGGAGCAGGCTCAAGGGGCCAAGTGGCCTATTCCTGCTCGTTGTTTGCATGTCCTTGGAAGCTGGCCTGAATCTTAAACCTAGCCTGGCTAATTTCTCGTGGCTCTGGGCTGGTTGATGCTGTAAACTGCGATTTCACATTTCCATCCACATTAACCAAAATATGGTTTCAATCTGAAAGCTTTTAACAGAGCTATAAATTTAAAATTGGTCTTGTTGAAGGCCAGTGTTCACCACGGGAGCTGGATGCCAGCTTTGCTTATTACGATTTCTGCCCCTTCTCACCATTTCGGACTGAGTGAGTCTGTTGAAGTGGAGCAGCTCAGCTTGGAGTACAAAAACATCACAGAGAGTTAATCTTGATCCACAGAAAAACGAGAAGCTTGCATTTCTGTAGCACCTTTCACAACTTTAGGACATCTCAAAGTGTTTTACAGCCAATGCAGCACTTCTCAAATGTAGTCATGTAATATGGGAAATGCAGCATCCAGTTTGCGCACAGCAAGATTCCCACAAGAGTTAGTCATATTGCTGTGGGCACGAAGCCATATATTTGCCAGTCTGGGTAAAGCTGCAGATTTCCCTTCCAAAAGGACGCTGGTAAACCAGCTCACTTTTTAACAGCAATCCTGCAGTTACATGCTCACCATTCCTGATTCATTTAATTAACTGAATTTAAATTCCCTAGATGCCGTGGTGGGATTTGAACTCATGTATCCAGATCATTAGTCCAGATTACTGGTCCAGTAACATATTCTTGCAGTTGTTGCTGTGATAGTTACTTCCTGCAAAATACTTGCAGTTTTGCCGTAGGAGTATATGTCACTCTGTGATTGCACACTTTGACCAGCTTTGCACCTTAATTTTTGACCTTTTCACTTCTTCTCATCACTTGCTGAAGTTTTCCCTCCATCACTGAAATTTCTGTTGCCCAATAAAAAGGTTGTAACAAACAAAGATTGAATTTATCCATGGATTGTCTTTCATGTGTTTTAATGCCTTCATTGAAGTGATTGCAGGCCTCAGAGGCTTCCTGAAGCCTGGTCTTAGGCTCGTTTTTTTTGTCCAGAGCTGCAATGTAGAGCTGAATTTAGATTGTGGAATCTGAGCATGCGTAATGTACCTCTGTTCCCAAAATCCATTAGCACTTATACCATCACTGGAGTGAATGGAACTTTTTCTTCAGTTTGTGGCATTTCTTGTTCAGTAGCTTTCCTTCAGATAACAAGAGGGCAAATTTCAAAAGCTTTACTGAGCTAAGATTTATATTGGGAGCTTTTTAAAAAAGTTATTGTTTGTGTGTGAGAACGAGAATGTGTATGCTTACTTCATGTGGTGGTACTTCAGTTTTCCCAAAGAAACTTGAATTCTGAAGCCAACTGAAGGGCCCAGATCTTTTTGGAGGAGGCATCTCATGACACACCCCACTAATTAGATTGTTTCCCCTCACCCTTCAGCTTAAAATGTTTTGTACCATAACTTGCCCGACGAGGGCAACAGGGCACCTGGGACTTCAGTAAACGACGGAACCAATAAATTGCAAATAATACTGCTGCTGAGAGTCCTGTTTGCTAATTTCTACAGAATTTATTAGAATCCAGTTTAAAAACTTATTTAATGTAGGAGCTTTCACTTCAGCTATAATTATCTTAAAGAATGGTCTCCTTAACTCATGAGATTTAAGGATTGAGAAAGAAACAGAGGAAAAATGAAGAAGGAAATCAGGTGAATTAGAGTGAAATCCAGTCCAGAAAGAGAAATAGAGGGGGAAAGAAAGATTGGATTAAGAGAGAAAAAGAATGACACAAAGGAACAGCAACAGACTTATTGTTACAGGATTCCTGAGATCGCTCTCATTTTCCATGCTCAATACTTGCGTTCCAATTAACTAACAGTCCCTATCTGCCCATTTTTTGTCCTCACGTGAAGCACTTTGCATTTCTCTATGCTGAATTTCATCCGCCAGCAATTTGCAAGTTTATTCAAAACCACCTGTATCCCGTAGCACATGTTGAAATGGAATTACACATCACAAAGCAGGAATCAAACTCTGGGCAGCCTTCACTTGAACCAATTGGTCTCACAGCAAGCACTCAGTGCATTTACCATCAAGGAGCCACCTCTGGTCATCTTGGAGGTTCTTGCTTTTCCTCGCATCCTACAGTTACACAGGGATGCATGGACTAGCCTGGGGAGATACAGCGAGTCACAGCTGTTCTGTTGCAAATAATACTGCTGCTGAGAATTCTGTTTGCTAATTTCTACAGAATTTATTACAATTCAGTTTAAAAGCTTATTTAACGTATCAGCTATAATTATCTTAAAGAATGGTCATGCTTTCTGCAGGCTAAGACCTATACTTATCCACCAACTCTTTTCCTTCAAACAGTCCCAATAAATTTAATAGTAACAACTTTCTTTTCATGCATTGGTAATATATTTATTGCTGTGTTTTTTAATGGATCTTGAATTGCATATTTTGTAATGGACTCTGATATTACACCCACTCTGGATTTCAGTGAGGAGACCTATAATTCCCAGGATTATGCCTGTAATTTTATCTATCAGAACTGCTTCACCAGCTCCTTGGGTTCAGTGCCCCTTTTAAATTAACACAATGTTAGGTCTCTTACCTTGTCCTCCAACTTCCCATTGAGCACAGTTGTCTGAAATGGAGCATTGCAATTGTTTGAGAACAGATAATCCCAACAATGCAACCTATGATGTAACAACAACAACTTATATTGGTATGACACCAAGCCACGTGAGATATTGGGGCAGATGACCAAAAGCTTGGTAAAAGAGTAAAACTGCTTAAAGGAGGAAAGTGAGGTAGAGAGACGGAGGGATTTAGGGAGGGAATTCCAGAGCATGGGGCCTGGGCATCTGAAGGCATGAACACTGATGGTGGAGTGATTAAAATCAGGCATGCTCAAGAGGCCAGAATTAGAGAAGCACTGATATATTAAAGGGTTGTAGGGCTGGAGGAGATTACACTGGGTGGGGTGAAGCCATGGAGGGACTTGAAAACAAGGGTGAGAGTTTTAAAAGCAAGACGTTGCCTAACTGAGAGCCAAAGTAGGTCAGCAAGCACAGGGGTGATAGGGGAACAGGACTTGGGGTGAAATAGGGCATAGATATCAGAGTCTTGGCCTCAAGCTTAGGAAGGTAGAATGTGTGAGGTCAGCCAGGGATGTATTAGCATAATCAAATCTAGAAGTAGCAGAGGCATGAATGAGTGTTTCAGCAGCAGATGAGCTGAGTGAAATCGGACAATGTGACGAAGGTGGAAATGGACAATCTTAATGATGGCACGCATATGAGGTCAGAAGTTCATCTCAGTGTCAAATGTGACACCAAGGTTATGGACAGACTGATTTAGTCTCAGACAGGGAGAGCGACGGAGTTGGTAGCTAAGAAATGGAGTTTGGAAAGGGACCGAAAACAATGGCTTCAGCCTTTCTAATATTTAATTCGAGGAAACTTCTGCTTATCTTGTATTTGATGTCAGATAAGCAGCCTGATAATTTATCAACAATGGAGGAGTTGAGAGAAGTGCTCGCCTGATAGAGCTGGGTGTTATCGGTGTACATGTGAAAACTAACTAGTTATGTTTTTGGTTGATGTTGCTGAGGGGCAGCATGTAGATGAGAAATTGGAAGGGACCAAGGATAGATCCTCTGAGGACACCAGAGGTAACAGTACACGAGCAGGAAGAGAAGTCATTGATGGTGATTCTCAGGCTGCGATTAGATAGATAAGAGCGGAACCAGGTGAGAGCAGACCCACACAGTTAGACAACAGTGGAGAGGGGCTGGAGGCAGACGGTGTGGTCAGTTGTGTCAAAGGCCACAGACAGGTTGAGAAGGATGAGGAGGGAAAGTTTATCTTTGTCACAGACACAGTCATTTGTGACTTTGATGGGAGCTGATTCGGTCCTGTGGCAGGGGCAGAAACCTGATTGGAGGGATTCAAACATGGAGTTCTGGGAAAGATGGGCATGGATTTGGGAGATGACAACACATTCAAGGACTTTGGAGAAGAAAGAGAGGTTGGAGTTGGCAGTAATTTGCAGGAACAGTGGGTCCAAGGGTTGTTTTTTTGAGGAGAGGTGTGATGACACCAGATTTAAAGGAGAGGGTAAACACCTGAAGAGAGCAAACTGTTCACAATATTGGTTAACATGGTGACCAGGAGGGGAAGTTGTTGGTCAACAGGTTAGTGAGAATAGGGTTGAGGGAGTAGGAGGTGAACCTCAGGGCTTGAGGGGAGATAGGAGAGCAACTAGAGAAAGATGTGAAACAAAAAAAAATACTTGGAAAAACTCAGCGGGTCTCGAAGAGTCACACGGACTCGAAACGTTAACTGTGTTCCTCTCCGCAAATGCTGCCAGACCTGCTGAGTTTTTCCAGGTATTTTTATTTTTGTTTTGGATTTCCAGCATCCGCAGTTTTTTGCTTTTATCTTAAAGAAAGATGCGAGTTCAGGGTTAGGACAGAGGGGAACTTTAGGGGCATTTGGTCTGGTGGGCAAGTGGAAGAACTGGGGAGCCAGTGGCAGCTAATCAGATGGTCTCAATCTTAGTGACAAAGATGTTCATGAGCTCCTTGCACTTATTGTTAGAGGTGAGGGTAGAGGAGGCAGGGGAGAGAGGTTTTAGAAGATGGTTTGCAGTGGTGCAAAGAAGCCAGGGGTTATCTTTGCATTCCAGGGTGATTCTGGGATAGTGAGCAGTTTTCCCTGATGAGGGCAGGATCTAGTAGCATTCTGTGGTCCGGCCAGATCTTGGGGTACATGGCTAAACCAATTGTCTGTCATATTCTTTCAGGTCTGCATCCTGAGACTTAAGTGAGTGGAAATGAGGGCCACACCCAGGGAATGGTCAGGCTGAAAGAGATTAATGGTTTTCTTAGGGACGTCAAAGATGGAGGCAAGGTTGTGGTTGAGCAAATCAGTCGTTGCAAAAATGTGGCAAATGAAGGGGCAACGGCTAGACGGTTTTGATTTTGAAAGTACAGTTGTCAGTGAATCGGAGAATAGATTTTTCCACGGGTGGATACAGTAGGAGGTAGGATTGGGGCGTGGAATAGGGATGTGGGTAGAAAGTAATACAAGGAAGCAATCGGTGATGGCATTATCAACAATCCCTCAACAACCACCACCAAAAACAAAACTAAAAACAGACAGTGCAGAGTTAGCACGTCAAGTCGAAGACCTGTCATTGGGCCACCAAAAAAACATCGCCCTGTTCACCCTGTCACCTATCAAGCAAGCTTGGAACTTGCTATGATCAAACTGGCTGCTGCATTTCCCACATTACAACAATAACTACACTTCAGAAGTACTTCATTGGTTCTAAAACACTTTGGGATGCTCTGAGTTCCTGAAAAGTGCTATAGAAATTCAAGGTCTTTCTTTCGCTTATATTGCAACATTCAAAGTAACTTGGTTAATTGCTGGTAAACCACTCATTCTTATAGTTTGTTCAATATACACTTTGAAGCTTTTCACTTTTTAATGTAAATTTTACGGTGTTCTGCAGTGAAGGCCTCATCTGTGTCACAACCTGCAATCACTACCCTTTCAGTTCCATTGTTTAACATTAATTTTATTGCTTTAAAGAAATATTATAAATTGAGAAAAGCATCAGGAATGATATAGTCAGTGTAAGGTGGTAATTTAACCTCTTGTGTTCAGATGATTTCCATAAACATTTGAAATTATCTTTCGTGGTTTATGATGTCCCCCTACCCAGGGTAAAGTAAAGCCTTATCATTCACTGCTAACCATCCATAATTCTATTCCTAGTGTACTTAAGTCATAATGACCAAGTGGCTGCTCCTTTTCCAAGAACTGATGATAAACAGATCAGACTGAAGGGTGAACCTGCCAGCTGAGACTTTCCACTCCCTGCTCCCCGGCTCTCGGAGCTGTGACCTTGTCTTTTCAGTAGCCTTCAAAAATTATTGACTGTCTTGAACAGTAGCAGAAACTTTCCCCTGCCTCTCACGCATTGAATTGGTTGACATCCCATCATATGTTCATCTGTCTCGGCAGAATAGTTTCACCCAACCACAGACTAACGTTGTAAGGCCTACATGGAATCTGCAGCAACAGCTGAAACACTCCTTCACATCCTCTTTACATCCCTTCCTCTTTCCATCCCTTCCTCTTTCCTTCCACCCCTCGGCCTCTCCACCCCTCGGCCGTCTCTCTTGGGCCTCATTTCTTTTAATTACCTGGGTTTTAAAAGATCATGCCTTTGACAAATGGAATAACTATCCATACCAGGGAACAGATTACTGGAATCAATAACCTGACCAGGATTGTAAATAAGAATTACCAGTCATGAGGCCCCCAGAGATTAGATGAAAGGACTTTTTTTCACTTCCTCTAAATGATACCTACTTTGTCACTAAGACCATCTGTTTAAGCATCAATCATTTCTCTGCTTCTGTGAGAACAAATTTGAATAATAATTTTTTAAATGTTCAAGTTTAAATTGTGTGTGATAGATTTAATAAGTGGCGACACCCGCATCGCACGGAAGAATAAAGGGGAAAAAAGGAAGCTTGTCTGTTTATTTTAGTATTTTCTAACATTTTATATTGATAAATATATCATTTTATGAAGAGCATTCTCCAAGTAGAGTGTATACATCTCTGAATATGTAAAGACTGTGAAATAAGATCCAGGTTTCTGTGGAAAGCATGCAACACTAGCCATTAATATCCAAACTGTACTTTGATGCAGCATCTGCAAATGATATGTTTTTAAACATTGGTTGAATTGGGGAGTAGGCAGATTAATTGACAGACAAAACAGAAGGTCTTAGGGTCCTGATACCATACCAATTGAGTCCATTATTACTATTAATTATAGCCTTTACGTATTTTGGAGTAAACCTTTTTATCTGATCTGCCATAGGAACTATGGACAGAAAGTGGGCGGGCACACATTGTATTCTTGGCTGTGGAGCATATGGGTTACACAACAGGAAAGGAGGGTTGTCAACTTAAAAATTGGTTGCAATGATTCTGTGTCTCTGTATAAGACATTTTTCTCATTACTCCGCACCCTAACCCCTGGGCTCAAGCTGTGAGAATATCATCGTTTATATATTTTTTAAGAACTATATCAGTCAGAATACTAGTCAGAAGCTGTGGAGAATGGCTATTCCCTTTTCACATTACAATACTGCTGTCTACAGAAGCTCCACAATATAAACCAGCCCACACTGCCTCTGGTGGTAAACACAATAACCGTAGTAAATTGAGTAATTTTTACACATCACTCTACCCAGCAATGATAGTGTATTGCTGTCACTTCTAATATGGCAATTATTCCAAAATGAATGTTGAATAAAAGGCCCACTGTCAAGATAAAATCTTATTGTGGAGCACCCTTGTTTTTCTACTCTATTTCAGTTAATGTTGTCTGCACAGTAGCAGTGTTGTTTGATCTGTGGCCTCTGTTAAATTATCTTTTCATATTTTAGAAATATTGCAGTGTCAAGGCAGTTGCTAAAGATTAGAGCGGGGAAATGCTTCAAAGCAAATGCAACGATTTTAGCTGCCCTGGCATGAGAAAAGAGATTATAATGTTTCTGCGTTCATAAGTTACCTGGCAAGTATTTGAGGCACACTGTTAATTCCAGACATTGATATTGTTTAAATGAATTTCTCTGTTTGCCTCTCTTTTTCTTTCTACCTTTCGCTCTCACTCTTTCTCTCCCTCCTCTTTCTCACTTTGTTTTACTCTTGTTCTTTCTCGTTTTCTCTTCTCTCATTCTCTTTTGCTGTCTCCCTTTTGCCCTCCCTCTCTTTCTTGCTCTTTCTTTCCTTTCTTTGTCTCTCTTTTGCTGTCTGAGTTTATACAGACAATAAGTGACTTTGCTAACTGTTTAAAATGTGATTAAAGCACTTGCATTTTAATTGCTATTGTAATTATTTTTTTTTCCTTGTTTAAATTTCTGCTGCATTTAGTTTGGATAATTTATGAACAAGTGATGATTGCTGCCCTCGACTGCAGTCGCGATGACTTGGCAGCGGTAAGTACCGATACCATTTAGGGACCTCATTACAGTTGTTCCTTACTGCTGTTTTAAGCTTTGAATTTAACATGTACACTGTATCATTAAATTCACTGAAATGCATTTTGTTTAAGAAACCAACAGTTGCTTTGATTCCCAGTACTTCCCACTACTTCATACCTCGACAAATTATGATTAATTTCCTTAGAGATATGACTCAGTACAAAATTTCCAGCATTTTCTGTTTTTATTTCAGGTTTCCGACATCCACAGTATTTTGCTCTTCAATAAAGGAAAGAAATAGAGAACCTCAAGCTGAGAAACTTAAAGATACTTGTAGCCCAAAAGAGACCTAAATGATCTAAATTTGTAGGCATCTGCAGATAGGGGACATATGAAAAATGCCTTTTTTCAGCTTCTCCCTCTACCTTCCCTAATTTATTTCATTAACCATTCAGGCTGTCTCTTAGGTCACTTGCCAACTACTATACCAGCCAATGAGGTGTACCTGAGAGTATTCCTAGCCCTTATTTAGTTCCTCCTGCCCACCTTCCTGCTACCTGGGTCAGTACCTTCCCCAGTAATCTGGCAGCTCAGTAGGGTGTTAGGTTTTAGGTGCAGACCAACCTCTTGACACATGGCTGGATTTACTGGCTTTAATCATGTGCGTTAGTTGTAAGCCTAGTGCTGAGCTAACTGGACATCCCTTCTGTGCTCAATTACTGACTCTATACCCATATCTTCCATCACCATGACATAGGAACATAGAACTGTAGTAGTAGGTCATTCAGCCCTTTGAGCATGCTCCACCATTCAATACAATCATGGCTGATCTGGTTGTGGTCTCAATTCCACTCCCCGTCTGCCCCCCCATAACCCTTGAATCCCTTGTCCATCAAGAATCTGTTTAAGTCTGCCTTCCTTCCTTAAGACCTCCTTAAAAGCTTTTGGCTACCTGTCCTAACGTATCCACCTTTGGTTTGATGTCAAATTGTGTTTGATAATGCCCCTGTGAAACACTTTGGGATGTTTTACTACATTAAAGGTGCTATATAAATGCAAGTTATTTTTATACAGCTACCCATTGATGCATTATCTTGCAGGAGATCATCTAGCATAAGTACTCTCTATTCATGATGAGGTATCCATAGTGTGTGTGCGAGAGATTATGGCTTGTCTCTTCAAATATATTGTGAACGAGTGGTTTAAGTGAAGTGCAAATGTCAATCTGATGGCATTAGTTGTAAATTGCAGCATTGCTGACATGACTGGTAAAGACCAAAGAATATCAGTTGTTAATGATTATTTTACAGTACGTTTAAAAAATACTAGAGACAGAAGGGAACATTTCACAACAAACATCAGTCGATCTGGAAATCCATAACAGGTCTGTCTCAAGAGAAAGGAACTCTTTGGAACTTTCTTCTTTCAGATGCTGACCAACCTGCTGTGTGGGCTCGTTTTTCTTTTTTGCTTAATTGTATTTTTTTTCAAATATCAGTTGTGTTGCTTCAAGTGCTTGAGATGCAATTCAATTATAGGACAGGAGGTTATGCTGACAAGGTGAGAAGAATTAGGTGTGAGAGGATGCTTGTGTGGGACATAAGCACAGGCACAGACCTGTTGGGCCAAATGGCCCTTATCTATGCTGTACTTGGGGTCACAGTGTCATCAGGGCACAGGAAGAGGTCATTCAGCCCATCGAGTCCATACCGGCCCCCTGCAGAGCAACACAGTCAGTGCCATTCTATTTCCTGCAGCCTGCAAGTTTATTTCTCACCTGTGCCCATCCAGTTTCCTTTTGAAATCATTCATCTCCACTCCCTTGTAGGCACTGAGTTCCAGACCCGTTACCACTCACTGCATGAAAAAGTTCATCCTCACATTCTCCCAGTATCTCTTGCTCAAAACCTTGAATTTGCATCCCTAGTCCTTGGACCATCAGGTAATGTTTTCCTTCCCCCTCATGTTCAACACGCAATTTGGGCACTTTTTATCGAAACACAGTTTTTATCCAAAACGGAAAGGTGATTTAGAAGCTCGTTGCAAACAATGCTGGCTGCCCAGAGCGCCGGACCCAGCCTGAGTGGCGTGTTTCGTAGCTGAGGGGTGTTTCTGGTTATTAAAAAGAAAGAATACAAATAACATAGGTCCTGTATATTAGTGCCTCCAGGCCAAGGATAACAATCTAACAACAGCTTTGCTGTGGATTAGTATACAAATGCTCTTTCTGTCTTTAGATTTGGACAATAAATAAGAGCGATTTTAAATTGGAAGTGAATAATGTTCGCCAAGTGGGTCAGATTTACAACATGCTTGCAGAGCGTCATGTTCTATCTATTATATATATTTTGAAATGGATCAGAATACTACTTTGTTGCGCTGCTTCAAGTTTAACAAGAAGCACCTGGGCTTTGACTGTGACACTGAAAACTGAATGTCAAGACAAAGGCACAGAAGAGAAAATTCCCTTTTCCAGGGCCGCTGACTGTTTTCACAGTAAGGAAGTTTGCACACCCCACTTCCAAACAGAAATCTAAACCTAAAACACCACATTCATTTCAATTTGGCTTATGGTATTGAATTGGTCTTAAGAGAAGCTTTGGGCAATTTGGAGAGGTTTATTATATAAATGCAAGTTACATTGGATATTTAAATATGTATATAAAAGCACAATTATCTAGGACAAGTTAAGGATGAAAACACTGAGCCAGCATTTATTGCCCATCTCTAATTGCCCCTTGAGAAGGTGGTGGTGAGCTGCCTTCTTGAATCGCTGCAGTCCATGTGGTGTAGGTACACCCACAGTGCTGTTAGGGAGGGAGTTCCAGGATTTTGACTCAGCAACAGTGAAGGAACGGCGATATATTTCCAAGTCAGGATTGTGAGTGGCTCGGAGGGGAACTTGCAGGTGGTGGTGTTCCCATCTATCTGCTGCCCTTGTCCTTCTAGGTGGTAGTGGTCGTGCGTTTGGAAGGTTCTACCTAAAGAGCCTTGGTGAGTTCCTGCAGTGCGTCTTGTAGACGGTACACACTGCTGCCACTGTACGTCGGTGGTGGAGGGAGTGAATGTTTGTGGATGTGGTGCCAATCAAGTGGGCTGCTTTGTCCTGGATGGTGTCAAGCTTCTTGAGTGTTGTTGGAGCTGCACTCATCCAGACAAGTGGAAATTATTCCATCACGTTCCTGACTTGTGCCTTGTAGATGGTGGACAGGCTTTGGGGAGTCAGGAGGTGAGTTACTCATCGCAGGATTCCTAGCCTTTGACCTGTTCTTGTAGCCACAGTATTTATATGGCTAGACCAGTTCAGTTTCTGGTCAATAGTAACCCCCTAGGATGTTGATAGTGGGGGATTCAGCGATGGTAATGCCATTCAATGTCACAGGGCAATGGTTCGATTCTCTCTTGTTGGAGATGATCATTGCCTGACTCTTGTGTGGCACAAATGTTATTTGTCAGCCCAGCCTGGATATTGTCCAGGTCTTGCTGCATTTGAACATGGACTGCTTCAGTATCTGAGGAGTCGTGAATGGTGCTGAACATTGTGCAATCATCAGTGAACATCCCCACTTCTGACCTTAGGAAGGTCATTGATGAAGCAACTAAAGATATTTGGGCCTAGGACACAACCCTGAGGAACCCCTGCAATGCTGTCCTGGAACCGAGATGATTGACCTCCAACAACGATAACCATCTTCCTTTGTGCTAGGTACAACTCCAACGAGTTTTCCTCCCTGATCCCCATTGACTTCAGTTTTGCGAGCACTCCTTGATGCCACACTCGGTCAAAAGCTGCCTTGATGTCAAGGGCAGTCACTCTTGTCCCACCTCTGGAGTTAAGCTCTTTTCTCCATGTTTGAACCAAGGCTGTAATGAGGTCAGGAGCTGAGCGACCCTGGCGGAACCCAAACTGAGCGTCAGTGCGCAGGTTATTGCTAAGCAAGTGCTGCTTGATAGCACTGTTGATGACCCCTTCCATCATTTTACTGATGACTGAGAGTAGGCTCTCCAATATTGTGCGGCACTGTATTGAATGCCTTTACTTCCAAAAGGCAATCAATACAGTGCCGCATAACAGACTTGCGAGAAAAGTTATAGTTCATGGAATAAAAGGGACAATATGAGCATGGATACAAAATTGGCTGAGTAATAGGAAACAGCAAGTAACAATTAATGGATGTTTTTCAGGCTGGAGGAAGGTTTGTAGTGGAGTTCCCCAGGGATTGGTATTGGGATCCTTGCTTTTCCTGATATATATTAATGGTCTGGGTCTTGGTGTGCAGGGGACAATTTCAAAGTTTGAGGATGATACAAAATTTGGAAGCATTGTAAACTGTGAGGAGGACAGTGTAGAACTTCAAAAGGACATAGACAAGTTGACGGAGTGGCCAGATGGGTGGTAGATGAAGTTCAATGCAGAGAAGTGTGAGGTGATGCATTTTGGTAGGAATAACATGGAGAGACTGTGCGGTGGTCACTCCTACTGATACTGTGGCAAGCAGGTTGGTGAGGATGAGATCAAGTATGTTTTTCCCTCTTGATGGCTCCCTCACCACTTGCCGCAGACTAAGTCTAGCAGCTATGTCCTTCAGGACTTGGCCAGCTCAGTCTGTAGTGGTGCTACCGAGCCACCCTTGGTGATGGACATTGAAGTCCCCCACCCAGAGTACATTCTGTGCCCTTGCCACCCTCAGCGCTTCCTCCAAGTGGTCAACATGGAGGAGCACTGATTCATCAGCTGAGACGGTGTGGTACATGGTAATTAGCAGGAGCCCAGCACATCAATACAAAAGATAAGGCTGAAACACTTGCAACAATCTTAGCCAGAAGTGCCAAGTGGATGATCCATCTCAGCCTCCTCCTGAGGTCCCCAGCATCACAGATGACAGCCTTCAGTCTGTTCAATTCACTGCATGTGAAATCAGGAAATGGCTGAAGGCACTGGATATTGCAAAGGGCCCTGACGATATTCCGGCAATAGTACTGAAGACTCGTGCCCCAGAACTTGCTGCGCCCCTAGCCAAGCTGCCCATGTTTGACCTGATGCCATGAGACTTCATGGGGTCCAGAGTTGACATTGAGGACACCCAGGGAACGTCCTCCAGACTGTATACCACTGTGCCGCCACCTTTGCTGGGTCTGTCCTGCCAAGGATGGTGGTGTCTGGGACATTGTCTGTAAGGTATGATTCCATGAGTATGACTGTCGGACTGTTGCTTGACTAGTCTGTGAGACAACGCTTCCAAAAATGCCTGAGGACTTTTAAGAGTCAACCACATTGCTGTGGGTCTGGAGTCACATGCAGACCAGACCAGGTAAGGACAGTAGATTTCCTTCCCTAAGGGACATTAGTGAACCAGGTAGGTTTTTATGACAATTGACAATGACATGGTCATCATTAAACTTTTAATTCCAGATTTTTATTGAGTTCAAGCTTCACCATCTGCCATAGTGGGATTTAAACCTGGATCCCCAGAGCATTACCCTGGGTCTCTGGATTACTAGTCTAGTGATAATACCACCTCCCTCTTGTAATTTGACCCTTTGAAGCTCATTCCATTTTACCCCGTTTAGTGCCTGACTACATTTTGAACATTTCTCATATCTTTCACTCTTCCAGCTTACCTGGTAAATTGTTCCAAATTATCATAGGAACAAAAGGAGGCCATTCAGCCCCTCGAACCTGTTCTGGCCTTCATGGCTGATTAGTACCTTAACTCCAGTTACCTGCCTTTGCTCTATATCACTTGATATTATTACCCAACAAAAATCTATCAATTTCAGGCTTGGAAGCTCCTGATGCCCCCCACTCCCCCCAGCATTGATAACCTTTTAGGCTAGTGATTTCCAGCCATCTAATACCTTTTGTGTAAAGATGTGCTTTCCTATTTCACTCCTAAACAATACCTTGAATTTTAAGATTATGACCTTGTTCTTGATTTGCCCATCAGAGGAACTAGTTTCTCTGTATTTACCATACCAAATCCTCCTAACATTTTAAGCACCTTGCTCAGATAACCTCTCAACTTTCTATGCTCTAGGGGATACTGAAATGAGGAGAAATTTCTCCACCCAGAGAGTGGTGAGCCTGTGGAATGTGTTACCACAGAAAGTAGTTGAGACCAAAACATCGTATGCTTTCAAGAAGGAGTTAGATGTAGCTCTTGGGATGAAAGAGGTCAAACGGTATGGGGAGAAAGCGGGAGCAGGCTATTGAATTGGCTGATCAGCCATGATCATAATGAATGGCGGAGCAGGCTCGAAGGGCCGAATGGCCTACTCCTGCTCCTAGTTTCTATGTTTCTATGAATGCAAGTTTAATTAATCTTTTCCCATATTTAGCCCCCTAAGCCCCAGTATGATTCTGGTGAATCTGTGCTGCACCTCCAAGTTCTTCATGTGGGAGCTTGTGAACGGTGTTCTGAAGAGGTATAGAGATTTTGTTTGGTAGAGTCCCTCTCCACAGATGCTGCCAGACTTGCTGAGTTTTTCCAGCACTTTCTATATTTATTGTTAGGTATGGGTCTATTTTTGTTAAATAGGGGTCTCAAGGGCTATAGGGCTAAGGTGGATAAATGGGGCAGAGAGCCAAATCATCTACGATCTAATGAAATGGCATAACAGGCTTGAGGGGCTGTAGGATCTACTCCTACTCTCTTTCAGGTAACAACTGCAAAATAAAGTCGGACGTTTTTGCAGTAGGATCTTGCCCATTTGACATTTCTTCAGCCTATTTCTTGTAATCGTCTTCATTACTTTATATGTTGTTAATGTTAGTTTCACTGAGTCAGATTATGAGTACTCTGTTCATTTCAACCCTGCAGGGTAGGCTGCACTAGAGCAAAAGCAAAATAATGTGGATGCTGAAAATTTGAAATAAGAACAGAAAATGCTGGAAATATTCATCAGGCCTGACAGCATCTGTGAAGAGAGAAACGGAGTTAAGGTTTCAGGTCAATGAACTTTCATCAAAGCAAACGAGTGGTTTTTGCTGGAACTGAATTAGTGCATTTTATTTCAGTAACAACTCCGACATAGTCGGCAGGTCAAGTATAACTGGGCAGGTTCATATTGAACCACACTGATGTTCAGAACCAATGCTTGTTCATTCGTTGCACAAAAACAACGCAACCTGTCTAATGTTTCTAAGTTAATGTAGCGTTGACGTGTTGCTATGAGCATGTTTGACTCTCCCAAGAAGGTCTACAAGAGCAGGGAAATCTTGCGTCCTGAATAAGGTTAATGGGAGGGGAAATGGGGCTAGTGAAATTGCTGGCTTATTCTAAACTAGAAATTCTTACAGCCAGATTTCACTCTGTTGATTTGATGTGCTACATTTTATCATAACATTTTTAGCCAGCATTATGTGTTGTATCGGTATACTGTATAGGGACAGCATGATAAAATGATGCACCTTCATCCAGAAGTATAATAAGTGTGCATTCACTTATTGTTAGGACCTTAGTTGTCCAACTGTACCTAAAAGAAAGTTACACTGTGTGCCTTTTTTAAAAAAATGGAATGTTTTTTATTTTGTTCACAAAGCACAATTACTGTTAGATTTATTTGTGAAATAAAGGCCCTCCACAGTCTATACTTTTGCAATTCTGCTTTTCTATCATAAAGTGCAGTTGATAGATTGGTGGACAGAATAAACTGGAGTAGGAATTCAGTCCTATCAAATACATCCACACTCATGGGTAAAGGTGAGCGCACAGTATATGTATGGGTTCTGTATGATACGAAGTTCTCTCGCATCAAGGACAAGTGGAAAATAAAGTGTTTTAACTATAGCATTAAATTGTACCAAAGGCCAAAACAAAACATATCATGAAGTTGTTATTTTGAAGTTACATAGTTAGGGGCTAATTTGGTCCAAGTTTTCAAGGTATAATTGGGAACATATAGGGTAGATAGTGAGAAACTATTTCTGCTGCTTGGGGAATCTAGGACTAGGGGGAAAAGTTTAAAAATTACAGTGAGACTTTTCAGGAGTGAAATGAAGGAAAACTTCTAACACAAAGGATGGTGGAAGTTTGGAACTCTCGGATATGGCAACTAATGCTAGATCGCTTGATAATTCTCAGTCTGAGGTTGGTAGGTTTTTTTGTTAACCAAAGGTATTAGGGAATAAGGCAGGTAAATGGAGTTAGGTCGCAGATCAGCAATGATCTCATTCATGGAATGGCTGAATGACCTTCTGTTGCTCGGTTAATATATGCTTGGTTTACAGAGAACAGGTGGGGTCATTTGTCACTGGTCATGCAAACACTTGAAGGTCCTTGTTATATTGTGACAGCAGTGAAAGTGTGAATGAGTGGTATGCAAAACTTACTCTTTATGGGTTACTCCATCCACAGCTGTGTCTGCATGAACTCCACAAACAATTTCCAGGCAGCCACCGGGTGAAGAGATTGACTGGAATGCAATTCGAATCCATGGAAAGGTACTTGAGAATTTGTTCATTTTGTGACTGAAGGGTAAGAGTAGGAATTATGAAAAACATATGGAAGGTATGTTTTCTAAATGTTTTCGCATGTCTTGGTGTAAAATATTTTTACCACCATCAAAATTGCTATTTGATGGGTCCATAATTGTTTTTAAACTCTTTGTAGCTGGTAATTGGCAAATGAAAGGAAAGGTGTTATGTATTTGTCATCTAGTGTGAGTTCATGTATTGACTCATGATCTGAGACTGTCACTTGGTAATTAAGAAGATTTATTGCACTTAAGCACTTGATCATGTAACAAGACAACTATCGCGTGCTTTGCTCTTCCATAAGGTATGAAGATGCCAACAAGATGTACGATGCAATTTTGCAGGAAGATGCAACAAACACAGTAAGTAAAAATGGTTTTCAATGCATTGTGGGGGAATGAGTCTCAACATGTTTAACAGCCAGTGTCAGCTGCTGAATAGATGGTTAATGGAGTCTAGAAAACACCTCTGGTATTAACTGATTCCTATTGTATTTAAACTAATGAGATGTCTTAGTGTGTGTTACTACAATGCTGGAATAGCTTAGACTATTCGAAGTTCAATTCAGCCTTCATTAATGTTTTTGCATTTTTGTTTGGCTGGTTAGTGTCAGAAGTGAGAGCTATTAATGAGGCTCCTACCCAAAGCCTGACCCACCCACAAGAACAGTCAACACCATTAACGGAGATGTCTATGGTGAAAGTGCCTCACCACCTGGGCTAAGGACATGGGGTTAGGAGCAAGATTCATTTATGTGATTCATTTTGGGGTTTAATGGAAACTGGTTTACTATACAACTACTCCAAAAAAATTAAAATACGTTGTTTCCTTCTTTATTCTTAACAAATGGCACAAAGTCTATTCCTAACCACAACACCTTGGAAGTCAGGAGCCTTTACTTTTGGTCTCATGTTCACATTGTGGTCGGGTCAAAGCCACTGGGAAAATATAAAGATACTGACTGTAGCATGAATAAGGGATTGTTTCTCCCTTCCCATTTCAAGGGATTACAATAATCCAAGGTTGCTGGTTCAAATAGTGCTTGCATGATGCTGAGCCTGTTCAGTTATCACTTTAAAGTGAGTAAAATTCTGCTCACTGGGGTTAATTTGAGTAAGAGAAGGTAGGACATTCATGTTGCTTGCAAGTGAACAGTTCATTTTTTTAAGTCATCGTCTGAGCCTAGTGATTGGTGAGGGGCAGGAAGGGATTGAACTTTACGTTCTCGGATTAGCTTGCTTACCTGTCGGGTTTGCGGAGTGCAGGCTGATTAAATAGATGCGAAGAGATGAAGAGATCAAACCAACTGCCAAATAAAACAGAGTACTTCAGAAGTGGCATGAAACGCATGTTATGGGCCAGGAATTATATGAAGACAGATTACCTCCTGGTATTCTTTCTGACCTGCAGTTGGGCAACATATAATAGTGTGTCAGCTACCTTGTGGATGTGCAGCAGACAAAATGTCCCCTTATTCATTCAATCTTGTCATTTTAATCTGTAAAATCACCGTCTCTTGTTTTTGTGGATGCCTCAGTATGCAGTTAGGTTCAGATTTGTTTAATAAATTATTAAGTGTTGTAAATTTTTCAGACGTTAGGTACCTGCTGGTAATCATTTCCATCAGGGCCATGAAGCCGTAATAGGAGAATGACATACTGCACGATTTTAAACAGAGACCTTTTGCCTCGTTTGCTTTGGCATAGTGAGAAATTTGTAATGGTTTCTTCTGATGAGTCAGTTTGCCAGTACATGGTGTTGCCTCGGAATATTAAGTTTCCGTGTTGGCAGCTGCTGCAAGGTAAACAGACAGATTCGAGGGGGGAAAGATCTGTGCTTCAGGAAACGAGGAAAATGCCACTAATAAAAGCCATTTGCAGACTGCAATCCCTTGATTATATTTTGGCAAGTCTTTTGCCAAAAAAAAGCCCTTTTAACAAAAGGTCCGATAGTTTACTCTGTGTCAGTAAATGTGTTACTGCATCTAGTTGTGTATCTACTTTTTGGGATTCAACACATTTTAATCTCACTGGAGAGCAGTGGGCCTGTTAGAAACTCCCAGTTGGTGCAAAATGTTCTTTTTTAATGCGGTTTTAGACACAACAGAGTCATTTTATACAGGCTGTTAATGAGACTAGTAACCTTGAGTTGGGGGCAACGCCATTTCTTTCACTGAGAACTTTGAAGCATTGACTTTTTTTTTAAGTGGCAAGTCCTTAGCTTGCTTCAACTTTTAAGTTGCCTTTCTTGGCTGTGCCAGTGTAATGATGTAAATAAAAAGAGAAGGTCTGTTTCTGATGATGGCAATATTTCTGTAGCTTAGGATTAGCTCAAGAAATAATATTTTGGTGCAAGTCATGGAACAAGTTATAAAAACAGAAAATGTTGGAAATACTCAGCAGGTCTGGAGAGTGAAACAGAGTTAACGTTTCAGGTCAGTGAGTTTTCATCAGAACTAGGAAATGTTGGAGATATAACAGGCTTTAAGCAATTGAAAAGGGGGAGGGTAAGAAAAGAACGAAAGGGAATGTCTGTGATAGACTGGAAGGCAGGAGAGATTAAATGACAAGAGGATTGATGGTGCAAGACCAAAGCAAGTAGTAATGGGAACAAGGTAAAGGAGACAAACGGAAATCCATCAGAATGTGTTGTCATAAGTGCAGCTTCTTTGAGAGAAATGGCTGACTTAGAACTGACAGTTGCCAAAACTCTCCTCCATTGGGATTTTTCTCACCTCCTGTCTGGGCCTGTTATAGGGTAATTGATCGAGATTGATCACTATGATTAGTCAACAACTCCATTATTGTTGTATCATGTGACTATTGCAATGGTAGAGGTGAACTAGATGGATCTTGGACTATTGTTACCTAGTAATTCCTATCTTCCTGTACATGCAATTTGTTGTGGCAAAGAGTTTTAGAGGTCTGAGAGCTGATTTCCATGTCTCTCAGGCTGATGTGAAGTTTGTCCCCTTCGCCGTGCTGCCTGTTTCCCCTTATAGTTTCTCTGTGCACACCATGGGATCTATGTGGCCCCTTCCTTTCTATGTTAAAGGTTTTGGAAGTGGCAATGAACTGCAGAGCTCTAGTCCCTGAAGTTAGAGAAATACCTCCCTGGCAGAAAGTGTTCAAGCTGCTGGTGATTTAATTGCTGGCATTCTCAACAACGAAAAGAAATTGTTCAACCCATATCGCCACTGAAAGATTGTTCATTCCTTGCACTTGTCTCGAGCTCCATCTGTTGAGTGCACCTGATCTCCGTTGACAAGGTATCCCCTGACAATTCAGCATCTTTTGCACACTGCTGTACTGCACAACATTTTGATGTCCAATGCTCCCTCTAATTTCCATTTACTGTATGCGGCTGGCCCCTTGCACTGTCCAGTTTCTTTAAGGGTGGTGCATACCTGTGTATGCATCTATCTTAAAGTGACCATTGGTTGTTTGCAGCCTGTTTGTTCCCTGCACGACGCTTTCCTGATTGCTGTATGGCCACACACCCATGCAGCTCAGAGGGCGTGCGAGTCTCTCAAGGGCAAACATCCTTTCAGCATCCACCCTGTCAAGCTCCCTCAGAATCTTATATCTTTTAATGAGATCACCTTTCATCCTTCTAAACTCCACTGGATATAGGCCCAACCTTTCTTCATAAGATAAACCCTTCATCTTGGAATCAATCGAGTGAACCTTCTTTGCACTGCTTCTAATGCAATTATGTCCTTTCTTAAATAAGGAGACCAAAACTGTACACAGTACTCTAGGTGTGGTCTCTCCAACACCCTGTACAACTGTAGCAAAACTTCCCTAATTTTATATTCCATTCCCTTTGCAATAAACGACAACATTCCATTTGCCTTCCTAATCACTTGCTTTACCTGCATACGAACTTTCTGTGATTCATGTACCAGGACACCCAGATCCCTTTGTGCAGGAGAGCTCTGCAATCTCTCTCTATTTAAATAACATACTGCTTTTCTATTCTTCCTACCAAAATGGACAAGTTCACATTTTCCCACATTATACTCCATCTGCCAGATTTTTCCCAATCACTTAATCTGTCTATATTCCTTTTCAGACTCCTTATGCCCTCTTCACAACCTACTCTCCTAATTATCTTTGTGTCATCAGCAAATTTAACAACCATACATTTCGCTGCCTTCATCTAAGTCATTGATATAGATTGTAAATGGTTGAGGCTTCAGCACTGAGCCCCGTGGCACTGCACTTGTTTCATCTTGCCAACCTGAAACTGACCCATTTACGCTTACCCTATGTTTCCTGTTAGCTAACTAATCCTCTATCCATGCTAATATGTTACCCCCTACACCATGAGCTCCTATTTTGTGTAGTAACCTTTGATGAGGCACCTTGACACATGTTTTCTGGAAATCCAAGTATATCACACCTACAGATTCCCTTTTATCCAAGTTGCTTGTTGCTTCCTCAAATGTCTCTGGAAAGACTGCACGGTGGTTCTTTGCTACGTCAGTCTGGGATCTATTGAGTCCCTCCATGCAAGCAGTGTTCCCTTTAAGATGCTTGCAGGCACGACTGCCCATCAGCCTTAAAAGGACTGGGCAGTGTCACACTGCAAACAGAAATTAGAGGGAACATTGAGTATTGTCGTGCGATGTAAGAGTGTGAAGGATACTGAATTGGTACCAGTACCACGAAAGAGAATCTCTAATCATCCAACCCTACGAGGGGAAGGCCAGTTTCTTGTCATCTACAAATATTCCAAACCGGGGTTGCCTTATGGTTGCCCCCTTGGCAACATAAAACGGTTGCCAGCTACCTTGTTTATCCTCAGAGTGCAGACAATACAGCATGGAGGATGGCTTTGTTGGTAGAAAATGTTCAGCTCTGTTTGTTCTATTTCCGTCTCTTGGATGTCTTTGTGTTGAACAGGGCTTGTCTGGACTCAAACTATACTCGTGTGCTGTGTTGAGGATTTCATAGCATTTCAAGGGACAAGCGAGGCAGCCTGAATCTCCGTCCGTTGGATAGGACAATGCTGCGGCTGCTGAAGCATTCTTGAAACAGGAATCTATTGATAGTTTTTGTAATGCTGCCACATGGATTAACCCTCATATGTTTACTTAGCACTTTTGGTCATTTTAGAGAACCATGAGTGATAATGCCTTTGCTACCTAATAAAAGTTTACTGCTTCTATCCCTAGGTAATAAAAAGATCAGTCTTCAGTAGTGTGTAGAGGATGTTGAATGAGAAGAATGATCTAGGCTTGTATTGTAGAGTCACCTTTCTCCTTCAAAAAGATTCTTGCTCCATACACCATGCTCATTGTCTGCTTTTCCCCTGGGCCTTGCAGAAGCACTTGCATGTGTAATTCGCTATGTGCAGGGCTTTTATACAGCACAACTACATAACAGCAGTGAGCACTTCCACTTCCTTCATTTTCTGCAATGCTGTGCTTCTGTTGTCATTTATTTCTACCCAAAGAAATCGGGGAAAAAAGTAAATCTAAATTGTTTAGGTCTTTGATTTATTTTCATGTTGCAAGGAAATCTCCTATTTCATTGTTCAGGGTGTTGTTGGACAGTATGTTGTTCTGTAATAGTGTTCGTGGCCTGTAATGGGATCAGGGCAAAGGTTTAAAGTGACTGTCGAACGCCATTTTTATTAATTCGGTGTAGCAGAATTTTTACTGGAACTTTAGGGATTGAATTCCACGGCCATCCATTGTTTTGTGAAAACTAAATGAACAACCTTTATTAATGTATATACTGTACCTTAATAGATATTTAAATTTTACCCCTGAGCCCAGCAAGGGGTATACAAAATGTATAAGTTTGAGGCAGATTTCTGACACGTCGCAGTACTAGGGAGGTGGTTTGAAGTTTGGCTGCATTTAGTCATCCTTTTGTCCTAACTCCCCACAGGTGACACCGTAGGAGATCAAACCACTAGTCGAAAAAAATCCAAAAGCACCAAAGCCTTGGATGAAAATTTAGACTTTTTTTACTCCCTAAACCCATTGGTTTCTTACTGGAGTACTGGTTCCACAGGGATTGGTTGACTATCCTACCAGTTAATGGACAACACAATCCTGTCCTCAGTCTTCTGCGACCACCCTTCCAGCACAGGTGGTAAGGCAGTGACTGATTCTCTCCTTCCTGAACTGGTTGTGCATCAGCCGTAATCACCCAGCCAACATCAGGACTGACCAGATGGGCTGCAGTGGTCTTTTTTGGTCATGTACATTCTTAATGCCCTACCAGCAGCCTATAAACAGTTCAGCTTTACCAGCGCAGAGCAGGACTTGAGCCTTTATTGGTCCTGCTAGGTTAGCTACTCAGCTGGTTAAACTTGCTGAACTACTGGGGGAACCTTTGAAGGCGATGAAAGTGCCTTTGAATGGTGAATGTGAAAGATCCAGATAATGTGGAAGATAATTATCAATCATTTCTGCACTAGAAACTTATTTTCAATATCTTGCATAGTTAAATATGTTTTGCAATATTGAAAAAAATAATAAAAGACACATGTTTTTCCTTGGCAAATATATTCATCTCTCATACACTGGAATGGAATGAGATGTAAAAACTGATAACATTTGTTATATTAAATGGATATTTGCAATATTTTAGAAATTAATATTTGTCTAGACTTCTTGGAATAGAAATGCAATGGGCATATCTCCACAGAAAAGTAAAGCCATTGTGTTTTCTTGCAAATAGCTAAAACGCCAACAAATGTGTGGAAAAAAAAAAGTTCTTAAAATTTCAAGAGTTCAGTGTGCTAGTGGTCGTTTGCAAACTGCAGGGATCTCTGGCTGGCTGGCTGGTAAAGTAAAGGTTGCCAGCTTCAAAATGTATAAATGTAGGTAACATTACTGGGGAAACACAACTTGATGCCACACCAAGGGCAGTGCGATTGTATTATTGTCTTGCTTCAGACTGAGCAACTTGAGTGCTGCCATCAATCTGATCTGTTGTGTTGTCAGGAGGGGCTTCAGTCAGAATGCTCGAGTGTTTCTTGGGCTCATTTTGACTTGTTTCTGCAAACCTGAGGTTGGACTTATCTTTGCTAAATAGCTATTTAACAGTGTTTTAACACAAATTATGTGCTGCTTCACATGACTGAAATGCACCCTTGTGTGAAAAAATACTCCTTTGAAAGTGCCACAAATTAACTATGTTTCAGTCAAAACAGGATGAGTTTGCAATAGATGGATAAATGCTTTCAAATGCAGTAATTATGTTCTCCTTTCAGGGGGGAAGACACACTTTCCCTTCCTTGCCTAATTAAACATCTTTCATTTGCACTGTTTTGCTTTGAGCCCATGGATTTCTGAGTGCTGCCATAACTGCTCCTCATTTAACCTGCTACAAAGCCTGCTTCAGATGCATGGCAAGGGATTGCCTTGGACTAGTTTACATTTAAAATTTGCCATCCAGGAACTGGCTGAATTGGTGTTTCTTTAATTCATTTACAGGATGCTGGCATTACTGGCAAGCCCAGCATTTATTACCCGTCTCCCGTTGCTCTTGAGAAGCTGGTGGCAAGCTGCTGCCTTGAGAACCAGAGTAGATTGCTGGAACATTTGAGAGAGTCCATTGTAATGGCTCTGGCATGCAGACCAGACTGGGTAAGGATGGCAGATTTCCTTCCCTAGAAGACACTAGTGAACTAAATGGCTTTTTACAACAATCTAGTAGTTACATGGTCATCATTACTGATACTAGCTTTTCATGCCAGATTTAATAAATTCACTAAATTTCCCAGATGTAGTAGGATTTGAACTCTCGTCCCCAGATTATTAGTTCAGTCCTCTGAAATACTTGTCTGGTAACTGAAAACAACTTGCTGTGCACTGGGCTTTGAACATGGGATTTTCTAATCAGAAGTTCAACATTCGGCTGCTCCTGAACTGTAGGCTAACAATTATTCATAGAGAAGGGAGGTGCATTGTCCATCATATGTGAGAAGAAACTTTTAATATTTCCTCACAGGGGATACTGATAGTTGTAGCTTTCTTTTATTCAACTTTGGTGCAAGTGGAATTCAGATCTAGCATACTGCTTAATGGGTGTTCCATTGTCAACCCCTGACACCTAAAATCAGTCGGCTCTTGGGTTTCATTGGACTCACTCAGGTGAGGTGACAGATGGAGACTCCTCTGTTTTTCCATTGGCCTCACCATCCTACTGCTACCCAACCCCGCCAGCCCCCTAACCACACCCCACTGCCAAACAAGCAGTCACTGTGAACTGAAACACAGGAAGTTAGTATGGCCCAGGGATAGTGCTAACTTTCTGAGGTGAGGCCGAACCAAGATTATTCCCTGGTCCAGATCTGTCATCAGCGGCTTTTCAACAAGCAGCCTCTACCTAAGTTATACCTGGATTATGTTCCATCCCACAAAATAGTATATCAGTGGGAGGTCTGCTGACACTGCTAACAATTGCCAGGATTCCCACAACCTGTGGCTGGCATTGAGTGAAGCTCACTCATTACTGCAATCCACAGTGTGTTGTACTAGGTTGTACTCTATACCATGGATGTAATGCTTGTCAATATGTTGTAACCAAAGGACAAATTGTAGCACAAGAAAGAACAGAAATATTCCAGTTTATTTACACCCTACCGAGGACTAGAACATACATCATTTTGCCTGCACTGTTACCATTTTTGTAATCTGACTGATTGTGATGAGAAAGAGAAAAACATTCATTAGTGAAGTAGCACATCATGAATAAAAATTTTTCTTGCAGCTCAAGAACAGTGAATTTATGAGGAAGCGTGTTGCTATGAGGCCAAGGAGCAGGCTGACTGTAATGTCTCCATAGTTTCCTTCCTAAAGTTAATTCTCAAAAGTTTCTTTAGGATGCATTTATGCTGCCAATTTTTAAATTGATCCAAATCAATTTTGGATGTGCAGCAATGCCAAACTGGCAATGTAGCTCTGAGTACTGGCGAGTGCACTTGGAAACCCTGGTTCCACAACTCTTGGGGGGTGAGGATGGGGGTGGGGGGAATTTGCATTTATAGAATTGGATGGAAGTCCAGCCTGAAAGTCTATGCCGTTGGGAGAAACGGTCCAGCTTTGAAAGTGAATGGAGATCAGTGGTAGGTAAAGGGATCTATTGATTCAACTATAGTTGTTAAGGATTATCAAATTCTGAAGCTGTCTGTCGCTGGCATTCATGGAGAGACTTGCTGATTTTTCAGATGGGAAATATGGTTGTGGGACAGACACAAAAAGGAAGCAAGTGAAAGTAACCCGAGTACGGAGAGCATCGATCCAGAAAATAGCTCCAAATTTCACCAAAAATGTTGGACAAGAGGACATAAGTTTAATTGCATCAAAATTGCAACATGGAAACTAGTCATATTGGTGTTTATCCTCTACATGATTAATAGTTCTGATACCATATGTCTGGCCTGTTCCCATATCCCTTAATCCCCCCTTCCTACAACCACCTGTCTAACCAATTCTCATATGTCTCTGCACCAGTAGTGTATTGCACAATTCAAATTAGAACAAGGCACATAGGGGACTGGTGTGGCAAAACCCTTCACACAAAGTGATCCGCACATAGACTGGAATGGTGAGTGGGAACGTTGGAGATAAATATTGTCTGGAAAGTATAATAATTCTCATAATGCTTTTGGAATTATTGTAAAATAGAGTATTATGTCTGTGTGTGTGAGAGATTTAATTGGCAGCTGGTCTGAAGGCTTTGATGTAAACATGGGGGAAGTTTAGAATGTAAGGTCAAAGGGACATTTGCGTTTTTAAATAAGCCAGACTAGATTGTTTTCAAAGGAGGGGTGAAATGTGGCACCTAGCCAGGTGAAGTAAGAAACAGTGTGTTTATTTTGCCAAAGGTTACGGTAAAACTTAGTGCTAGTGAGAGATTTTATTATCAGGAAGATAAAGTCCAAAGACATTGTGAAACAATGGGAATTTGTATACAAAGGGGAAAATATGTGTAAAGGAGTGAATGCTGTGTGTAAGGGTAGGCATTTTAAGACCTTACAAGTGTGAACAGCCTTCAGCATCTATGCCTCAAGCTGCTGCTTTCAAAGAACTGAAGTTAAGAAAACTCACTTTGAATCCGACTCGTTCAGGGTATCATGTTTCTTTGCCTGGGTCTTGTAAAATCTGTGTGTCTTACTGTTGCCTTAACGAAAGTGTAACTGGGAGTTAGATTGATTAGGGGCTTAGAAGTTATAGTAGTAATTTGTAGGTCTATGTATGTGTTTAAAATCATTTCTCTTATTAATAAATGTTTAATCTAGATTTGTAAAACCTGTAAGACTTGGTAGTCTTATTACTACTGAATTTAAGGTATGCATCTCAAAGTGTATACAAACTACAAAACAAGTTGTGGCAGTTGTTTCAAGTTTCCCTTTGGGATTTGAATAACTCAGTATTTACCATTGGCTGTGCCATAACAATATCCTGGTGCTCTTTAAGAAACAATTGGATGTCATGGATCGAGAGCCACAAGAGGGGAAGTATAGGATCTTTATGGACAGTAGGAGCTAAAATATCCAAACGGTCTTCCTCATCTGAATTTGGAAAAGGCTAGATTTGGAAAGCTTAAAAAAAATAGAATTACTGAAAAAGAGTGAATTGAAAGCACTGCCCATCCATATATATAGATCTCTTTAATTTAAGAAAAAGTAAAGGCGACTTCAGAGTTTTGACTATAGGGGATTAATTCTGAAGGCAGATATTTTATGGCCTTCCAAAATAATTGTTAGGAAAAAGTGTGTATCATGTTGAAACTATCTCACACGTACTATTGAACAATATTAGTTTTTATAAAAGGGTTTGGTTATGAGAACAAATTAACAAATACTCTGATACTTGGTGGTACTTTCTTTCTTCATTCCCACTATAATTTTCTTGTGACGCATATCCGGTACATTTTAAACAAATGTCTGATACTGTTTTTGCAGCCCTTACTCGTGTACGTTTTCTTTTGCCCTCTCCCTGCGGTGTCATTACTTAGCTGCTCATTCTTGCCTGAATCCTTGGACAAATTATCACCATGTTTCCATTAACATTAGGGACTATGGAACAACTATCTGCGATGTTCGGAAGTACTTTTGAACCTAAACAATTTGTGGTTATTGCATAATAATAATATTGATTAATATGCATATATACAAAATTGGTGGATATGCCTGTGGTTAGTGTGCCCTTGTTGCTCAGCACACTTTGTTCATGCTCCATTGTTTAAAAAAAAATTCTCCTGGCTCACTATGATCAGTGCGTTGGGAGAGTGGATGAGAATAAGAGTGGAATATAAGCTTGCATTTCCTGCCAATCACATTACACTTCTTAACATATTATTGTGACATTTATTCTAATCCAAATTTCGTCCAGCTAAATGGCTCCCACACAAATGTCTTCAATATTTTTAATAAAGGAAAGTAAAGAAGCTCTTTATACTCTACAAAAACTCTTGACACCAACATAAACTCCTTAACTCGTGAGTCTGTATTCTTGTAGCCTTTGACTTATAAAATGCTTGTTTGTTTAAAAAAAACAAAGCAAGCTCAATATTTTCGTCAAAATCTTTGACTTGTGGTGGTGTGAAGAGCAATTAAACTCACTTGACCTCACTTGGAACAGTTACCTCGCCAAATAAGTATGTTTGAGCCTAAGGTGCAGTTAATTAGACTGCACAGCATAAAACAGCCTCAGCTTCAACTTAACAGCAGATTTTTTGGTTGATTTTTTTTTTAAAATGCAATTTATGTTTGTTAAAGCAGCCAGGTGTTAATTTACTGTTCCTCCCACTTCTCCAGTCAGTCTGCTCAAAGTCAAGCATGAACTCTTAATTTCCTCCTTTGGGTAGAGGGTTAGCTTCTACAGTCAACAGTTATATACATCATGTGTGTGATGAAACTTTAATGAATTTCAGGTTTCAAAATTCATAAAATAACATGGAACATCATAAATCAACAAGCAGCAAGCAGCAATGAAAACTGCCAATGACAAGGTACAGAAAAAAAATGAATCAGCTGTTGGCAACGGCTACAAATTTCCTGCATAAGGAGAAGCCAGTCAAATCCTTCCGGATAGTTTCTCGAGAATGCCATCTTGCTAATATTTTATAACATGAAGGTGTGAAAAAATTTTAGAAATTTGAAATATTTAATATTTTCTGTTGAAGGTGCTTGGCCCTTGAGTTTCACATATCCTGACCCATCACTATGAGAAAAAAAATACCTACAAGCGAGATGGTTGCAATTTCCATTGTGTACTTGGGTGGTGGTCTTTCTCGCTGGCCATTCGTGCAACATGCCAGGACTTGCTGTTTGTAAGTCCTGCCCCTTTCACTAGAGTATTAGAAAACTAGGGGCAGTATTTTCTGCCTGTCAGGGGGGTTGTCTGAGTGCGTTAGCAGGCGGGTTCCCGATCGGCGCCCCCGGTTGGGGGCGTGCCGCCATTTTATGTGGGCAGGCCAGTTAAGGCCCGCCCAGTGTGACGTCCGCTCTGAAGCGCTGTGCGCTCCCTGTGTGCGCCAGGCAGGGATTCCCTGAGCAGGTCTGTGCACTCCTTCGTGCATACGCGAAAGAACCCACAGGTCACCCTGAGGCAAAGTGCTGCTTCAGGGAGATCGCTTCAACTTTAAAAACTGTGCTGAACGAAGAAGAAAAAAATTATTGACATGCCCCCTCATGTGGCACTGTCACATGAGCTGGGACATGTCAATTACTTGAATGTTAAAACTTAATAAACATTTTTAAAACCCTCATGAAACCTCATCCCACTAATGGATGAGGTTTCATGTTTTTTCGGAAACCCGCTGTAAGGTTGGGCCGCCCGCCCTGACAACGACCTCAATTAGGTAATTAACAGGCCTTAAAAGGCCTTTGACAGTTTGGCGGGCGCGCAGCCCAAACTAAAAATCTAAATGACGCGGAGTGACGTCGGGACGCACGCCCAACGCCTCCCCACGTCAATTTACGCGTCGGCGAGCGGGTCCTGCCCCCGCACACCGACTGGGAAATTCTGCCCTAGGTTTCCTGAACCAATTTTAGAAGCAGCCTTTTTTTTTGTATAAAACCTCAGATCTGCCATGATCTTATTGAATGGCAGAGCAGGCTCGAGGAGCCAAATGGCCGCCGACTCCTATTTCGTACGTTTGTACACAATTCAGTCCTGGCTCTTCAAACAGATTGAGCAGCGGGCCTTCACTGTATTCACCCTAAGGTGCTCACAGAAATGGTGGGTAACCCTCTTGAGTAACTTGCTAATTTATTTAAAAGCTTACGATTGTTCCAACAGGCTTGAAAGAGGCCCCTTTAGTACTAATATTTGAAAAGAGCACAAAGTCAGAAGCAGGAAACTATAGCCCCATTAGTTTGAATTTGATTATGGGCAAGTTCCTTACAGGGATCATTGGAAATGCGTTCTGCGGCCAGCTTGAAAGAGAGGGCCATTAGGGGATCTTGGTGTGGGAATCAGGGGAAGGACTTTCACGTTTTCAGGCAGCACTTTTCACAGAGAGCCATTGGCCTTTGGGCTGGCTTGCACAGTGAGGGTACCTTCATAAGGGAGCTCCCAGTGTGGCAAACATCTCTACAGAAGGCAGCCAGATCACTGAGAGCTGCCACCTGTTACTATTGGTTCCTGAATCTCGATCCTTTTTTTGGGGATAGGGTTTGGTGGGGGAGGGGGTAGTCAATGTAAGCTGCACCATGTCAGGACTGGACAGGATGAGTAAATCAGGTGTTTTCTTTGCCACCCTGTTCTTCTCAAGGACAATTGGAGATGGGCAATAAAAACCAGCTTTGCCAGTGACGCCCGCACACAAAGAGTGAATTTTTAAAAAGTAGTTGAGAAAATCAGAATAACTGATTAATACTTGTGGGGCCGATGGTTGCCTATTCAAAGAAATGCGCCTTTTTGTTGAAGACCTTATAATTACTGAGAATTTTTTCTCAGCCTTACAATTGGATAATGGACCATGCTTATATAAAAATCAATCCGTTTTTTGAGCCGAGCTTAGAAATGTTGCGACCAGGGTTGTAGCTATCTGTATGGATGTAATTAATTTAAAGCACAATCCTTTCAATGTGTTGGAACAAGTGTATTTAAAGTGTGAAAGAGCCCCCTAACTGCAACATTACAAATCAGTCTTAACATAAAAATTCCATGAGCTAAATAGGAAGGGCTTTTGAACAGTTTATTCCTGTTATTATGGAGCCATTTTAGATAACTTGTGTCTGAACTTTCTAAGCTTGTCATCCTCTTATCACAATCAGATTTCAGGGTGGTTGCTGCATTTCCTGTATCTCACTCACAGGGCAGCCATTCCCCATGTTGTAGTTTGAGTTGCCACTTACTTAGAGGTGAAAACGTTTGTGTAGGTTTTACATAGACAAACCAAACCAAACAGATTTTTTAAGCGCAGTTCAGAACACTTGTGGCCAAGGAAACAGCTGTTTGTGTGGATGTAACACACTTGGAACATAAACTGGGATGGAAGGGATTGTGCCTGTTTAATGGAAGGATGGTACACAAATGAGGTAATTCAGGTTATATCTGTCTAAGTCTGAACTCCTGTGAGGACAAAGAAAGTGTAAGCTTGATTTGCTGAGGTCTTGAGCTCAATGCTCACTAAGAGAAGATATAGCAGTAGCAACATATTAAGAATGCTTAATGAAACCTACAAATCTTTTTCTCATACAACAGCTTTATTACATAAGTCATTTAAATGCCACGACAGACAATCCTTGCTCCTTCTGTGATATATTTTACAATAGAGCTTGGGAGAATCCTGAGATAATTTTAAACACACAAAGGTGCCATGATGGCCATTGTTGGAGAGAAAGCAAGCATGCAGTTGACCTTATAAATGTCAGTTGTGTGGGAAAGGATTAGCAGTTTAAGTAAGCTTTATTAGTTCTTTTCTTCAAATATAACCTAAAAATGCAAAGTTACGGTACTGTAGATTCAGGTTAGTCTCAAAAGGGGAAGGAAAGCCCTCAGGTTTAGGCGAGGCTGGAGTACTTTTTGCACAAAATATTTATACAGAAATATAATACTTTAAACAAGCAGAGCGTCCTGGAATGGATTGGATTTCAGACTTCCGGCCCGGGAGACATTCCAGAGGTGTGGGACCCCCAGGAACTCCTTTGTTAGTTGGGGAACTTGCATTCAATCAATGGGTTGGCCCAACAGGGAGACACAGCATCGTAGAGGTTGACGCAAAAAATAAAATTGGCATTTTTACAAAGATGTTATTACTTGGAAATGTTACTGAATATAATACAGTATACATTTCCTCTTTTTTCCAACTCCAAGTTTTGCTCAGTCTAGTTGATCAAGAAGAGGATTCATTTCTCCAAACTTACGCTGCTCCATATGATGCTGCCTCACCTTGAGGTCTAGTTTCATGGGTGCTGCTTCACTGTAGGGCCTCGTCGGGTACTGCCTCACCCTAGGGCCTAAAGCCGTGGGTGCTGCTTCACCCCAGGGTCTCGTTCTTTGGGTGATGCTTCACCCTAAGGTCTAACACCATGCGTGTTGCTTCACCCTAGGGTCTTGTTCCATGGGTGCTGCCCCACCCTAGGGTCTTGTTCAGTGTATTCTGGCAGGTTTGTGATTCCTTGACCAAATGACATTCTTGTGTGAGCCTGGGTGGTGAGTTTCCAAAGACAATTTAACTGTGGAGGGTATCGGAGTCCCCATTATGTCCACACACATGCATTGTTAATGATCAACAGCTACCCCACCCCCACCCCTCCACAGGCACCCAAACCCCTTGTGCTGCTACACTGCCACTCCATCTGAAATTAGCTAACACATTACTAACCAGGAGTTGAACCCCAGACCTTCAGCTCTGTGTAGCTTAGTGCTGCATTGGGTAAATGCTTTCCCTTATTGGATACCAGTGGGTCTGCAAAAGATAACTTTTAAACATTGTTGTAAGTTTTGTATGTGTTCATTTTGAGTTACCACACTATTTCTGACCCTGCCTTCAGTGAAAATGCGTGTTTGTACATATGTGAAATAGTTTGCTATTTACCGCTGTTTTCCATGTCAAGTAAAGCATGGTAAAAGCAAATCCATCCAAGCTGCTGTCAGCAAGATTGTTCAACTGACAAGGAGATAACACAGTGGGGTGCTTTAATCCTTCATTACAATTTATCCCCAAGATACAAATCCGATGAATGACATAAACATTTGATGGGTACAGATTTGAGGATCCTGCTGTTGTGCCCTTAAGGAAAGCAGTAAAATCATTTATCAAAATGAAATGATGCATGTACTGTTAGCACCAGAAGCAAAGTGCAGTGTGATTGTACAGGCAGGTTTTCAAATTCACAAGGGGATGTTGATAAACTCCAGTCATGCAATCACTCTGCAATGGAATTTTCTGGCATTGAGATAATAATTTGCACAGTCAAATTACCTTCTTTACAAACACTTGAGGAATTATGAGACCATAATCCTCCATTAATGTCAATCCACAGGCAGCACGGAAGCGTAAGATTGCCATTCTCAAAGCCCTCGGGAAAACCACTGAAGCCATCAGGGAACTGAATGAGTATCTGGAACAGTGAGTGTTTTACAAGGGGATTGAGCTATGCCCTGTGATAAACCATTTTTAATTAAAAGGGAATTTGCATTCTAATTCAACTGCTCCCCCCTCACCCTTCCCCCATGCATTTATTTAAAAAGTACCTGTTCTCTTATCTACAGGTTTGTTGGAGACCAAGAGGCTTGGCACGAACTAGCAGAGCTTTATATCAATGAGCATGAGTAAGTATGTTATCTGTCTGAAATATGCTATGTTTCTTTTACAAGTTACTGCTCTTCATTTTGCCACGAGAGTAGGCAACATGATCCACTGAGGTTCCAAGAGGATCACAATGGTTCACAAAATGCCAAGGTCTCCTGGGGCAAGATTGAACATTGCTGCTGTTTGTTTCATGGAATCAGACTTTAATAGGATTTAACTGTAAGCCCCCCTCACTTGCAGGAGAAGAAAGCACTTCCATATCCTCGCTGGTGGCTGTGTTGCTAGGAGAATAGGCTGTGGCGTGAGGGTGATGGAAAAATCATTTGGTTTCTGTCACATCTATGCCATATTATTGTTAAGGGATGAGAATTAGGAGTTCAGACTGTGCAGTCTGTTGTCAGGGTGAAAAAGCAGCTGGTCCAGGAATCTCGGTCACAGCACAAAAACTGTTTATTGGATATTTATGGTTTTGTTAGCTGCATTTGTTGTGGCAGGTGGAAAGAGGAAATCCCAATGTGAGAGGATTAGTTTCGAGCTTAATAAGTCTTTTAATATCACAGCATTTTCCACCCCTTTCTATAAAGCCCTTGTCACTTTTGTCACAATTTTTTTTCTCTCCAGACTAGATTATATCACCTCGCTCCCTCCCTTCCCGTAATATTGCCAAGAAACAAATTGTGCCAACCACAAATTCCCAGTAGAGGATGGTGGGTTAGCAACTAGGCTAAGTGTCGTCAGCATCTGTTTGGGAAAAGAAAAAGCAAAAGAGAAGAAGATTGTTCCCAAATTGCAGAAGTCGGAATAGTTGGTCACGGTTTATCATATCCCCAAATGCTGGCCTTTTAACAGTTTTCTCTAATCACTGTGTATGACCTACCTTATCACAAGTGCCATGCATTTGCAAACAGCTTCTTGTAGAACATGAATGTAATTCTTTGTCAAGTTGCTCAGCAAAACAGTTGCACGAAGGAGAAGAAAATTGGAAACAAGAATATTCATGTCCTATAGTGCATCCAGCAAACTCTAACCCTGCTATAACAGGATGTTTACCAGTGATGCGTGTTGAATGCTCAGTATCTCTTGTACACTGCAATATAGTGCAGTGCATTCCAACCAATGTGCTCAGCCTCATTGCATTATTGGAAGTGAATTTTAACACTTGGTGAAGATGGAACCCCCGGACCATTAAAATCTCTCAGACCAGCTAAATGAGTTTTTAGCTGCTGTATCCCATTGGCTTCTGGTCACGTTTTAAGACAGCAATGGGAATGTTGGAGAATCTCTTCCCCCTTGGATGATGTGGAGATGAAGAGCGGACATTGGGTCCGGTTATTGCTGTTTGGCCAGCTCTGCCACGTGACTGCTCCTGGGCTTTCTTTTCACCGTCGTCACCAATGCATTAATGACACAGCTGCGTTAACTGTCCTGGCACGTTTCCAGACTGGCGTGCCGTCTGCCTTTGCCGGGAGTGAATAACTTTACCCAATGGCAAAACAGAAGTAGGCATTGCACCTCTTTGGGTCAGCTGCTGCGTGATTGATGTCACGTAGCGCCTCAAAGGATTTTGTTACATAGTGGTTAAAGCCTTCTCACCAAAATGAACTGATGAATGGGAACAACATTCTTGGACTTCACAAACTTCAATTTAAGTATGTGCAAAATCTTATGTTTGTGCAGCTGATGGCAATTTTGATTCCCATTATTTGAAACCAGATCTGAATTTCAGTGTAAATTAACTTTCAAGACCATAACGCAGCCCAAACGTTGCTAGGTTTCTGTGAGACCGTGCCAACAACCCTTACATTTTGATCAATCTTCAAGAGCAAGAGGTGTAAATGTAGCCAAGCCACTTCGTTACAAAACCCAAAAGGAGCAGTTAAAGTAGTTCTGGAGGCTTGAACCCTTAGAATGATGGAAGTGGGACGTGTGGGGCATGAGAAAGATCCAGCTCTGGGGTATATCTGGTAACGGTTTCATTGTAGTATGAAACTGAAGTGAAGAGCATGTAGTCATTTATTAGCCATATTTGGATAAATGGCTAAAGTAATATTATTAATATTTTTGGGTGTGAAAAATGGTACTGGAATCTTTAATTTAGTGCTTGGTATTGAGTCCATTCTTCTTGGTGGAAATGTTTCGACAGCGGTGGTTTTATCTGAAAAAACTGTCTCAACAGATGATTCCCTGTTTGCAATTAGTGCTAGTGTTAACCTTATTTTGGCCTCACAAGCAGAACTTTCACAAGGGATTACTTGTAGGTCAGTGCTCTGTTGGATTTGGTCTCCTTGGAGAGAACGTAATATGTAGGATTTGGAAGAGAAATTAATGCAGCAATTTGTCAAGCTATAATTTGAGTAAGAGCTTATAGCATTGGCTTTCTGCTTAAAGAAAAACCCCTCCACCACCCCCACCCCCAAAAAGATACGGTGGAATAGAAAATGGTGTCATTTAATTGGTAGGTATTGCACAGCTGAAAAAAGGATGCCTATTGCTCACACGATGTTGAAGGTATTTTATATTTATTTGCATTTTATATATGAAAAAGGCAAATCAATCCAGATGAAACTGTGTTTAGTCATGTACAGGTCAAATGTATTCTGCTTATATAAAAGTCCCTAAATGACCTTGGTGTAGGGTTATTCATCAGCTTTTGATTGAGTGACTTAACTCCAAGCAATGACTTGCTCAAAGACCTGCGATAAAGCCAATGATCTGCTTAAACATATTTAAACAGGAAAAAGTTACCAGAAAACCTAAAGCTTGAAATTATAAACACAGTTTTCACATCAGATGGGACACGGGATTGTGATTAACTCATCCCCTGTACGATTTGTCTTCCTAAATAAGTTATTCAGGGTTTGATTGCGGATTGGATGCTGGAAGTTGCAACAGCCTCATATGATTCAAGGTACCTCTGCAGCAATGGACTCTATAATTTGCTGCGCTGATTGACATCCTCCTCAACCCTAACCAAGGGCACCTGAGACCGGAACTTTCGATAACAGCTGAGCACTGAATTTTCCAATTTCTGATCCCGATCCCCCCCCCCACCCCCCCTCCAGATTGGAACCAAGCAGTAAAAAGAATAACTGTGGCGTAGAAGACAGTGGAGCAGCTTGTAACTGGGAGTTAGTAATTAAGATCCGACATTACAGAGAGTTGGCTCTCCCAGAGTGTCATCATTCAGTCATTAGACTCTGTAGCAGGGGGAGACTGCAGAACGCAAAGTAATGGGAAATATCCACAACATGTTCCAGACCCCAGAGAAATGAACAAAAACTTCTACATTTGTGTCTGGCATGCCAAGTTTTGCAAGGTTATGACCAGCCCACTGTTGAAAGGACATTAAATCCATAGAGAGTGTAGATTCAACAGGATGATGCCAGGGTTGGAAAACTGTTTTGAAGAGAGACACAGGCGATAGGAGTAGGCCATTCAGATCCTCGACCTGTTCTGCCATTCAGTGAGATCATAGCTTATATGTATTTTAACTCCATTTAGCTGTCTTGGCTCCATTTCCTTTTATACTCTTGTCTAACAAAAATCTACTGATCTCCAATTTAAAACTATTAATTGAAATAGCTTTTTGTGGGAGAGTTCCACACTCCTACCATCTTTTATGTGAAGGAGTGTTTCCTATCTTTTCTCCTGAATGGATTGGCTCTAATTTTAAGGTTATATTTCCATGTCCTAGACTCCCCCACCAGTGGATAACGTTTCTCCCTATCCACCCTATCAATTCGTTTTGAAATCCTGAAAACCTCAATTAAATCACCCCTTAACCTTCCAAACTCCAGGGAATACAAACCTAGTTTATGTAAACCTTATGTATGATGCCTAGAATGTGAGAAACTGGGACTATTTCCACCAGAGCAGAGAAAGCAAAGAGTTTTAATAGAGTTTTTTTTAAATTATGGTGAGTTTAATTAGATTGAGTAGGGAAATGCTATTTTCCCTGGCCAAGGCCATGTCAGTGACATTGGGTCATCAATTTAAAATTGCCATTCAGTGAGGAAGGAGGTTAAGATAAACATCTCTCTTTAATAGTTGTTGGAGCTTTGTCACAGAGAGCATTTGAGGCAGCGGTTGCATCATGTTCCTTCAAAGGCACCTTCTCGAGGGCAATTAGGATTGGCATCAAATGCTGGCTTAGCCAGTGATACTCATATGCCATGAATGAATAAAAAAGTGCTCTGTTCCCCCAGCACAGTCTTGGTGGAGGGGGGAATCCCCCCACTCCAGTCCTGCAATTTGTTGCTGGTTGACCTTCTCTCCCAGCCCCACACATAGTTGAAATTTTTCCATTCACCCTGTCCCCCTTTTGAAAAATTACGATGGGCACATTGACTATTTTAATAAACTCTGCTTTAATTGCAATATATTCAAGGGGTAAGTGCATAATTTTCAGACAGGTCAGTGAGGTTGTGAGTACAAAGCTAAATCTAATTAGAAGCTACTAAACATTTCAGAGTAATAGAAGAAATCATGAGGGATAATTATATTGAACGCAAAAGTAAACTGAGGATTACAAGCCAATATTCCAAAAGTTTTCTTTAAAAAATGTATGAAGATCAAACAATGCTAGTAATTAGGGGCTTGATTTTAAACGTAAATTGTGAAATTATATTTAATTTTCTGTCCGTGCTAACTCACTAGTTGATGATTAAGCATTTTTTCTTCATCTTCTGTGGTGTGCTTTGTGCATTGTTTCCCACTCCTGCAGTTTCGTGTTTGCAATGTGAACACAATCGGTTTATTTCCGTCATTCCATGCAGCAGTGACACAAAATGTTCCAGGCAATTTGGTTGGTCAGTGGCGTGATGACAAGACTAGCCAGTAAATTGGCTTCCAACATTTTGATGACTAGCTTTTTCCAAAATTAAACTTAACACCGCAGACTATGGCCCTGTGAAGGGCACTGGCCACGTTAAAATCTGAGGCAGGTAGCAAGCTAGGTGTCTCAAAGGCTCAAGGACTGGCATCGATCGCCTGCTGTTACCAGGAGCACCACAGTTTTGTTGAGACGCAGTTGTTAAGACTGTCTCCGTCTCTGTAAAGTGGCTGCCATAAGTCACAGCAGCCAGCAAGAACAGAAACAAGAGGAGGCTATTCAGCTGCTCAAGCCTGCTCTGTCATTCAGCAAGGCCATGGCTGATCTGTACTTCAGTTTCATTAACCCACCTTTGCTCCATGTCCTTTGATAGTCTTACCCATCAAAAATTTATTGACCTCTCAGTCAACTATTCAAAGGAACAGAAAATGCTTAAAGTAGTTTTTGACCTGGTGCACTGCAAGTAATATGCCTCAGGCAGAATATCCCCAACATCTCCCTTTCATACTTAAATGAAGGGCAGAATACTATTCGGAGGAAGTGCCAAGTTAATGATCAATGAGTGTTGTGACAGGTCAGAGATGCATGCTGTTAATCGTTCCGCTAACAATGAATATAGCACCCAGTTTTCTTTAAGACTTGCAGCATAACCAGTTTTTCCAATGTATTGTAGCACGAACCTAGATTTTGTTGTTTAGTATTGTATGACACAAGACATAGAATCATAGAATAGTGCAGCACAAAGGAGGCCATTCAGCCTGTCAAGTCTGTAGCAGAAGATATGCATCAACTGACTTGAATTTATATAGCGCAATTCACAACTTCAGGACATCTGTAACTGTAATATGCTTGACACAATGAATTTCTGAACTTCAATTGCTTTAGCAGTGGGAATATCCAGATCATAAAAATGACTAGGACAAACTAGTTGTTATGTGAACTAGATTTTAAAACACAACTCTTCTCTTTGTCTCCTTTACACAGTTATGGAAAAGCAGCATTTTGCTTAGAGGAACTCATGATGACTAACCCTCACAATCACCTGTACTGTCAACACTATGCAGAGGTAGGTGCGAGAGGAGCATTCTCATGGGATATCATGGGATTAATCTGATCATGTTCTGCTTGATACATAACAACCTTGACCTGGGTCTGAAGGGGATATGTGTCAGCTGTGGCTCAGTGAGTAGCAGTCGTGTCTCTGAGAGTTGAAAGTTCAAGTCCCACACAGGAGACTGGAACATGTAATCCAGGTTAACAATCGAGAGTAGTCGGAGGTGCCATCTTTCAAATGAGATGTTAGACCGAGGCCCCGCCTGTGCTCTAGGATGGGCATAAAAGAACTCTCAGCCGCTGTTTTGAAGAAGAGCAGGGGAATTCTCCCCAGTGTCCTGGCCAATATTTATCTCTTAACCAACATCACAAAAACAGATCATTATCACACTGCTGTTTATGGGACCTTGCTGTGTGCAAATTTGCTGCTGTGTTTCCTACATTACAACATTGCAATTGACTGTAAAGTGCTTTGGGGCATCCTGAGGTCATGAAAGCTGCTTTAGAAGCATAAGTATTTTTTCCAATAGAAAGAAAGATTGGCTTGCATTTATGTAGTGCTTTTCATCACCTCAGGACATCCGTTAACATTTTGCAGCCAGGTAAGTAGTTTTGAAGTCACTTGTTGTAAGGTAGGAAATTTGACGGCCAATTTGCAAACAGCAAACTCCCACAAACAGCAGTGTGGCAATATCTAGATAGCCTGTTTGTGGAACCTTCCTATACACAAATTGCCTGCCATGCTTGAGATAACGTGGTTTACAGGTGACACGAAACTCGGAAATGTAGTAAACAATGGGGAGGATAGTAACAAACTTCAGGTAGACATATAAAAAGAAAATGTTGGAAATACTCGAGGCCTGGACACATCTGCGGAGAGAGAAATGGAGTTAACATTTCAAGTCAACGATCTTTCTTCAGTTGGAAAAATGTTAGAGATGTAATTGATTGGTGTTCAGTCTTTTTGTGTGGTTATATGGAAATATGCAGTATATGTTGCGCTTCTGTGAAGCTGTAATTATGCTGCATTATTTGGTTGAAGTAAGTGGCCAACCCATGATACACCAGACACGGAAACGCTAAGACTGGATACGGAAGGATGAAAAATATTCAGCTCCTAGCAGTGACTCGACTTTTGATTAGATGGTCACTATTAAATCCAATAAGGAATTCAGGAGAAACTTCCTTAGTCATGAGAGTGGTGAGAATATGGAACTCACTACCGTGTGGAATAGTTAGAGGAAGCTAGCTAAACATATAAGAGAAAAAGTGATAGAAGTTTTTGTGATGAGATGAAGTAGGGTGAAAGGAAAGGTGTGCATAGCATTAACACTGGCAAAGACCAGTTGGGCCGAATGACCTGTTTCTGTGCCGTAAAATCTATGTAACCACAACACCAAAACCATCCTAAAGTTGCTCTAACTGGTTCGCAAGTAGGCGCTTCAGATTTTACAAGACAATTTGAATGGTTAATCAGAAACTGTATGCTTCTAATCCAAGAGCTTTGTGCATGGCTTCACACGGCATTGAAATCCAGCTTTACACTTTATTATTCTTGTACGTTTCTGTGTCTTACAGGTGAAATACACCCAAGGCGGACTGGAAAGCCTGGAAATCTCTCGGAAGTATTTTTCCCAGGCACTGAAACTAAACAACAGAAACATGCGTGCTTTGTTTGGGCTTTACATGGTAAGCTGGAACATGTTGAGGGATCTTTCCCCAGTGACATTATATAGTAATTCAGTGGAGAAGTTAGATCACCTTTCATTCATAACCATTGTAACCATGACTAGAGTGTGATGGAAGGATACAGCAGAGTAGGAACTATTCGACCCATTGTGTCTCCGCTTGAAAGAGCGAACCAATTAGTCCCACTCATTCCCCATAGCCCTGCATTTATTTTTCTCAGCTAATTACCTAGTTCCTTTTTGAAAGTTATTATTGAATATGCTTCCACTGCCCTTTCAGGCAGCACATTCCAGATCACAATAACTCTGTGTAAAAAAAACTTGCTCCTTTTGCCCTCAATCTGTGCCCTCTGGTTACCAATCCTCCTAACACAGAACACAGTTTCTTCCTGTCTACTCTATCATTTTGAACAGCTCTATTAAATCTCCCCTTAACCTTCTCTGCTTTTAAGGGAGAACAATTCCAACTTCTCCAGTCTCTTGATATGCGTTGAAGAGTTGGAAGAAGCAGCCTGTCAGAATTTGCTGCCTTTATTTCACCTCTATGATGTACGCTTTCTTTGCACTAAATGCTGTTCGAACATTCTGAAGTGTGTTTCCTCTCAGTGCTTTTTGGTGCAATAGATTGTTCGTACTGGTAGTTTGCATCATTTCTGTTTTGCCAGTGGATGCTCTGGATGTTCAAGGACAAAATCCATGCAATTTCTTACCTTGTGCTAAGGCGTACTCTGGTGTGGTAAAAGTGGGAAATGTTACTTTGCACAGTTAGCACCCAATGTGGGAAGTTAAGTTGAAATGATTTATTTCTTCCCCCTTTCCTTTGCAGTCTGCAAGTCATATTGCGTCAAGCTCTAAAGCTAATGCTAAAATGAAAAAGGACAATTTGAGGTATGCTACATGGGCAGCTACACAGATCAACAAAGCTTATCAGGTGAGTAAGAAAATAATGCTACATGTTAATTTCACCAGGTTTGCCCCCAGTCCCATTTTGGTTGAACTTAGTTGGGATGATGTTAGAACCATATCTTAAGGAACTATATTTTCTTTTAAAAGTTGGAAGGACATTGCATTATTTGGACACTTGGGAACTCACCTGAGTTTTTTTAAAAAAGGGTCATAAGTTTACCTTGGACTGTGAGCAAGCATGCCTTTTCCAAGAAACCACATGACCTCAGCTAAATGACCAGCATGGCAATTGTGGAAGAGAGCTATTTGTTTATTTGAACTACAGTCATTTTAATTGATGGGGAAAAAAACTGCTTTAAAGGCAAATGCCCTAGTGATTTACTGAAAATCGCCTGACAGAGATGAAGTATGTTTTGAACTTTTTTTTTAAAACTCAGTTGGGCATAAACCGAGAAGGGGAAAGCTGCCCAGCTTGCGCTTTCCTGGCCTTGCCTGAAATACAGTGTGGTTATCAGTATCCAGCTAGGAATCGTCATCTCGGTGGAACTTGCCTGTATTTGGAAACCTGAGAGGCTGAGACGAGAAAAATTGATCTGGCTCTATTCTCTTCCGCGCTGAAGCTCCATTGGTGAGCATCTCCAGACATCTACTGGGACTAGCGGTCTGTCTTCACATGAGGGAGCTCCAGATCAACAGTGCCAATACCCTGCAAATTTTATTCTTTTTATAAAGCTTTTTCTTCAAGCACCCATCTCTGCAGAAACCCTATTTTACTGTGCTGTGTTTGTGTGCGTGTTGTGTATGTGCTGGGGAATTTTAAAAGGGATGGATAGTTACACTTGTGGATTACAAATTGTGTGTTAAACAGTGCTTGCAACTTGTTTTAAAAAAAAGTTTTGTTTCACAAATCAATCATTCTATCAATCATCAATCTTACCGGACCTGCGTGAGAAGGTCAGCGGCGGCAGGAGATAAAAACCCGGCAGCAGAGAGCCCCTTCAACCTGTTTCTACCTGTCAGAGCCAAAGTGTGGCGTCACAGGAAAACAGGTAGGTAATTGGTGGGTATCTTTTTGTGTCTCTTTTGATTGGCCAAGTGGTTTAAATCAGGAGACGTTATTAGAGCTGTAGAGTACAGTTAAGAAATTCATTTTTAAAATATTTAATATTCAAATTAATTAATTAAATAGAATTGAGATGGCTAGGCAGGCGATGTGTTGCAGCTGCAGTATGTGGGAGCTGGTGTACGTTGGTGTGATCCACGGTGACGACATCTGCAGCAAGCATTGGCTGCTCGGGGAACTTCGGCTCAGAGTTGATGAGCTGGAGTCTGAGCTGCGGACACTGCGACACATCAGGGAGAGGGAAGAGTTACCTGGACACTGTGTTTCAGGAGACAATCACACCCCTTAGATTAATTACATCAAATTTGGTCCATGGTCAGGGACAGGAGGGTGTGACTGCGAGTGAGGCAGGTATCGGGTTCTAGAATTTAGCTTTGGAGGAGCCTCAGCCGGTGCCCTTGTCCAATAGGTTCAAGGTTCTTGCTCATGGTGTGGACAAGAGCACAGACTGCAGGGAGGATGAGCGAACTGACCACAGCACCGTGGTACAGAGAGCCATTCAAGTGGGGGGAGAAAAGAGAAATGTAGTAGTAATAGGAGATAGCATAGTTAGGGGAACAGATACTGTTATCTGCAGCAAAAGCAGAGAGTCCCGAAGGCAGTGTTACCTACATGGTGCCAAGGTTAAGAACATGTCGCCTGGGCTGGAGAGGAACTTGGAGTGGGAGAGGAAGGATCCAGTTGTCATGGTCCATGTAGGTACCAACAACATAGGTAGGACTAGGAAAGAGGTTCTGCTGAGGAACTATGAGCAGCTCGGGGCTAAATTAAAAAGCAGAACCACAAAGGAAATAATCTCCGGATTACTGCCTGAGCCACATGCAAATTGGCATAGGGTCAATAAAATTAGAGAGGTAAACGCGTGGCTGAAAGATTGGTGTAGGAGAAACAGGTTCGGATTCATGGGGCACTGGCACCCAAACTGGGGAAGGACAGGCTTCATTTGAACAATGCTGGGAACAGTGTCCTGGTGAACCGTATAACTAGGGTTATAGATAGGACTTTAAACTAATTAGTGCGGGGGAGGGTTCAATAGAAGGGAAGTTTAAAAAAAAACAAGAGAGCAGAGGTGCAAGGTAGTGAAGTGGCGAACGGTAATCAAACTGTGACAGGAAGGGGCAGAAAATATAAGCAGAAGAGTGCAGCAGAGATTAGAACCAGAATGAGTAATAATGGTAAAAAGTCAAAGCTTAAGGCTCTTTATCTGAAAGCATGCAGCATTTGTAACAAGATAGATGAGTTGACGGCATAAATAGAAATATATGGACATGACTTGATAGCTGTTACAGAGACGTGGTTGCAGGGTGACCAAGACTGGGAACTCAATATTCAGGGGTATTCGACGTTCCGAAAAAATAGGCAAAGGGGAAAAGGAGGTGGGGTAGCTTTGTTAATAAAGGAAGGTATCAGCGCGGTGGTGAGTAGCGATATAGGTGCCATAGATCGTGATGTGGAATCAGTTTGGGTAGAAATAAGGAATAGCAAGGGGAAGAAGTCACGGGTGGGAGTTGTCTATAGGTCCCTGAAGAGTTGCCTCTCTGTAGGACAAAGTATAAATCAGGAAATAATGGAGGTGTGTAAAAGGGGTGCTACAATTATCATGGGTAATTTTAATCTGCATATCGACTGGACAAATCGGATTGGCAGGGGTAACATGGAATTTGTGGAGTGCATCAGGGATTGTTTCTTAGAGCAATACATTGCAGAACCTACCCGGGAACAGGTCATTTTAGATCTAGTAATGTGTAATGAGGTAGGATTAATAAGAGATCTCGTAGTTAAGGATCCTCTAGGGGTAGCGATCACAACATGGTAGAATTTCAAATTCAGTTTGAGGGCGAGCAACTCGGGTCTCAAACCAGTGACCTCAACTTAAATAGGGGCAATTACAGAGGTATGAAGAAAGAGTTGTCTAAAGCGGGCTGGGAAAATAGACTAAGCGGAAGGTCAGTGGATGGGTAGTGGCAGACATTCAAGCAGATATTTCATAACGCTCAGCAAAAATTTATCCCGGTCAAAAAGAAGGACTCGATGAGAAGGATGAACCGCCCGTGGTTAACAAAGGCGGTCAAGGAGAGTATCCAATCAGAAACTAAGGCATACAAAGTGACAAAAACTAGTGGTAGGCCAGAGGATTGGGAATTCTTTAGGAGCCAGCAGCAGAGACTAAAAAGCTAATAAAAAGGGAGAAAATTCATTATGAAAGTAAATTGGCAGGATGTATAAAAACAAACAGCAAGAGCTTCTACGGGTATATAAAAAGAAAAAGTAGCTAAAGTGAGCGTGGGACCCTTGGAGGATGCAACTGGAGAATTGATAACGGGGAACAGGGAAATGGCAGATAATTTAAATCAATATTTTGCATTGGTCTTCATGGTGGAGCACACGATAAACATCCCAAAGATATCAGATAAGCAAGGAGCTAATGGGAGGAAAGATCTTGTAACAGTCTCTATCACAAGGGACAAAGTATTTGACAAACTAATGGAACTAAAGGCAGACAAGTCACCAGGTCCTGATGGCCTGCATCCAAGGGTTTTAAAGGAAGCGCCTGCAGAGATAGTGGAGGCATTGGTCGAAATATTCCAGAATTCACTGGATTTCGGGAGGGACCCAGAGGATTGGAAAACCGCTAATGTGACGCCCGTGTTCAAGAAGGGAGGGAGACAAAAAGCAGGAAACTATAGGCCAATCAGCCTAACATCTGTCATTGGGAAAATGCTAGATTCCATTATTAAAGAAGAAATTGCAGGACATTTAGAAAAGCTTAACACAACCAAACAGAGCCAACGTGGTTTTGTGAAAGGGAAATCATGTTTGACAAATTTGCTAGAGTTCTTTGAGGATATAACAAGCAAAGTTGATAAAGGGGAACCAGCAGATGTAGTGTATTTGGATTTCCAGAAGGCATTCGATAAAATGCCACATAAAAGGTTATTGCACAAGATAGGAGCTCATGGTATTGGGGGTAATGTATTAGCATGGATTGAGGATTGGTTAACACAGAAGTCAGAGAGCCGGGTTTTTTCAGGTTGGAAAGACGTAACTAGTGGTGTGCCACAAGGACCAGTCCTTGAGCCTCAATTATTTACTATCTATATTAATGACTTGGAGGAGGGGGCAGAGTGTAATGTATCCAAATTTGCTGACGATACAAAAATAGGTGGGAGGACATGTTGTGATGAGGACATAAGGAATCTGCAAGGGGATATAGACAGGTTGAGTGAGTGGGCAAAAACTTGGCAGATGGAGTTTAATGTAGGAAAGTGTGAGGTCATGCACTTTGGTAGGAAGAATCAAAGGGCAGACTATTATTTAAATGGAGAGAGACTCCAAAAAGGTGCAGCACAGAGGGATCTGGGTGTTCTCGTGCATGAAACACGAAAAGTTAGCGTGCAGGCGCAGGAAATAATTAAGAAGGCAAATGGAATTTTGGCCTGTATTGCTAGGGGGTTGGAGTTTAAAAATAGGGAAGTCTTATTACAATTGTACAGGGTGTTGGTGAGGTCAGACCTGGAGCACTGTGTACAGTTTTGGTCCCCATATTTAAAGGATATACTGGCATTGGAGACAGTTCAAAAGAGATTCACTAGGATGATTCCTGGGACGGAGAGGTTGACTTATCAAGAACGGCTAAACAGGTTAGGCATTTATTCATTAGAATTTAAAAGAATGAAGGGTGATCTTATTGAAACGTACAAGATTCTGAGGGGGCTTGACAGGGTAGATGTTAAGAAGATGTTTCCATTAGTGGGGGAATCTTGAACTAGGGGAGATAGTTACAGAATAAGGGGACACTTATTTAAAACTGAGATGCGAAGGAATTTCTTCTCAGAGGGTAGTAAATGTTTGGAATTCTCTACCCCAGCGAGTTATCGAGGCTGGATCACAGAAAGTATTTAAAGAGGAGCTGGATAGATTTTTGAAATATCAGGGAGTTGAGGGTTATGTGGAGCTGGAATGAAAGAGGAGTTGAGGCCTGGGGCAGATCAGCCATAATCTTATTGAATGGCAGGGCAGGCTTGAGGGGCTGAATGGCCTACTACTACTCCTATTTCTGATGTTCTTATTCTAAGTTTATTGAAAGAAGCCCGGTTAAAGTCTCTTTTATTCTGGGTCTAACAGTAGCGAAGGTAAATAATTGGCAAGTTTGGTGAGTAAATTAAATGTTTACACTATTGCTGTGACCTGTGGAGTAGTGGGGCTAGATAAACTGCACACTCCTCCCATCCCGGTCGTAACAGTGATACCAAGCAATGACAGAAAGAGATCAAGAGCTTTGAACATGGCGGGCTATGCACAAGTGAGATGGTAAAAGGAGGTTGCCTTGAATGATGGGATGGGCTGGTGCACAGTTTGTATTCAGCATGTGGCATTGCATGTGAGAAATTTATTGGGAGATGTGTGAGGGCTTCTAGCACTGTAAAATCTGGGAATGGGGAATCAGGTCACTTGTACGTTCCCTAGCAGGCTGTGAATGTCTGGCTGTCCAGAGTGTGCAGAGTTGAGGCCTCTGCAATGAAACATGTAAGTACCAGCAGGTAAGCAGTGGTTTAGTATTTCAGTTTCATAACTTGCATGGTAAGGTCTGAATCCACTCCCTCACAGTTAGCTGATCCAGTATGATAACCACTAGACTACTGTTCGCAAATATACTTGGAAGAAAGTTTACACTGATGTGTTGACATTAGGTGCTATGCATGGATTCTTGACTTGTAGAGTTAATCAGATGTGGTCTTTATCATTTTGCCTTTGGTCTGTTAGGATTATTACGGCTAGTGAGGTTACCAAAAAAAAAAACAGCCTGCAGGATTCTAATGAAACATAGACAGAAAATGCTGGAAATACTCAGTAGATCAGGCAGCATCTGTGGAGAGAAACAGAGTTAACATCTCACGTCAATGACCTTTCACCTCCATGGAAGCCACCGGATCTGCTGAGTTTTGCCTGCATTTTCTGCTTTTGTTTCAGATTTTCAGTGTCTGCAGTATTTTGCTTTTGTGTTAGATTCTTATGAGTTTAGCCTGTGCTACGTCCAGATCCTTAAATACAGCAACACAAACTAATATTGTTTCCTGAGAACAAACATATGGGAATCACACACACAAGATTCATGTAAAGTACTGTTTTGTGTGCATATGTGTGTTGGGAGAAGGTATTTTTACATGATATGTTATGATTACTGAGAGTTGCTCTCTTCCAAATAATTGTACATTTGGCAACCAGAATTGTTTTTAACTTCTAGAAGGTCTGATGAAAAGAAAAGTGTATTGTCTCCTGAAATTCCTCATGCGCAAAATGTTGGTGTGCTGTCTTTAGACTGTTCTGGCCAGTAGCAGCTTTCCATTTCTGTCCTCTCGGTGTACATGTGGCACCTGACATTAAGTAGGAGAGAGCTGACATGTCTAATACATCTTTGAACAGATGTTCAGCTCCAGTCCCCCTTGATCCAGCATAGTCACATTTGAGTTTATCTGAACAACTATATACTTTGTATTAAAAACATCCTTAGTGTAGTGGTTGTTTTTCACACTGGGTGGGATTTTACTGTCCTGCTGAAGTCAGTGGAGTTTAGAATGGCTCGCCGCATTTTATGGTCCTATTCCCGCCGGGAAAGCGTCATAAAATTCCAGCCACTGTTTAATTAATTTACGGGATTGGGTGTTTTTTTGAATCAATCCTTAATTGCCCTTCAAAAGGTGGTGGTGAGCCATCATCTTGAACTGCTGCAATTGTGTGGTGAAGGTATTCCCACAGTGCTGTTGGAAAGGGAGTTCCAGGACTTTGACCCAGCAACGATGAATGAAATGGTGACATATTTCCAAGTCAGGATGATGTGTGACTTGGAGGTGATGATGTATCCATACACCTGCTGCCCTTGCTCTTCTAGGTGGTAGCAGTCGGAAGTTTGGGAGTTGCTGTCAAAGGAACCTTTGTTGCACTGCATCTTGATAATACACACTGTAAATGCTACACCATTAGTGGCAGGAGTGAATGCTTAAAGTGGTAGATGGGTTGCCAATCAAGCAGGTTGCTTTGCCCTGGATGACGCTGTGCTGCTTTGGTGTTGTTGGAGCTGCACTTATCCAGACAAGTGGGGAATATCCCATCATACTCCTGATTTGTGGATTGTGGAAAGATTTTTGGGATTCAGGAGGTGAGTTACTTGCCACAGAATATCTATCCTCTGACCTGTTCTTTTAGCCACAGTAAGTATGTCACTGATGCAGTAAGGATTCAATGATGGTAAATGCTTTGAATATCATGAGGAGGTAGTTAGACCCTCTCTTGTTGGAGATGGTCATTACCTGGCACTTGTGCAGCATGAATGTATTTTGCCACTTTTCAGCCCAGAGGCAGAATCTTCGGCTCAGCGAGCGGGGGCGGGTGTGCTCCCTGACGTCACTGCGCGTCATTCAGATTTTCAGTTCGGCTGGCGTGCGTCCGAGTCGGCTGCGCGCCCGCTGAACTGTCAAAGGCCTACTGAGACCTGTTAACTATCAATTAAAACAATAAACTGAGCTGCCCGTCCAACCTTAAGGTTGTTGGGCAGGCGAAGAGCCCAGGCGGCCTTCGCATTTTTCATGGAACCTCATCCACGGGCGGGATGAGGCTTCATGAAGGGTTTTAAAGGTCTGAAAAAATTTGTTTTACTTGACGGGACATGTCCTAAAACATTTTTTTTCCTTTGTTAAAATTGTTTAAACTTAAACTGATCTCCCTGAGGCAGATCTGTGCCTCAGGGAGATTTCTGCACTCTTTTGCACACATGCGCAATGGAGGCCCCGACTCAGGAAACCACCCCCACCCACCCACCTGCACAGGGAGCGGTCAGCGCTTCCGGGGGCGCGTCACGCTGGGTGGGCCTTAAATTGGCCCGCCCACATAAAATGGCGACGACCAGCCAATCGCGGGCGGCGATTGGCTGCGTGCGCAACCGCTCCCGCCCAACCCCCTCGACGAGGAGAAAATTCTCACCCAGGTCTTGCTGCATGTGGACACGGACTACTTCATTATCTGAGGAGCTGCAATTGAAACTTAACACTGTAAATCGTCAGCGAGCATCCCCATTTCTGACCTTAAGGTGGAGGGAAGGTCGTTGATGAAGCAGCTGAAGATGGCTGGACCTAGGACACTACCCTGAGGAACTCCTGCAGTGATGTCCTGGGACTCAGATGATTGACCTCCAACAACCACAACCTTCTTACTTTGTGCTAGGTATGACTCCAACCAGTGGAGAGTTTTCTTCAATTTTACTAGGGCTCCTTGATGCCACACTCGGTCAAATGCTGCCTTGATGGCAAGGGCAGTCACTCTCACCTCACCTTGAGAGTTCAGCTCTTTTATCCACATTTGAACCAGGGCTGTAACAAGATTAGGAGTCGGCAGAACCCAAGCTGAATAGGTTATTGGTGAGCAAGTCTTGGTTGATAGCACTTTCAACGACACCTTCCATCACTTTGCCAATGATCGAGAATAGACTGATGGTGCGGTAATTGGTCGGGTTGGATTTCTCTTGCTTTTTGTGGACAGGACATAACTGGGAATTTTCTACATAGCCGGGTAGATGCCAGTGTTTTAGCTGTACTGGAACAGCTTGACTAGGGGCACAGCAAGTTCTGGAATACAAGTCTTCAGTACTATTGCCAGGATGTTAACAGGGTCCATAGCCTTTGCAATATCCAGTGCCTTCAGCCATTTCTTGATATCACATGGAGTGAATCGAATTGGCTGAAGACTGGCATCTGTGATGCAGGGGACCTCCGGAGGAGGCCGAGATGGATCATCCACTCAGCATTTCTGGCTGAAGATGGTCGCAAATGCTTCAGCCTTATCTTTTGCATTGATGTGCTGGGTTCCCCCACAATTGAGGATGGGGATTTTTGTTGAGTCTCCTCCCTCTGGTTAGTTGTTTAATTGTCCTCCGCCATTCACAACTGTATGTGACAGGACTGCAGAGCTTGGATTTGTTGTAGGGTCATTTAGCTCTGTCTGTAGCTTCTGCAGTTCAGCATGTATGTAGTCCTGTATTGTAGCTTCACCAGGTTTCAGACAACCCTGGTGCTCATTGAACCAGGGTTGATGAGCTCTACTTGATGGTAATAGTAGAGTGAGGGATATGCCAGGCCATGAGGTTACAGATTGTAATTGAATGTACTTCTGCTGCTGCTGATGGCCCACAGCATCTCATGGATGCCCGGTTTAGAGCTGCTGGATCCATTCTGAGCCTATCCCATTTAGCAGGGTGGTAGTGCCACACAACACAATGGAGGGTGTCCTCTGTATGAAGATGGGACTTCATCTCCACAAGGACTGTGTGGTGGTCACTCCTACTTATACTGTCATGGATAGATGCATCAGCAACAGGTAGGTTGATGAGCATGAGACCAAGTAGATTTTTCCCTCTTGTTGGCCTGTCATCATTTGCTGCTGGCCCGGTCTAGCAGCTATGTCCTTCTGGACCAGCTTGGTCAGTGGTGGTGCTACTGAGCCGCTCTTGGTGATGTACATTGAAGTCCCCCATCCAGAGTATATTCTGTGCCCTTTCCACCTTCATTACTTCCTCCTAGTGATGTTCAACATGGAGGAGTACTGATTCATCAGCTGAGGATGGGGTCTCGGGGTGTGGTTGGGGGAAAGGAAGGTGATAATCAACAGGAAGCTTCCTTGCCCATGTTTGACCTGATGCCATGAGACCTCATGGAGTCTGGAGTCAAATTGAGGACTCCCAGGGCCACTCTCCGCTGATTGTATGCCACTGTGCCGCTGCCACCTCTGGTAGATCTGTCTTGCTGGTTGAATAGAACATACCCAGTGATGGTGGTGTCTGGGACATTGGCTGTAAGATATGATGCTGAGAATATGACTGTGTCAGACTGTTGCTGACCTCTCTTGAGTGTAGCAACTCTCCCAATTTTGGCATAGGTTCCCCAGATGTTATCAAAGAGGATGTTTCAGGGTCTACTGGACAGGGTGTGCCTTTGTCATGTCCAAATCCAGAAACTCGTTAGAGAGGTATACAGTGCTGTCTCTCCAAGGGTAGGTATTAGAACCATTACTCTTTTTTTTACATATAATAATGACTTGAACTGACAAATGAATCCCAAGCCAGATGGTGAAGAATGAAACCAGACACAAATCCTTATCGTGATAGTTGCTTTCTTTACAGAATGCAGAATTACAAATGTCTGCCTCCTACTCACTAACCCAGCAGGCTCTCTTTATAATCTTTTGATTAAAAATCAAATAAGCAAATGAACTAATAAACATATTAATGGGCATCGTAACACAAACCAAATCTTCAAAGTAAATTTATCTAATTTAGATTAAAATAATATTCTGGGGGGAGATGATGCACTCCAGCTCCTGCAGTGCCCATCGGTCAGGGAAGGCCTCAAACGTACCGGTGGACACCGCGTGCTCCTGCTCTGAGGGCATCTGGGTGCAGACGTCACCACGGAAGAGGGGCAGACAGTCAGGACACACGACCCCCCCCCCCCCCTCAACTGTGCGTTGCCAGCACAGAGCTGAAGTGCAGCCAAGATTTGAGGAGCAGCCCCTTCAAAAAATTAAAATGGGCTGCAACCTCGTACATTTTACAGGAACATGGAACATGGGCTCCTCAAGGCCACAGAAAAGACAGGCAGCCTGGGAGTCCGTGAACCACCTTAATCATTGGTTGCACAGGACTGCTGTGTACAACACCCTACATAACAAATCCCTGATGTAAAGGGAAGGACTCCCACACAGAGAGCCCTCTCTGTGTCCAGGCTCCCTCTATACCCTTTTGAGTAAAAATCAAATAAACAAATTAACTAATAAATGAATTAACAAAGTGACAGCTCCTTAAAGGGGCCAGGCTCTCCCTATAAGCAAACCAATAAAACAAATAAGCTAATTAACAATGAACCCCTTCAAGGAGCACGGTAACTAAAAGCAAACACTTTCAACAGAAACTTATCAAAATTAAATTAAAATACCACTTTGGGGGCTCCAGCCCTTGTGGCGTCCACCGGTGGTGGAAGGTATCCATTTATATGCTCTTTATGAAAACCAATAAATCAATAAAAGTAAACTATTAAAAGATGTGATAGCTGCTGATGGGGCACTGTAACAAAAACAAAACTTTAAAAGAAACTTACATAATTAAATTAAAATGTCATTCCCGGGGCTGATGATGCAGCCCAGACCCCAAGGTGCCCACTGGTAGCAGAAGGCCTCTAGTGTACCGGTGGACACAGTGTGCTCCCTCTTCAGGGACATCCAGCCACGAACATAGCCGTGGAAAAGGGGCAGACAGTCAGGCCGAATGACCCCCTCGACCGCCCACTGCCTGAACCTGTTAATGGCCACCTTGGCCAGGCCCAGGAGTAGGCTTACAAGGAGGTCCTCCTACACCAAAAACAGCAAATGCTGGAAAAACTCAGCAGGTCTGACAGCATCTGTGTGGAGAGAGAAACAGAGTTGACGTTTCGAGTCCGTATAACCCTTCTTCAGAGCTACGAGGTCCTCCTCCCTTCTCACCCACCTCCACACGGAGTGACCAAAGATCAGGAGTGTGGGGCTGAAGACGATTACTCATCAGTTGTGGCAGAGTGAATGTGAATGCTGCTATGAGCAGCACCTGCTGGCAGCAAAAGCCAACTGCACCAGGTATTCCCAGGCAGTCTCCCATCCAAGTACTAACCCAGGTATGAGTCTGCTTAACTTCTGCGATCAGGCGGGATCAGGTGTTTTCAGACTAGTATGACTTTAGGCAGGGTCCCTTTATACTCTTTTTAAAACAACAATGAAACAATATTAATCAAATAACATTAACCAAATTGGGTGGGGTGACAGCTCCTTAAAGGGACACTGAAACACAGATTAAATTACCAAAGGAAACTTACAAAATTTTAAATTAAGATGTCACTTTGTGGGGTGGAGATGCATCCCAGCCCCCGTGGTGCCTCCCGGTCACCGGTGGACACCGCGTGCTCCCTCTCCAAGGACACCCGGTTGCTGATGTAAGGCCCTCTTTATATGTGCTTAAGTCCTTAATTAAATAATGTCCTTCATCTATGTATCTTTAACACTATAATTAACCTACTGTTAACATGAACTTGGGTATAAAGGGCATAATTTCCAAGTTTGAAAAATGTACTAAACAATGGCAGAGCAGACTTCAGGAGGATAAAAATTGATGATAGAGGCAAACACATGGCAGATTAAATTAATCAAATAAACCTGAAGTACTGCATTTTGGAAGGAAGAATGAGGAGAGGCAATATTAATATCAATGGTACAAAATTAAAGATGGTGCACTTACATAAATCTCTGAAGGGGAAGGACAAGTTGATAAGATTGTTTAAAAAAGTATATGGGATCGTGGACTTTATTAATTGAGACATAGAGTCCGAAAGCAAGAACGCTGAACGTTTATAAATCAGTGGTTAGTCATCAGCTGGGATATTGTGGAAGAACAAGACCTTAGAAAGGGTGCAAGGTGATTTACTAGAATGGGATAAGGGAGCTCAATTACATCAAGATGTTAAGGAAGTTGGGATTATCCTCCTTAGTGCAGAGTTTAAGGGGAGATTTAATGGGGGTGTTCACAATTATGAAGGGTTTTGATAGAATAAATAAGAAAAACAATTGTTTCTAGTCAGTAACTTGAGGATACAGATTTAAGAGCATTAATGAGAGAATCGAAGTGAGACTAGGAGAATTGTTTTTAATGGAGTGAGTTGTTGTGATGTGGAATGCATTGCCTGAAAGGGCGGTAGAAGCCGATTCAATAGTTACTTTCAAAAGGGAATCGGATAAACACTTGAAAACGAACAATTCGCAGAGCTCTGGGGAGAACATAGGAGAGTGGGACTAACAGGATAGCTCTCTCAAAGAGGAAATACATGCATGATGAATCGAATAATTTCCATTTGCGCCATAAGGTTCTCCGATTCAACATACAACGGCAACCTGTATTTATAAAGCAGGATTAACAGTTAAAAAGATCCAAAGGTGTTTTGTAGGAATGTTACCAAACAAAGTTTGATACCATGACTCATAGAGATATTAGGAGAGGTGACCAAAAACTTGGAGCTGAATCTTCAGCTCGGCGAGTGGGGACAGGGCTGACTCGCCGAGGTGTAAAATGATGCGAAGTAACATCGGGCATGCGTCCCGACGTCACCCCGCGTCATTTAGATTTTCAGTTCGGCGGGCTGTTGAGGCCATTAATGAACTAATTAAGCCTATTGAGAAAGCTGCCTTTCCAATCTAAAGGTTGGCGGGGGGGCAGGCGAAGAGCCCAGGCGGCCTTCGTGTTTTTCATGGAACCTCATCCACAGGTGGGATCAGGTTTCATGAAGTGTTTTAAAATTTTCAGAAAAATTTTTATTAAAATTAATGTCCCAGCTCATGTGACAGTTTCACGTGAGGGGACATGGCATGAAAATTTTTGCAACACTTTATTACAATGTTTAAACTTAAAACTAATCTCCCGGAGGCACCTCTGTGCCTCAGGGAGATTTCTGCGCTCTTCCATGCGCACATGCACAGGGAGCGCTCAGCGCTTCCTGGCGTGCGTCACGTTGGGTGGGACTTAATTGGCCCACCCACGTAAAATGGCAGCGCGGACCTGATCGGGGGGCGCCGATCGGGATGGTGCCCACCCCCACACAACTCCCTTCCCCCTCCCGCCAATGGGGTGGGGGGGAAATTCTCCCCTTGGTGAAGGGGATATGATTTTAAGGAACAACTAATAGGAGGAGAGAGAGGTTTAGGGAGGGAATCCACAGCTTGAGGGGTAGACAGCTGAAGGCAAGGCCACCAATGGTGGAGCGATAAAAATTGTGGATGCACAAGAGGCCAGAATCAGTGAAACCTGTTGAAAGCATATTACCTTTGCACTCTGAACAGTATTTTTTGGTGGCACTCAGCAGCCGTATGAAGTCAGTCTGTTTAACCAGCATAACGGGCACACACATGTGAAGATAAGCTGCATTTATCTACAGTGGTTGTTGGTTTGTTTAGTTTTGAAGTTGAACTCACTTTGGCAGCAATACAGGCTAATTGCTGTGACAGATGTTCATTGCTCCAATTCGACTGCTCCAAGGAAACTGAAATCCATCATGAAAAGAAGAGAACTTTTGTCTTTTCACTGATTCATGCCAGAGTCCACGAGGGAGCTCAAAATTTAATTGGCTCCACATATTTACCCTTTCCCAGTTGCATTGAAATGTTTACTGCAGTGGACACTTGCACTGAGCACTGCAGATTAATTTGGAGATATCATGCAAAATAGTCATATAGTTAACCGTTGCATCTGTACTTAACCTGGTAATTTCAGCGACTTTAGTATTGCGATGTTTAGGATATTGATGCTTCTTGACGCAAGTTTTCATTCCACCACTCTGTTTCAGAATATGATGCCAAAGTTCTCCATACTACTTGAAAGAGGTCACATTAACATTTGATCCCTTTTCACTCATTTCGGGGAACTAAAGAGATAGTGAAATGGTATCATATGGTATAACACGACGTCAACTGAATAAATTACAATATGGCAACAGTGATTTGTGAGGGTGCAACAGTGCTTTAACCGCAGGGCAGCTGTTTGACCAAATTGGCGATTTGTTTGCTCTACATTCCAGTTTGAAGAGTAGAAAAGATTTAGTATTTGTCAGGTAGCTGCTCTAATCACAATAGATCATTTAAAATACAGCACTGCAGAGCCTTTGTCAGCTGTTGTATAATCGTAATGATTAAGCTCATCATAAACCAATCTGTTCTATCAACATAAGGACTTCATTATTACTGATATTATATTAAATTAAATCCATGCTCATGACTGTAAATCAGGGGATTAGTGGTGTTCCGTGAAGAATGAGAATATACGAGTGGCAGTAGCCCACAGGATTGTAATAGTTTTCAAAAGGGGCTTATATATGGTTGGGTGAGATCTTGCTTTACTGCTGCTACTGTCATCTGGATGACCCGGTGGGCAGCTATTTAGCTCAAAATGTCATACATTTATCCATTGTTTTTTTCAAGTATATTAGGGAATATACAGTACTGAAAGCCAATATTCCCTCTAAAATGTTGTTTTTGTGCATGGACAGTTTTTAAAATGTGCAGTAGCTTGTAAGCTATTGCACAGCCAAGATGTGGAGCGTTCAACGCAGATCAAGGTCTACGCAGATCAAGGTCTAGGTGCCTTCGAGGCTGTTACACAGTCACACATCCTACAGCTCAACAGGAGCATTGGTAAAAGCTTCGACATTTGATCACCTGAGTTTTCAGTCTAGCCCAAGAATTCTTCTTCTTTTTCATAATATTTTAAGGAGATTTAAGATCGAATGCATACATTACTGACAGACCTTCCATGACTTTGCCCATGGATTGTCTGTCTGTTTAGCTCCTGGAAAAGTGTGTCCTGGTTATTAAGCAGCATTTCCAGAGCTCAGGGTGATCTTTGTTTCTAGTGCTGAAAACTAGGAGCAGATTGGTTTAGATGTATATCTTTGTATATATCTATATAATTTTTAAAACTGTAGATTTTGTACTGGCGAGTGGCACAGCTACTGGGAACATGGAAAGGACAGTTAGCTGCTGGTGTGATTGGAAGGCAAAGACGGGAAAATTTGATGATTTTCTTTTGAATTGTTCAGTTTTTCCACAGTGGGTGAGTGAAGAACAGTCCCCGCTCTCCCTCCCACCCCATTCATGGGGTTTCAGAGTCCCCCTCCCTTCTTCCCTGTGAGACATCAATCCTGCCCCTCTCCAACCTCTCCCCCAGCGCTCCAACATCCCCCCACCACCACCAACCACCACCTCATGCTTTCAGCAGTAGATGAGCTGAGGGTGGAGCTCGGACTGGGCAGCTGATACAAGAGAGGTGGAAGTAGGCGGTCTTGGTGATGGAGAGGATGTAGGGTTGGAACCTCACCTCAGGATTAAGTAGGACACTGAAGTTGAGAGCAGTCTGGTTCTGCCATAGATGGTGGCCGATGGGGGAGGTGCGGATTGGAATCGGTGGCAAGGGAACGGGATTAGTGGCAAGAGCCGAAGACAAGGGCTTCACCCTCCCAATATTTAACTGGAGGAAATTGCAACTCATCCTGGATTCAATCTCGGACAGGTAGTACGACAACACAGAGGCAGTGAAAGGGTTGAGACAGGTGATGAGTTTGGATCCTGACATCATGTTTCTAGATGATGCAGCTGAGGAGCCACATTATGAGAAATAGGAGGAGGCCAAGAATAGATCACTGTCTAGGGATGCTTTCGAAACACGCAACCATGTTACACGAGTTTTTGTGATTTTACTGGTAAATTCGTGCTTGTCCTCCCCCTAGTTTCAAATTTTTGCCAGTGTTTTGCTTCAATATGTTGGCAAGAATTCTAATGGGAAATTAACTTCCTGCACTGTTTGTCAGAGTGTCTTCAATTATGTGAGAGACTGTGGAATTATCTAAAAGGATTTGAAAACCTAGCTCATCTGAATGAAACAAGTTTCAACAAAATGTCATGGCCCAGTGGGTGGGAATTTCACTACATTTTTACGATATCTTGTAAACTGACAGCATGTAACCGCCCAACTCATGGGAAACTGTCATGCCCAGGAAACTCCAGAGTTGGGTGTTAGGGTAGCGCCTAAAAACAAAAGCTCAGTGGTCTGTGGGCTGCTTGTTGTACATCCTCCACTCCCAGGAGCACAGCTGATAGGCTGATAATTAAACAACCATTATAATCGAGAGCCTTCATCACTCTGAATTAGCATCGTGGTGGCATGTTACAGTATAAATCTTCTACACAATGGCTGAATTTAGCAGGGGAATTGTGTAGCACTTGCATATATAACATTTGAAGGCTTTTGCAATAGTGTTCTGCCTTGCAATAGTTTTACCCAATTTCTTTGAGTGAATTATCAGGAAGAGCTTAACAGGCTAGAACTTCTTTCTCTAGAAATCAGAAGCCTTGGGGTGAGCTGATAGAGGCCTTTAAATTATGAAAGGATTTGATAAGGTACAGAAGATGTTAAACCACAACTTGAGTACCGTGTGCAGTTTTGGTCACCTCTTTACAGAAAGGATGTAGTTGCATTAGAGAGGGTACAGAGGAGATTTATGAGGATGTTGGCAGGACTGGAAAATTGCAGCTATGAGGAAAGATTGGATAGGCTGGGGCTTTTCTCCTTGGAACAGAGGAGGCTGAGGGCAGATGTAATTGAGATGTGCAAAATTGTGAGGGACTTGGGTAGAGTGGATGGGAAGGGCCTATTTACTTTAGTAGAGAGGTCAGTGACTGCAGGGCATAGATTTCAAGTGATTGATAGAAAGATTAGGAGATGAGGAAACATCTTTTCAACCAGAGGGTTGTGGGGGTCTGGAACTCAGTGCCTGAAAGAGTGGTAGAGGCAGAGACTCAACTCATTTACAAGATATCTGGATATGCACCTCAAGTGCTGTAACCTGCAGGGCTACGGACCCAATGCTGGAAAGTGGGATTTAGGCTGGTTGGCTCGTTTTTCAACTGGCGCTGACACGATGGGCCGAGTGGCCTCTTCCTATGCTGAGAACTTTCTATGATTCCACTTATAGTGTGAGACAAAAACTAGGGGCCATATATGTAACATAGTGACAAATAAATCCAATCAGGAATTCAGGAGAAACGTCTTTACCCAGAGATTGGTGAGAATATGGAATTCACGACTACATGGAGCTGTTGATGTGAATAGTATAGATGCATTTAAGGGAAAGCTAGATGAACACATGGGGGTGAAAGGAATAAAAGGTTATGTTGACAGGGTGAGATGTAGAGGGGTAGGAGGAGGCATAAACACTGGCACAGACCCCTTGGACTGAATGGGCCGGTTTCCATGTTGTGAGTTTCTTCCCCTCCTTGAGACTGTTCTCTCCATGTTAAGATATGTCACTCCAGTACTTTGCCCATGTGGCATCTCCTAATATGAGCCATGAGACCTGGTGAACCATTTGACCATGGAAGTTACGCAGCCATGCCTGACCCTCACCTGTCCTGGAGACCTGAAGGTAAGGGTCGCATTTGAGGCTGATAACCATTTGTTTCTGGCAAAGGGTCATCGACCTGAAATGTTCATCAGGCCTCCCTTCTCTCCACAGACATTGCCTGAGCTGCTGAATGTTTGCAGGATTTTTAAAAATTTCAGAAAGTCGCATTTTTCTCTCTGGTTCTAACCTTTTCTGATGTGCTTGCATGTGGAGTTGCAGCACAGGTTTGCTAGGAAGCTGTTAACATCTGCCCCTATGGTTTGACCTCCACAGTCCTGGCATATTGATGCTAGTTATCGATTCTCCAACACTAGCTTGGCTGGGATCAACGGACTTGACCACAGACCAGGATTGAACTTTGGGCATGGTTACTTGAGGGAATATAATTTAGCGAGAACCACCTGGGAGCCTGTAGTTCCCTTTCGAGGAAAAGATGACGGGATTTGTTCCTTCAAGTTTCACTTCAGTTGAAGACTGCATTCAAAATGGCAGCAAACTGTCTGCCAAGTATTTGCTAAAGCATAGCAAATATTCAGCAAGGACTTGAGGGTAGTTGAGGGAAGGCCTTTGAACAGTGAATGGACTGTGTGCAGTCTGTATATCCTTAAATATTCACCAATCATATGGAGTGCATGTGCTTTAAGTGAATCCACTTGTCTTTCTGTTCTATTGAAATCATCGAAGCACACAGCAAAGACGGGAGGCCATTCATGCCTGTGTTGGCCCTTTGGAAGAGCTGTCCAATTAGTCTCACTCCCTGCTGCTCTTTCCCCATAGCCCTGTAATTTTCCCTTTTCCAGTATTTATCCAATACCCCTTTGAATATTAATAGTTATGAAAAAACTTCTAGGTGTTTTCCAGATCATGAACAGCAGTATGTTTCAAATAATAATGACATGTAGCTGAGCTGTGAGTGCACATTAAAAATAACCAATTAAAATTGAGCTCAAATGTAAATGCTGGAATTGGAAAATGGAAACCGAATGCAGATGGGTTTAGTTCAAGATCAGAAAGAGAGCATTTCAGGTTGTCAAATCCCTTAGCCCTTCTCTCTTTTAGAAGCCAACTAACCTGCTGTGTATCTAGGATTTCACGTATGTTGAACAGATTGAATGCTGGCAGTTAAGTGGATTTTATTGGGGTTTCATGACGAGCCACAGTCTGAATGGATGTTTGGAATTCAAGTAATCTCAGAATTATAGATCTTCTTTCAGCCGTTGTCTAGACAGTTATCAAACTCCTAATCCACTCTTGAGTTGTGTTAGAGTGAAACCCTGCAGAAAGATTCACACTTTGATAAGCTGGGCCACAGAACTGTGGGACATGGGTTTGGGCGGATACTCAATTGCAAACCCCTGACCTCAAGTGAAAGAGCAAGTGCAGGGCAAGTCACCTCCCTGCCAGAGATAGAGGTGTTATAGGATGTTGATAATTCAGTCTTTCTGACATGGCCACGTCAAGACCACTGTCAGCAAGAGTGCATGCACAGGTCACTCGGGCGCCCATTCAACTGAAGAACGGTGTCTGCCACAAGGGGAAAAAGTTTTAACAGGCCAAGTAAAACTTATAATAATGCAACAAAAGTTTGCATGTGAACAGTGCCTTTAACACAGTAAAACATCAAAAGATGCTTCACAGGATCATCATCAAACAAAATCTGATCATTAGCAAAGTCACATCAGCACAGTTAAATTCTATTTTGCGGCTTGCTTGCAAAATACTGTGATTTTAAGTCTTTCAATCCCATTGGAGAAACTATGCCATTAGTTGATGAGTTAAAACCTTGCTGTGTGTTTGTTTTAACAAAAAAAAATTGGTATTTCAATAATAAAATTATACCTTAGCCTTGCATTTTCTACAGATTAAAAAGAAAAATGGGTTTTATTTGTAATGGTTGTAATAACCATTCAAATGAGCAGTTTGCACGCTCTGGGTAATCTGAATTCAAGATACTCCACTCTTCAGTGAGCGTGCAGTATGTCTTATACACTCAGTGTACACTTCTGGTGAAGGTTTCCCCATCCCTCTCAGTTCACCAGTCCAGCTTAACATTTGCTTCATACATTTAGGGGAGTCAGCTTTGAAGAAAGCATTTTTTCTTATTAATGTCAGCTACACTGACTGTCATTTTTCAGCTAAATGATCCTTGGTTCTAGTTTTAATTATTTGTGCTCGAGTCATCAAGTCATGATTATGAGAGACATGATTCTAAGATGAATAATTAGCCAAGCATATAAATTATATTAAAATGGCTGAGGGAAAAAACATGTAGCTCAATTCAGACATTGGTTCTGAATTCACGGGGCTGCCAAAGTGAAAACAGAAATCTTCACAATTTTCTGTGAATGGAATGATGATCTTAGTCATTTATTGAAAGTTTCCAGCAGCAACAAGTTGCGTTTACCTAGCGCCTTTAACGTAGTAAAATATCCCAAGGTGCGTCACAGGAGCATTATCAGACAAAATTTGCCACCAAGCCATGTGAGGTATTAGAACAGGTGACCAAAAGCTAGGACAAAGGAGTTGGTGTTAAGGTGTGCCTTAAAATAGGAGGGAGAGAGAGAGAGAGAGACAGGCAGGCAGAGAGGTTTCGCGAGGAAATTCCAGAGCTCAGGGCCATGTCTAGTTGCAACAGGTCTGCCTGTTCCTTTGACCATTTTGGGAAGTTCTGCTTTCCCACACACTTGGGGAATCCTCCACACAGTTAGGAGTTCTACTTTTTAATACCTTCCCCACAATTATTAAGAAATATATAAATAGAGGAAGCAGGATCACTCCATGTAATGCTGCTGTTTAACTAAAGCTGCAACCAGCAAAGGTTGTCATCTGTTTTTGTGTGATTTAGCAACTAGTTGTTATGATTTGTCTGTCACACTCGCATGTCTTCAGATGGAGAGCATTATGAATAATTTGCAGCGTAAGACACCATAGTTAAATTTGCTTTGAGCCATTGCATCATCTTGGATATACCAGTGAGAATGCTGTTACTTATTATTTATTTCTGCATTTCTTTCCCCCAAATAAATTCTCGCAAACGTAGTTTTAACCTGCAGCGAGCTACGGTCAAAATATTATCCATCTCTAGTGAAAACTGGATTGATAACTTGGAAGCAACATTGTTAAACCCAGTTTATTCTGCACTTAAGGGAACTGTGTGCAACCATTTCCGTTTTTTTTAAAAATTGCAAATGGCGTGTGCACAATATTTAAACTGCATGCATATTTTCAATCTTAGGTTTTTTACTGTTATCTGGTATTAATAAAACTAGAGCTTATGGTTTGCCCATCGCCTCATTGTTAATATGCAGCTCAGTGGGATGGATCTTAAACTGCAGTGTGAAGTTTGTGTTCTACTTGAATGCATAGAACTACATAGTCAGAAAATCAGCTTGTATTTTCTGATAGAATTGCCCCCAGTTCAGCAAGGTCAGCCTGCAAGTATGCTTCATTCGCCAAGAAACGGAGTAAAATGACATAATATTAGCTGGAACTCAGAAATGTCGATTGTGCTTTTATCAACAACAAAATAACCTTAATTGCTACTATATTTTTTGGATGAGACATTAAACCTGAAGTTTTGTCTACCCTCCCAGGTCATGACTCCATGCCATTATTCAAGAAGAGCAGGAGAGTTCTTTCAGAGGCGTTCTAGGCCAATATTTATCCCTCAAACCACCATCACTAAAAGCAGATCTGATAATTAGCAGCCTGCTGTTTGTAGGAGCTTGCTTTGTGTAAATTGGTTGCCATATTTCCTACATTACAATATTGACTACACTTCAATAAGTACTTCATTGGGGTTGCCTGTAAAAATACTTTGGAATGCCCTGCTCTTTGTATTGTGAAATTTATGAACATACCAAGCTGCAGAGTAATGTAATGAGATGCATGCGGTTACAATAAAATGTTATTTTCCTCAATGCGCCCACCACTTGTTTCCTGCCCACTGGAGTCTTTGGCAGGAACCATATTGCCAAAGATAATTTAAGGAGGAAAAAAAAATGGGAATATCTGCTTGTTGAGATGCATATTGGACCTGAACCCTGACAGATAGACAACCCTCTGGCAGTCAACATTGGTCCCTTTAGGTCCTTAGTGGTTTGGTGGAAGGGGTGGGTTCCATCATGGGCCGATTGGCATGTGGATATTTCTCTGATCCCAAAAAGTCCCAGGCTGTGCTAAGTGTGGTTGACTGCTGCCTCATGGTGGGCACATGTTGCAATCCCCCGTCTTGTTGGTTGGTGAGTGTGTACTTTATTCCCAGTGTGGAAGGTAATGCCAAGTTCAGGAGCAGTCCACGTATTGGACTCGAGGCTTCATTATTCCAAACACTGGAGTTTACAGGCTGCTGAATACTACTCCCCTCTCATGAGGAAAATATAAATCATATCTGTTATTGGTAACTTGCAACCTTTAGGTTTAAGAAACTAATTTAACCAAAGACAAAACAATTTACTTTAGAGCATTTCTGCTTTGGCTGAGCTGACCTGAGTTCTGGTTGGACGGATAAATTTTACTGGGCACCTGTTCGGCATTAAGGGTACCACTTGGTAATCGTGACAGCTTGCCTGTCTACCCAAACCGAATAAATGTCCCATAACTAGTCTGGGCACCACTCCACAGTGTTGGATCATTTTGGATCTGTTACTTGGCTCAATTTGTCTACTGCTGCTGGTTTTATGTTTCTCAATATAAAATTCAGTCTTGTAAAAGGCATTGCAAGTCAGAGCTTTGAGGTGATAACCTGATGTTGAATGTCATTGAATGAAAGGCTAAGTAGGTCGGACTTATACCCATTGGAGTAAGGGGTGATCTTATTGAAACATATAAGATCCTGAGAGGACTTGATAGGGTGGATACCAGGAGGATGTTTCCTCTTGTAGGGGAGACTGGAACAAGGAGATACAGTTTAAAAATAAGGGCCTCCCTTTTAAGACGGAGATGAGGAGAAGTTTCTTCTCTCAGAAAGTCTTTAGCCTTTGGAATTCTCTTCCACAGAAAGCAGTGGAGGCTGGGTCATTGAATATTTTCAGGCTGAGTTGGACAGATTTTTGATATACAGGGGAGGCAAGGGTTATGGGGAGCAGACAGGAAAGTGGAGTTAAGGCCACAATCAGATCAGCCATGATCTTATTGAATGGCAGAGCAGGCTCAAAGGGCTGAATGGCCTATTCCTACTCCTACTCCGAAGTCCCATGTTCCTAATTAATCTCCCGACGATACAACAATGTTCAAGTCAGCTTGCTATTCAGTGAAGTAATGATCTTTTTGGAAATTATCTGCTTTATAATGTTAGAAATCTGGCAGTGTTTTACTTGTCATAAGGTTTCTGTTTCCATTGAAGCTCTTCTCACTTCTGATGCTTGTTTTGTAGGTCAGCAGCCCTAGTTATGTTTTAGTTTGTCTGATTTTTATCTCTGGGTTCCCAAGAACTGACATCTGCAGCCAAGTTAAAATGCACTCTGCATCAAAGCTGTTCCTGGAGGGACTGGAACTCCCCTGGCATCTGATTAGGGCTGTTTCGGTTTGCATGGGAATGGGAGGCCAGTGAAGAAAGGGCTTCTGTTCTCCTCCAGCACAAATGTAACTTTCTTTATCAGCTGGGAAAAGGAAGTAACAAGCAATCTCCTCTACTGCTTGTAGCCTTACTTGAAAGCTTTTATCGCACTGACCAGTTGTGGGAACCAAGTGTGTGAAAGGTGCCTGCACCTACCGGCAAATGAAAATTAAAGGACATGTTTCTTTGCCCTTTGGGCCCACTCTAATGCTCTATTTCTTTGAAACCGCCGTCATCTTTGCTTAAAGACACAGCTGGACAGGGCGTGCTGATTGATTGTGACAAAGGGTTGCCTCCTCTGCAGGATTTGGTCATTAGAACGTCAGTGCCAGTGCTACCTGGTGATTATCATCACCATTCCAGGGAGGTGCACACTTAAGATATTCAGGCATGTGTCGGGGGTGGTGGGGGTAGGGGTGGGGGGGGCGTGGAGCAAGGGTCAAAACTGGACCTAGAGTTCAGCTGCAGGACAACAGCTGGTTCTCGTGCACCCACATGGGCCATTACTGCAACAACACCTCCATGACACTGTAGCATTGTTCTGGTCAGGAAATTATAGTTCTAAAATGACTGCAAGAGGGCATGGCTTTAGAAATTGATCTCCAAAAATGGCGATATGTAGAATTATGAAAACTTTTCTTCTACATATTTATATACAGCTAATAGAAATTTATATACAGCTAATAGAAATTGAAATTGCACATTTAAAAAAAAAAATGACGAGGTCTTTGTGCAGGGAAGGAAACAATTACAGAAAAAACATAATAAAGTGGTAGTTAAGGAGCCATGATTTGAATAGTCCTTGAATGTTTACTTGAGTGTTTTTGAAAGAGAACTCATTACGTCTTTGTTAATCTGATTAGGATTGAAGAGAGGCATGACTTTGCTCTCACTCGAAACTGGTATTAAAAATTGGCATTGGTTAACAGGAAGTAGACTTTGCATATTTAGTTCTTAAGAAGAAGTAATTGTAGTTACAAGCAAAGTACTGCTTCTGTTATCTAACCTATTTTAATTGAGCCAAAAGTGAACGGCTCCAATTGGAGTATGGATTTGTAAGAAGTGATCAACTCTTTCTTAAACACATCAATGCAGCGTAAAGAAGCACACGCCTCTCGTACTGTGGTATATCAGATCTGGTTTTATTAGGAAAGGCAGAAAATTAATTATGGGAACGTTGGGTTTAAGGGGCAGCACCCAGAAGTGAATGCACGTGCAGATACTGAGCACTTGTCCACATGGCTCCCTGTTTACAGCTAAAAACTGACATTGACTGGGGTTTGTCTGTAGGTCACTGACCCTCCATTTCAGCCAGAAAATGGTATACGGCTCAAGGGGAAAGAAAGCTTAAAGAGGGGAAAGAAATTACTACAAAGCTTTAATAAACAGCTGAGAGAATAAGTGCACCATTTGGGCTGCCACTATATCATGCAGATCATGTAGAAGCCTGGTTCCTATGAAAGGGCATACTGGGTGAAAGCATGTTTAAGCTTAAGGATGGCCCAAATGATTTGCAGCACCTTTTGAAGTGTAGCTACTATTGTAATGTAGGAAAATGTGGCAGCCAATATGTGCAAAGCAAGCTCCCATTAACAGCAATGTGATAATGACCAAATAGTCTGATTTTAGGTGTTGAGGGATAAATATTGGTGAGGACACTGATGAGGACTTCTCTGTTCTTCTTTGATAGAGTGCTCTGGAATGTTTTCCGTCCGCCTGAGAGGGCAGACAGGGCATCGGTTTATTGCATCATCCAAAAGTCCGCATTGCCAACCATGCATTACAATGATTGTCAACCTGGGTTATGGGTTCAGGTCCCAGGAGTGGCACTTAATCTCAAGTGAGATTGCTATCACATAGCCAACGTCAGCACTTAATTATGATGCCTCCATTAGTTCTTCCGTTAAGATCCTGGACAGCACGGGGCTATGGCTACAAAACCAGGTCAGAGGCTGGGAATTCTGCAGCAGGTAACTCACCTCCTGACTCCCAAAACTTGTACACTGTCGACAAGGCACAAGTCAAGAATATAATGGAATACTCTCCACTTGCATGGATGAGTGCAGCTCCAACAACACTCAAGAAGCTTGACACCGTCCAGGAAAAGCAACCCACTTGATCGGCATCCCATCCACCACCTTAAACATTGATTCCCTCCATGCACAGTAGCAGCAATATGGACCATCTACAAGATGCACTACAGCAACTCACCAAGTGAGCATTGGAAGCATCTTCCAAACCCACAACCTCTACCACCTAGAAGGACAAGGGCAGCAGATACATGGGAACACCACCACCTCCAAGTCTCACACCATCCTGACTTGGAAGTATATCGCCATTCCTTCACTGTCGCTGGGTCAAAATCTTGGAACTCTCTCCCTAACAGCACTGAGGACGTACCCTACTCCACATGGACTGCAGTGGTTCAAGAAGGTGGCTCACCACCACCTTCTCAATTGGAATTAGGGATGGGCAATAAATATTGTCAGCAATGGTTACATCCCATGAATGAATAAAAAAATCTTTCTGGGAAGAACTTTCCCCTAGTCAGGGGGGAAGTTCAGGAGTGGGCGCATGCGGGCGCGCCTCCGATCGACGCCCCCAGTTGGGGACGCGCTGCCATTTTATGTGGGCGGGCCAATTAAGGCCCACCCAGCGTGATGTCCACCAGGAAGCGCTGTGTGCTCCCTGTTGGGGGGGGTGGGGGGTTTATTCCCTAAGCCGAGAGTGCGCTCTTTCGCGCATGTACACGGAAGAGCGCACTCTTCTCCCTGAGGCTAAGTGCTGCCTCAGGGAGATCAACGCCAAATTCAAAAAGGTGAAATATAGACAAATAAAATTTCCCTGACATGTTCCCTCATGCGATACTGTCACATGAGTTGGGGCATGTCCATCACTTTAATTAAACTTATATTAAATTTTTAAAAACCTACATGAAACCTCACCCCACCCATGCCTGCCAGGGCTCCTGGCCTGCCCGCCAATTTTAAGGTTGGATGGACAGGTCCATTAATTATTTCAATTAGATTTTAAATGGCCTCAATTGGCCGTTGACAGGTCGGCGGGCGCACAGCTGATTCGGCTGCACCCCCACCGACCTGAATATTGGAATGACGCGAGGTGACGTCGGGGGTTCCGCCCAACATCATCCCTCGTCATTTTACACATCGGCAAGCGGGCCCCTCCCCCACTCGCCAAACTCAATATCCTGCCCCATGAGTTACTTCTCCAGTGAGATACTGGAGTGCTTAGGACAGTAATCTGTCCTATGAAGAACCTCTTCGCAAGAGATGGGCAAAGGCAGAATGTTGGAGAGGAGTAATTGGAAAAGCAAAAAGTTCAAAAGCACAAAAAATTGGCAAAAATACAAATGAGCAAAGTTTTTCAGTGATCTTTATGGAAAATATTAAATTTCTGAGCATCCATTCAGACTGTTTAAATTTGTTCTTCTCCCTGTTGGTTGATCTACTTAACCCAAATATAAATATAATTTCAGAGAGCGATCATCAATACTTTTGCAGTAATTGATCTAAAGATAGTCTGTCAAAGCAAACGGACAGGCAGACTGTCTAATTCTGCATTTATACAGCAGCTTGATTGTTGAAGTCTGTACAATTTGGGAGCATTATGGTACAAATTACATTTTGCTTTGCTGCAAATTAACACATCTTTTGGCCAGGCCTACAAACGATGTACAGCGTACACTTGCTCTGCAGTTGGTTAGATTTGTTCTGTTGGTTTTTTTTTTAAAATCTTTCTCTGGAGAAGCCTTAAGATTCCCCTGTGGGAAATCCCCAGCCACTCATGGTGTGAGGCAGGTGAGTGTGAGCACGCAGTGCTGCAGAAATGCTAATAAAAAGTGGTTTGGAGTGTTACGGCAGCCCCGAGAGCTTGTTTTTCCTCACCATTTATGTTTGAAAGAGTCTCAGAGATAGGCTAAACAGAGAGCCATTCAATCAACTGCAGGAAGCATTCGATATTGTGTCTGTTGTGACTCTTTGAAAATCATTAATTCAAATTAATCACACTCCCCATAATCTTTCCCATAGCCCTGTAAAATATTCATTTTCAAGCATTTATCTAATTCCCTTTTTTCTCTTCATTTTTTCATGGGATGTGTGCATCACTGGCAAGGCCAGCATTTGTTGCCCATCTCTAATTGCCCTTGAACTAAGTGCCTTGCTAGGCCATTTCAGAGGGTACGAGTCAAACACACTGCTGTGGGCCTGGAGTCACATGTAGGCCAGACCAGGTAAGGATGGCAGATTTCCTTCCCTAGGGGACATGAGTGAACCAGTGATGGTAATGCCATTGAACGTCAAGGGGCGATGGTTAGATTCTCTCATGTTGGAGATGGTCATTGCCTGGCACTTGGGTGGCACAGATGTTACTTGCCACTTGTCAGCCCAAACCTGGATGTTGGCCAGGTCTTGCTGCATTTGGACATGGACTGCTTCAGTATCTGAGGAGTTGCGAATGGTGCTGAACATTGTGCAATCATCAGCGAACATCCCCGCTTCTGACCTTATGATGGAAGGAAGGTCATTGACGTAGCAGCTGAAGATAGTTGGGCTGAGGACACTACCCTGAGGAACTCCTGCAGTGATGTCCTGGAGCTGAGATGATTGATTTCCAACAACCCCAACCATCTTCCTTTATGCTAGGTATGACTCCAACCAGTGGAGAGTTTTCCCCCTGATTCCCATCGAATCCTATTTTGCTAGGGTGCCTTGATGCCACACTCGGTCAAATGCTGCCTTGATATCAAGGGCACTCACTCTCACCTCACCTCTGGAATTCAGTTCTTTTGTCCATGTTTGAACCAAGCCTGTAATGAGGTCAGGAGCTGAGTGACCCTGGTGGAACCCAAACTGGGTGTCACTGAGCAGGTTATTGCTAAGCAAGTGCTTAGCAAAGTAGCACTTTTGATGTCCCCTTCCATTACTTTACTGATGTTCAAGAGTAGACTGTTGGGGCGGTAATTGGCCGGGTTGGATTTGTCCTGCTTTTTGTATACTGGACATACCTGGGCAATTTTCCACATAGCCGGATAGATGCCATTGTTGTAGCTGTACTGGAACAGCTTGGCTAGAGGGCACAGTAAGTTCAGAAGCACAAGTCTTCACTACTATTGCCAGAATATTGTCAGGGCCCGTAGCTTTTGTACTATCCAGAGCCTTCAGCCGTTTCTTGATATCAGCTGGAGTGAATCGAATTGGCAGAAGACTGACTGTGATGCTGAGGACCTCAGGAGGAGGCTGAGATGGATCATCCACTCGGCACCTCTGGCTGAAGATTGTAACAAGTGCTTCAGCCTTATCTTTTGCACTGATGTGCTGCGCTCCCCCATCATTGAGGATGGAGATATTTGTGGAGCCCCATCCTCCAGTGAGTTGTTTAATTGTCCACCACCATTCAAGGACTGCAGAGCTTAGACCTGATCCATTGGTCATGGGATCGCTTAGCTCTGTCTATCACTTGCTGCTTATGCTGTTTGACACGCAAGTAGTTCTGTGTAATAGCTTCACCAGGTTAACACCTCATTTTCAAGGATACCTGGTGCTGCTTTTATAGCTAATGATCTCTGAGTTGCCAGCCTATTTCTTAGCACTGGAGTCTTGCTGCATGTAAAAATGTTACTCTGCCTCTTGCACAAAGCCAGGTCAAAAATTGTTGGGACCTAGGGCATTAAGAACATTCTCAGCCTCTCCGCTCCTCAGCAATGGCACATGTCAGGGTTTATACTGCAGTTAACCTGACTGCTTCAAACCCTGGCATTAAATGCTAAAACAGTGTCCTGGCCAATATTTATCAATCAACCAACATCACTAAAACAGATTATCCTGTTATTATCACATTGCTGTTTGCGGGAGCTTGCTATGTGTAAGTTGGCTGTTGGGTATCCTACATCCCAACAGTGACTACACTTCAAAAGTACTTCTTTGATTGTAGAATGCTTTGGGATGTCCTGAGGTTGTGAGAGGCGCTATAGAAATGTGAGGTCATTCTTTTTTTTTCTCCTTCCTCTGACTGTTTAGTTTCGGTCCTCAGTGATAAGGGAAGGGTTTTCCTGGGTGATGCATCAGCCCAAATTCATGCTGCTTCGTCCTTTCTTTTGTGCTCGTTGGCATGTGCTACAAAGTCCACTCGAGATGCGCATTAATTCACCTCTGCCATTATAAAGAATTTCTAATTCAAAGCCATTCGTCTGCAGAGCGTACAGAGGAGATTTACAAGAATGTTGCCAGGGCTTGAAAATTGCACCTATGAGGAAAGATTGGATAGGCTGGGGTTGTTTTCCTTAGAACAGAGGAGTGACCTAATTGAGGTGTGCAAAATTATGAGGGGCTTAGATAGGGTAGGCAGTAAAGACCTGTTTCCCCCTAGCTGAGGGGTCAGTTACCGGGGGGCACAGATTTAAGGTGATTGGTAGAAGGATTAGAGGGGACATGAGGGAAAACCTTTTCACGCAGAGGGTGGTGGGTGTCTGGAATTCACTGCCTAAGTTGGTGGTTGAGGCTAAAACACTCAACTCATTTAAAAGGTATTTGGATCTACATCTGAAGCGCTGTAACCTGCAAGGCTACAGACCAGGTGCTGGAAAGTGGGATTAAAATGAGCGGCTAGTTTCTTTAAATCTCTTTTTTTGGTCAGTACAGACCAAATGGGCTGAATGGCCTCTTTCTGCACCATAACTTTTCTATGGTCGTGTGTGCGTAAGTCCTGTGGAGACACAGTGCATTGATACACAGCAGATGGAGGAATATCATGAACATGCTTAGACTCTGCCCCCTTTTGCCTGGCCGAGTTCACCCCCTTCACTCCGTGGGAAGATGCTGAGCACAGCTGAGGCTGTCGGAACTGGGAGTGATCCATTTCAAGTCAGCCAGCACTCATTCAACATCTGGTGCGTGGTCAACAATGTGTCTGCCGTGGGTCCAGGATGATTTATGACCAAGGAGAGACAAAGAGCAAGTGGAACAGCTGTCCACTGGGTAAGGTGTATGCTGTATTGGAGAAGTGCACGCCTTTTTTTAAAGTCCAAGTTTGGTATGTGTGTGCGTCGCAGGGATTCGAGACTAAGTAGTGTTCAGGTGAAGCAAGGTTAGAGATGAATTGATTATGCCAAGCAAAGCAGCGGGAATTCAGCCTCCATTTTAAAGTCATATGTTCTCTGCTAATTTTATAAGCCCTCATCTCTGCATTTAAAGTGGAAACTGCTTGTAAGGGTACAGTTACAGCCTTGCCAATTTTACACAGGCAGATCCCATTCTAAATGTCAGCAATGGAATTTACAAAAAGAAACCCTTGCATTTATTTAACACCTTTCATGACCCCAGGATGTCTCGAAATACTTTGCAGCCAATGATATACTTTTTGGAAGTGTGGCCACTGTTGTTTTGCAGAAAATGCAGTAGTCAATTTGCACACAGCACACCCCCCCCTGCCCCCCCACCCTAAACAGCAATGTAATAAATGTCCAGATAATCTGTTTTTATGTGGTGCTCGAGGGATAAATATTAGCCCCAGGCCTCAGGGGAGAAGTCCCCTGCTTTCCTTTGAAATAGTACCATGGGATCTTTTCCACCTGAGAGGGAACAGGTCCTCATTGTTTCTTCTGAGAAGCGACACCTCTGACAGTGCAGCATACCCTCAGTACTGCACTGGAGCATCAACCTAGATTTTTGTGCTCGAGTCTCTGGAGTGGGGCTCGAACTCAGCCTACGAACACAGAATCAAAAGGGCTATCACCTGAGTCACAGTTGAGCTGAAAGGGTTGATGTGAATTGCTTGCAGGTGTGAAACCTTTGGTGATATGAAAATCAAGATGTTGGGATTCAGGTGATGTTCATTAATTGCGTCGTTGCGCTCATATGATTAGATTATTGTAAATTGTGATGCACTTTTCTAAATGAGTCAAATTTCAGACATATTTTAGGACAGAAGAACTCACTGTTTCTGGTTGCAAATTGAATACTTGGCAACCAGGCAACTGTGTTATAACAGAACTTGTAAATCCTGAAAATACTTTCTGTTCTAAATTAAGTCTCAACAATGTTATGATGTGTGGTGTAATTTTTCTAACAGCTGTGTGCGTGTGTGTGTAAAAGTTGTGCATGTCTGTGGTGGGAGGGCTCAGTATTGATACCTGCAGGTAGAATTCTATCTTGTCAATCTTTAATTCAATTACATAAAGATACAAAAATGCAGGTAAACTCTGATCTTCTTCCAGTAATTGTAAGGAAATAAAATAATGACCAAAATACCTTTTTTTTATAAAGTGATTTTATAAAATATCCTGCATTGTTTACTTTCAGTATCAAATTATTAAGTGCCAGAGAAATTATTGAATAATTGCCATCTTGCAAGAGGGAGTCCCATTCTAACTTGAAAACAGTATTCAACATCTGTCCTTCTCCAACTGACAGATCTTAAAATCGTCAGCACAAAAGGAGGCCATTCAGCCCATTGTGCTTATGCCAGCTCTTTCCAATTAGTCCCACTTCCCTACTCTTTCTCCATTGTCTTTCAAAATTTTCCTTTTCAAGTATTTATCCAGTTCCTTTTTGAAACACACTTTTGCGTCTCCTTCCCTTACATAACTTGGTGTGTAAAAGGAGAAATATTCCTCCTCTCCCCTTTAAACCTTTTGCTCACCATCTTAAAATCTGTGTCCTTTGGTCACCAACTCTCCTGCCAATAGAAACAGCTAGAAAAAAGTTTAAAAAAAAAACTGCTGATTTTGAAAACCTGAAATGCAAACAGAAAATGCCAGCGATGTTCAAAAGCCTGGCAGAATCTGCGGAGAGAGAAACATTTCAAGTTAACACTTCAAGCGTGTGACAGAATTGGTCTCCTTATTTCCTTCTCTCTTGGTAAATAAGGAGACATGTACTGAGCCTTTGCGTGTTGCAATTTTGTCTACGCTCTATAGCAGTTTCCAGTGTGAGGGAGGGGATTGGGTAGTGGGGACAGGTTTGTCAGTATTTCGTTCCTCTGAGGTGACAAACACAACGCGAACTGATGATGCCTGTATAATGCAAGGAAGCTTGGAGTAGAACCGTTAACTGCTTGGCCTGCCAGGTACTCTTGTCAAGGAATATTCCTGTCTCAGTTACAACAAAAGGCAACACCTTTTAGCGCCTAGTTTGTCTTCATTACACCAGGTCATTAACCATTCCCCCCTCCAATGCCCTAAGTTTTCACGCTAGTTTTCAATCCATTTAACAACTGCAGCAGAGCGATTTTCTGTAAAAAAAAAAAAATGTTTACTGTCTTTTTATTCATTGCTGAGATTTATATGCCACTGGCAAGTCTGACATTTGTTGCCTGTCCCTGGTTGCCTATGTCCTCTATGAACCATTCGCTGATGGCAGCAGCTTGATACAGCTGAATGGCTTGCTAATGCACTTGAGGGTAGTCAATTATATTGGTGTTACTGGAGCCACAGGCTCAGGCCAGGTAAAGATGGTAGGTTTCCAGGACATGAATTAATATTTGAAGAATGTATAGAAAAAGGAAAAAAAAGACTAGACGCGATGGAAAGTGTAGTTTTTTTTTTTGAAACAGTGTTTCTTGAATAAAAAATTGGAAAGGGACAGATGCAGATAGTACTGGTTTCTGTGAACAATTGAACATTTTTAATATACTACTTTCTGCACTTCAGGAGGTTGTGATAATGCATATTTTATATACTGGATGTCAATGCAAGGAAAAAGGACACAGATGTTTTGGAAGTTTTTACTTTGCTGTGGCTTCTGTTTTAATGTAATTTTGCATTTGTTATTAAATCACATTATTGAGAGCTTTTTAACTGCTTAGTCCACCATACTCTCTGCAAGAAAAAAAAATAAATCTCAACACAAAATGTCAAGTATCTATGTCAACACAGACACTTAATACCAATGGATTAAGTTTAGGAGCACAGCCAAGATTGTTTTTTTTTTTAACTGACGGCAGAGCAAGCCTGCTGGCTAAATCCACTGCAGTTTTTCTCTCTCACTCTGTTAGTGCCCCTTCAATGCTTTCCCAAGCTTCAAACCTTTGACCAAGCTCGGAGATTTAGAATGCCTGCGATTTTGGGGGCCCAGCCATCTGAACAGTGTTTAAACCCAGTGACCACTTTAGACAGCCAGAGTGTGATAGAGGCGCTTGATAGTGTCACCTCACCCGTCCAAAGAGCAGCCAGACTTTGGAAATTTAATTAAAAATCCACTCCTGTGGTCCATGGGTACTTACCATTCGAGTATAATTTGGAATTAAATTTGATGACACATTGATGGATGGCAAGTGCTTCAAACAAAGTGATGAGCTTTAGTGAACCACAGCCTTTTCTTTATCTCTGTTTCTGCTTCTGTTCAGTGGGGCAATCAAACCAAATCGTAACGAGTGCAAATTGTTGGGTGATTGCCATCAGAAGTGTCAAAGTGTTCCTCTTCACCTTATTATCAGAATAGATGTATATTTTAGGAATTAACATTAACCTTGCTCACTCTCCCCCCACCCCCTCCCCATCCCCATTAAATGCCTCCTTTCTCAAGTGGATAGAAACCAGTGCTTAGAAGTTTGACGGCAGATTGAGGACACATTTTACACTGAAGTTTGTGGGAAAGTGTTGTATTGAGAAGATGTCAAATCTCTTGGGTTCAAGTAAACTCTCTTCAGTTTATTGTCTTTTTGAAAGCCATCTCAATAGTCAGATTGGAGTGATTTTGGTGATGGGGTTTAATGGCTCAACACTGTGAACTCAGGAACAAGTGCCAGTCTGAGGCTACATCTAATTCCTCCTCTGTTGACTTCTAGCTTGCAGGTCGCAGCAGAAAGGAGACCAAATACTCACTGAAGGTTGTGGAAGACATGCTGGAAGCATTGCAGATCACGCAGTCATGAAGCCATTGCACTAGTCTGGATCAACCACAATCGAACCTGCCACTTCAGCACACACTTGGGATCTCAATCTCCAGCATCCTTCCTCTCTCTCCTCTCTACCCCAACCCCACCTTCCCCTCATCATCATCGGTGACGTCAGCTTGGCTGAGGAACTTTATTCTGTGAATGTAATTCAGAGTTTGACTGCCTGTGGGATGGTACTTCACATCAGGGACAATTAACTGACATTTAACTAAATACTGGTGGTGGCTTGTAATGTCTGAGTTATTGTTAAAAGAAATATTTATGATTCTGTGGAAAAGCACATTCACAAAATTAAGTGTTTCACCAGTCACTGGTGAACTCCGAGCAATCTCTGACTCGGAGACCTCCCTCATTGAAAGAAATAACCAAACTTGGTGTTGCAATTGAGAGGACGGTTATTCCTGAGTCTGTGAATGTAGCTATGAGAACTTTGAAAACTGTTTTATGTCTGTTGTACTAGAATTTGCTCAGGCCAGTGATATAAATCCAAGACAGCAATCGTGGGCTCGAACACTGCCAAGACCTCCTGATTTGACTGTGGAAATGTTTCTCTTCAGTGCCACAGTGCTGGAGTGTGCCATCCCTCAGTGACGCATGTCTCCCCCCCCACCTGCACAACCCCTAACCGGCATGTCTCACAGTCCCAGTGTGGGTGCCTGAACTGGGGTGACACCTGCCCAGATCTCCAAATGCAGGGGTGTAGCGAGAGCATGGTGACATGTACCTCACTGCAGTAAGCCAGAGTACCTCTGTAACCCTGGGACTGAGGCCAGGGTAAATCACCCACAGCAGCCTAGTGAATGCCCTGTTGTGCATTTGTAGATTGCAGTGTTCCATTTTCTGATCACAGCTTGAAAATAAGACCCTATTTTAACGTTCACGCAGGCTTGATTGTGACTCCTAACACACTGCAGCAAAAGATACAGGTCCACATTACTGCTTGTAAAGTTTCTGGAGGTTGTATTGATTCTATAATAAGCTTTTGCTTTCACTCCCTATACTCACAAATTGCAATGGGCAGCGATTGTTGTTCTGATCTGTTGCAGCAGTAACACTGTAATAGAACACCTAGGGTCTGCAAAAGGAGAATATGGTACATTTAGAGCAGCTAGATTACTTGTGTTTAGTTTGGGCTGCATATCCACAATTGGCAAAGTCTGCTGTTGCATTGAAGCGGTTGGTGCAGCGGAGGAGAGGAGGGTGGGGTGGTGTTTGGGGGGGTGGTGGGTGGTGTGGGTGGGTGTGAAGGTCATAACTGGGGTGAGGTGTAATTTCTTCCTGCCCATAATTTAGTCACCATGTACTGTGATAAATTTTCAATCATCTGACCACATTGCAGAAGTAAATATCCACATGGCTCCTCTGGAGTTTTAAGGTAGTTCACTCTTCACTGGGATAAATATAAGTGTGTTGAAATAATGTTTAATTCCCCTGTTTCCTCCAGAGAGGTCACCAAGGTTTGAAGAAGCCTTTTGTGCAGTCCTGGCTATAGGCAAACAACATTAAAGGAGTAGCTGAATTGTATGTTAGAAATGTGAAGACTGTATTTCACCAGGCTTCAGTCCAGTTTTGAAGAGTTGAGACTATTTGCCTCCTTTGCTGAAGTGACTGTGTCAGGGTGACATAGAGAATTGAGTTAAACGCTGGCCAGCAATTAAGCTGGCCAGCAGCGCCATCTACTGCATGTTGGTTTAATAAACTGCCGGTGTTTCCATCCATTGTTGATAATGTTGTCTGTCCTTTAATTTAAAAAAAAATTCACTGATCAGTACTCCAACTGCAAGAAGGAAGAAAAGAAAATGGAGTTTTGCTGATGCAATTTAATGGAGAGTTCTCTTCTAGTTCGGCTGGGAGAGGTGCATCAAGAACATGTAGTGAAATATATCTCTTTAACATCTGTCTTCAATAGTGCAGCTGTTAACCAATATAAAATGTACCTGAACTCTTCAAATAACAGAGATTTCAAAATCCAGGAAATCAGTCTGAGATTGTGTTATTTGAATTAAATCTTCTGAAATATTTAAATACCTGTTACTATTTGACTTCTTGGGACCCTTCTGCCTTTGTCTGTGTCTCTCGCTCTGCCTGGGTCTCTCTCTCTCTCTGCCTGGGCCTGTTTCTCTCTCTGCTTGGGGTGCTCGCGCTATCTCTCTCTCTCTCTCTACCTGGGTGGCTCTCTCTGCCTGGGTGTGTCTCTCTCTCTCTCTGTGCCTGGGTGGCTCGCTCTCCCTCCCTCACTCACTGTTTCTCTGCACTTGGGTCTCTCTCTCTGCCTGTGTCTGTCTGCCTCTCTCTGCCTGGAGATGTCTCTGCCTTTCTCTCCCTCTGATCCTGGTACTCCCTACTGCTTGGAGTCATAGCACCAAGGAATATGTTGTGGTCGTTGGGGGTCAATCATCTCAGACCCAGGACATCACTGCAGGAGTTCCTCAGGGTAGTGTCCTAGGCCCAACCATCTTCAGCTGCTTCATTAATGACCTTCCCTCCATCATAAGGTCAGAAGTGGGGATGTTCGCTGATGATTGCACAATGTTCAGCACCATTCGCAACTCCTCAGATACTGTAGCAGTCCATGTCCAAATGCAGCAAGACCTGGACAATATCCAGGCCTGGGCTAATAAATGACAAGTAACATTTGCACCACACAAGTGCCAGGCAATGACCATCTCCAACAAGGGAGAACCCAACAACCTCCTCTTGACATTCAATGCCATTATTATCAACATTCTGAGGGTTACCTTTGACCAGAAACTGAGCTGGACAGGCCTTATAAATACTGTGGCTACAAGAGCAGGTCAGAGGCTGGGAATTTTTAAAATTTATTCATGGGATGTGGGCATCAATGACTGGGCCAGCATTTATTGCCCATCCCTCATTGCCCTTGAGAAGGTGGTGGTGAGCTGCCTTCTTGAACCACTGCAGTCCATGTGGTGTAGGTACACCCACAGTGCTGTTAGGGAGGGAGTTCTAGGATTTTGACCCAGCGACAGTGAAGGAACGGCGATATATTTCCAAGTCAAGATGGTGAGTGGCTTGGAGGGGGACTTACAGGTGGTGGTGTTCCCCATGTGTCTGCTGCCCTTGTCCTTCTAGATGGTAGTGGTTGTGGGTTTGGAAGGTGCTGCCTAAGGAACCTTGGTGAATTCCTGCAGTGCATCTTGTAGATGGTACACACTGCTGCTACTGTGCGTTGGGGGTGGAGGGAGTGAATATTTGTGGATGGGGTGCCAATCAAATGAGCTGCTATGTCCTGGATGGTGTTGAGCTTCGTGAGTGTTGTGTGAGCTGCACTCATCCAGGCAAGTGTGGAGTATTCCATCACACTCTTGGCTTGTGCCTTGTAGATGGCGGACAGACTTTGGGGAGTCAGGAGGTGAGTTGCTCTGTTCCAAGTACAGTAGATGCATGGAGTGCTGCTTCCGGGCCCCTATTATCATCTTTTTCCCACTGAGAATGGATGCTGGGCAGTCAGCAGCAATAACAGCAACTTTGCATTCACACAAAGCCTTTAAACGGCCCCAAGGCTGTTAATGGGAATGTAGTCAGAGAAAGAAAATTGACACCTTTGCAAATGTGAAGGAATCCTTCACCGTGCATCTGGAAACCTTGCTCAGAACTGGTAGTAGCAACCCATCCAACCAATTGCCCCATCGATTTCATGCAGAACTAGTCACAGATAAGATAATGTATAACGGGACTTCACTTTTGTGAGTCTTGGGCAGCCCATACATACACAGACGCAGTGAGCCGTGAACTCGAATCCTATCATATAAACTACCTGGCAACTCTTTGATCTTACACATGTCCAACAAGTGGTTTTTCACTTGCTTTCAAGCAAGGCTGTCCGGTCATGCAGGTCCAATGGATATGAATTTGGACCCATCATTAAGAATGGCGTGCATTTTGTTGATATAGTCATGCTTGTTAAGGATGACTGTTTACAGATATGTATGTCTGGGTTGGCCTTGAGGCTTTGCAATACTTGCAGACATTCATGTTGCTTGTGGATATTGGCCACATCATTTGGAATCCTGCAATATGTGTGCACTCGATCAGCTAGGCGCAGCTTCGTGGATTCAGTGCCTTCAGTGGACGCTGGTTTGTGGTGGGATAGCTGGGAGTAGAGGAGTTCGAACTCAGCAAATGCTTCTTCCCATCTGATGTGGGCAGAAGGCACGCCAAAATTGAAACCATGCACGAGAACAAACCCCTCTTTTTCAGAGAGTTCACGGTCAGGGACACTTACCACATGTTTGGTGGCGTTGTTAATTGCTTTCCCAAACCACTTCCAAAAAGCTTTGACAAAGTGTCTTTTATCAGAAATCCTCTCTCAATCCTGAATCAGTAATCTCCCGGGATTTCATCACTCAACATGTTTCCCTTGGAGACTTATCCACATGTCACACTGCACAGGGCTTGGATTCAGAACGAATTACCCGGGTTTACAGAAATTAAACAAGTTGAGAAAAGTGCAGGGAGACCAAAACTGGGGGTGGGGGGGCGGGCACAAATAGTCATTACAGCACAGAGGGGAGCCCATTCAGCCTATTGATTCCATGCTGTCTGTGGAGTAACCCAGTTATGACCATTCTCCCACTCTATCCCCATAACCCTGCAAGTTTATTTCCCTCAAGTGGACATGCAATTTCCTTTTTAATCACTGATTGTTTCCGCTTACACCACCCTCGTAGGCAGTGTGTTCCAGGTTATTATCACTCAGTGTGTGAAACAAGTTCTCCCTCACGTTCCTCCTGCAACTCTTGCCCAAAACCTTAAAACTGTGTCCCCCTAGTCACTGTACAGTCAGCTATAATGGGAACAACCTTTCTTTGTCTCCCTCACTTAAATATGCCATAGCCTTGTACATCTCCATCAAGTCTCCCCTCAACCCCTTTTGCTCCAAGGAGAACAATCCCGGCTTCTCCAGCCTAACCTTGAAGCAAAATTCCCTTCTCCCGGGAACCATTCTGAAATATAAGGCAGCCACTAATAAATCCAATTGCAAACTCAGGAGAAAGTTCTTCGTACAGAGAGTGATGAGAATGTGGAGTTTTCTAAAATGCGATGTTAACGTTAATAGCGTATGTGCATTTCGGGAAAGCCAGAGAACCGGATGAGAGGAGAAAGGAATGGAAGGTTCTGCTGATAAGGCGAGATGCAATAGAGTGGAAGGCAGCTCATGTGCAACATAAGCACTGGCATAGGCCTCCCAGGCTGATTGGCCTGTTTCCGTGCTGTGAACACAATGTAAGGCTAAACAAAAACAAAGTGCTGGAAAACCTCAGCAGCTCTGAGAAGAAGAGTTATATTGGACCCGAAATGTTAACTCTTGTTTCTCTCTCCGCTTCCTGTTTTTATTTCATATTTCCAGTATCCTCTGTATTTTGTCACTGTTATAGTAAAGTTAAACAGGTTGGGCACGTACAGAACAGAATGTGCATTGAGATCAATAAGGGACCTGACCTTTTGAAACTCCTCCATCCCAAACAGCAGTGAAACATGTTGAATGTTTCTATCAACAATTTAACGCGCTCCAGCATTGGTTTCGAGCTCTGTTTCACACACTGGTACAGTGATGGTAAGAACACCAGCCCTTCTTTTTGATCAAACGTTTTGCGGTGAGTGGTGTTAAGAGTGAAGCAAGGATTGAAACAAACATTAGGAATAGAGCAATCTACTTTTGTAACCGAGGGTGAGGAACTTCATTTATGTGGAGAGATCAGAGAAGCTCAAAGTAGAGAGTTTAAGGGGGGATTTAATAGAGGTGTGCAAAGCTATGAGGTGTGTTGATAAAGAAGGTAAGGAGAAACTGTTTCCATTGGCAGGAGGATCAGTATCCAGAGAACATAGATTTAAAATAAATGGTAAAAGAACCAGAGGGGAGATGAGAATTATTCTTATGCAGTGAGTTGTGATCTGGAATGCACTGCCTTAAAGGGAAGCATATTCATGAATAGCTTTTAAAATGGAATTGGCTAAATGCTTGAAAAAGAAAAGAAATGCTAGGCTATGGGGAAAGTGGGACTAACTGGACAACTCTTACAAAGAGCTGGCACAGGAATGATGGACCGAATGGGCTCCTTCTGCACTCCTGTCTGCAGTGTTTTCTGGCAAACCTGCCCTGGGAAAGCATAAGCTGCCATCGCCCCCAATTTCACAGTGTCATGGATTTATGGAGAGTCAAAATACTGAACAAAGTTGGTTATGCTAAGCTGTTACCATGTTGAATGTACCCAACTTGCTGTGACACACACACACACAACCACACACACACAGGCAGATGTGAAGGTGGATTTGAGTTGGCTTGAGACTTTAATCCCCCAGGACCTCCCCAAATATTGTAGGCAGTTAAATGAAAGCTTAAAGTATTGCAAAAGCTCATAAAACATTTGTCAACCAAAGATACAAGTGGTAGTAGTTTTTGCTTCAAAAAGTAGGGGTTGAGTGAATTGTTTAATGTTATGCATCCTATAATTTATTGAAACTACTGTCAGTTATTCCTTTACACAATTCCTCATATTCACAAGACCTGTAGCGGGTATTACAGTGGCAGCATGTTATACCCTCTGCCATAGAGCACTTGCACGCAATATGGCGATTTACCACTCAGCTGGAAGAGGAGAAACTTGAAGTTGATTTTGTTTTCAAAAATTGCATTTTATATGGATTTTAGGCATGAAGTTGACTTGCACATATGCAGATTACTTTAATCATTCCCATCCGTAGAGCTAACAGAATCTGAGGAAGAGACATCTGCTTCTGTGGTATTGTGTAGGTGTGTGGACCATGTGAGGTGAATGGGTACACAGGGGCTATGATTGGATCAGAGCTGCAGTAGAAATCAATGTTGTAAAACATCTGGAATAAATGACCCTTGCATGCCAAAGCTATTGAATTAACACTGAAGGGAGAAATGTTCATGTTGATAGGCCAGGCCATTCGACTTCATACCTGAAGTATGAAAGCTCTTTAACTGGTCCATGAGTTAATAAATTGCATATTGTAGGAAGCAGATTTTCACCAATGAGAGACAGTTAGGGTTGCCAACCCTCCAGGATTATCCTGGAGTCTCCTGGAATTAAAGATTAATCTTCATGCAGGCAAAAAAAAACCAGGAGAAAAAGTCACAGGTGCATTAAGAAAAATTGTGATTATTTTCATTTACTGTGAGGTCTTGTTACTTTGTCAGTGATAAAACTCTCAGAGATGTGAAAAAAGAATCTTCCAGTCAGATAACGAGTCTGCTTTCTGGTTGACAGTGGGAAGGCGGAGCCACGTGACGATGGACATGTTGAATGACCAATGGCGAGAGCGTGGGGGTGGGCTGGTTCGAGACCAGGGGTTGTGCGCATGTGTTGGTAAAATGGTGAGCCAAGAGGCAAAGTGCAGAAATGTTTTTTGATCATTGTGAACATTTTGTTTCCTTGGTCACAGAATGGCAGTAGATGTTTGTTCAGTAAATATCCACACTCGAAGTGAATTTACCTGCATTGCTTGTGACTGCATTCTCAAGAATCGCTTACATTTACATCGCTCCTTAGGATGTCCCAATGCACTTTACAACTAATGAAGTCTTTTTAAAGTGCGGTCACCGTTGTAATGTGGGAAATATAATGTAATGTTTTCTACTTAAATTTGTGTATATGTCTTGGTTAGTCTCACCTATCGCTTGTCAGCCATTTCTATTGGACACATGTAAGGCACCTAAATAAAAATATAATGGCACCATATACTGGAAATAAGGAACATTTTAAAAATGAATATACATATACAATATTAACCTTTCTTCTTTTTCTTGAGTTCTCTGCCCAAGGGTGTGTCTCATCCACAACCATGGGTAGGGCAAGGGGGCAGATCACAAATCCACCCTGGGTGGATCAGGGACTGAACCCCATGCTGTTGGCACCAATCTGATCCATCCAGCCCCCACAAAGAGTCCAAGTTGCTGTAGCAACAGTCACTTCTACATCCACCTTGTAGTCTGGAGCTATGGATAGTGATGATAGAGACTCCAATTTCTCTCCATCACGTGATTGACCAGGAATCTCTCCCACTCTTACTGCCTGCCATTGGCCTGTGTTGGGAGGATTTAAACCTGTTTGACTGTGTTCTGAATGCACCTTCCTTGCCTATCAAATCCTGGAGTGGGACTTGAACCCAGAGCTTCTGGCTCAGAGGGCTACGCACTGCGCCACAAGAGCTCCTCTCGTTAATCATTCGTGGAGTTTAATATGAGAATTCAAGTTCCTGCTTCCCTCCTATACCCGTGATGATGCTGAGCAAATCAGAGAGTACCTGGAAGTCTGGCATATCGCAAGTACTAATATTATAAATAAAAACACTGGAAAGAAGGCTGAGAATGAAAAAGCAACAATGACAACATTTTTGTAACACCTTTGATGGCATAAGCGTTCCACAGTGTTAACAACACAGGCTACACAAGAAGACGTTAGGGAAGGTGACAAAAAAACTTGGTCAAAAAGGTATGTTTTAAGGAGCGTCTTATAGGAGGGCAGAGAGGCAGAGGGGTTTAGAGAGAGCTCAGAGCTCAGAGCCCAGGCAGCTGAAGACACCGTCACCAATTGTGGAGCGATTAAAATTGGGGATGTGGAGGAGGCCAGAATTGGAAGGGGGCGGATATCTGAGGTGGTCGATCTGGAGGAGGTTACAGAGAGGGAGAAGGCGAGGCCTGGAGGGATTTCGAAAACAGGTTAGAAAATTAGAAAATTTTGAGATGTTGTTGGACTGGGGACCAATGTAGGTCAGCAAGCACAGGGTAACTGGGTGAATGGGGCCAGATGCGAGTTAGGACGTGGACAGCAGAGTTTTGGATGAACTCAAATTGATGGAAGATGGGAGGCCAGCCGGGTGAACATTGGAATAGCCGATTGACAAACGCATGGGCTGAGTGTTTGAGCAGCAGCTGAGCTGAGACAGGACTGATACAGGCAACAAATACAGGTGACAGATACAGGTACCAGTACAGATACAGGTACAGGTGACAGATACAGGTACCAGTACAGATACAGGTACAGGTGACAGATATAGGTGACGTTGTGGAGGGCGATGGAGAGGATATGGGTCGGAAACTTGGCTTGAGTCAAAAAGGACACTGAGGTTGTGAACACTCCGGCTTAGCTTGAGAGACTGGCTAAGGAGAGGGGTGGAATCACACACTAAAGAATAGAATTTGGAGCGACAACTAAAGACAATTAAATGTCGGGGTAAATATCTGCTCGTTGAATGCTGGCTGTTGGAAAAGCAACATGGCAAATCATAGGCTGTGGAAGGGTTGAGAGAGATGGCGGTGAGGTAGAGATGGGGTACATATGGAATCTGACTATCAGATTATATGGATAACCAGAGTGATTACAGAAACATAGAATTGACCTTGTGCGTTATTCTTGTGTCCACAGTCAGGTGGCTGGTGGGAACAGTGTTTTTCTTCTATACTTCATTCATAAGACTGAGCACCCTGACTCCTATTGATATTCTCGTTCTAGTGATGGGTTGTTGTTTGGTGACGGGTTCAGCTTCCTCCATGGCTTCACAGCCTCACTGTTTCCATAACCTCCTTCAGCTCTACAATCCTCTGCAGTCTCTGTTCTCCTCCGATCCCAGCCTCTTGCATATCCAGGCGGTGTAGATAGGGTGGAACTGTTCCCATTGGGGTCGAGAACCCATTGAAGGTGATTGGCCAAAAAAAGGAACGAAGGTGGCATGAGTAAAAACGTTTAAACATTTAAAAAGGAGTAAAAAAGCGAGTGGTTCTGATCTGGAATGCGCTGCCTGAGAGTGTGAGGGAGGCAGATTCAACTGTGGTTTTCAAAAGGGAGTTGGATAAGCAACTGAAGAGAAAACAAAGCAATTGCTGAGTTCCAAGGAAGAGGTGAGGTATTGGAGCTAGCAGAGTGGCTCCTGCAGAGAACTGGCAGGGACAGAACAGGCTGGATGGCCTCCTGCTGTAACCATTTTGATCCTAGCACTTTGCCCGAGCTTCTGGCTGCCTGTCCTAATATCTCCTTATGTGACTCGGTGCCAGGTTTTGTCTGAATGCTCCAGTGAAGCACCTTAGGACATTTTACTACGCAAAAGGCACTATATAAATGCAAGTTGTTACAGAATCACAACATCTTTGTCTTAATAAAAAGGCACCGTGCAGTCAACATAGCTTCTGCTGAAAGAAATAAGAGTACGAAACTAACCTTGAAACTGAGAAACAGGTTTAACCTCAAATCCACTGGAGAAACTGATACGTTTTGTTTTCTACATCCTGGTGATTGATGACAGAATCTTTTCCATATTTTGGACTGATTGTTTTTGAAGAGTTGAAATTCAGTAATTTAATGAAAATTCTTAACTTGTAAAGGCATATTATAAGCTAATATTTCAAACTATCATGTCATGGAAGACAGACCTGGATTAAGAAGTTAATATTGAACTAATTTAAACCGAAATAAGGGGCTGCAGCAGGCTTCTGCTGTGTTAATTGACGGTCTGTCTTATATCTTTGTGGTGTATTTTTTCATTTTGTTTTAATAAATTTCAGACGCTTTAAATAACCAGAAAGGACTTTTCTGAAATTGTAGAAGTTCTATTCAATAATTGCAATTACAGAGGACTTCTTAGATCGGCTGTTATGAAAATGGAAATTGTAAGCCATGATTCTCTAGTCATTGATTTCATTGTCTGGGATTTTGGAAGGTTCCGGCAGGTTTGTTACTCATGTCCTAATATCAAAGCTGGAGAAACTACTTGCACCTCAGTTTGTGGTTTATTTTAGCTAAAGGTGATCACAGCTCATGAATCAGTTGTTCTATCTGTTCATAAGCAATGACTTATAGTTTTTCTCTGCATATACCTTTGTTAATCCACAACTGGAGGAATGTGCAGAGTTCTGGTCTCCTTACTGTGAGAAGCACATGGAGGCAGTGGGGAGAATGCACAGAAGATTTATAAGGATGATGCCAAAACTGAAAAGGTATACCTAGGGTTCTTGTCTCTAGAACAGCAAAGGGTGACCTGATAGAGGTCTTTAAAATTATGAATGACAGGGTAAATGTAGAGAAAATGTTTCAACTTGTGGGGGTGACCATAACTATCAGCCATCAATATAAGATAGTCACCAATAAATCTAATCAGGAATTCAGGAGAAACTTCTTTACCCAGAGAGTGGTGAGAATGTGGAACTCGCTATTGTAGGGACAGTTCAGTAGATCTGAAGAAGTCTTCGTAGTCATATGTAGGTTAAACAGTAAGTCTTTATTAACTCTTAGAACTATTTACAAATATATAGTAAAGTGTACAAGCTAGGAGCTGTCTCCGTGCTTGCTGGTACACATGGCTCTGTCCAACACTCGACTGACCCTGGGTGCAGAGCGTATGTCCTCTTACTTCACTGTGCAGGCAGTACTATACTCAGTCCCACATTAACTGCATATGTGCCAGACCCTTATACTACAGTCACTACCAAACAGACTGACTGAGGTGGATAGTATTTAATGGGAAGCAGGTAAGGAAGAGATGAATAGAAGGTTATGCTGATAGGGTGAGATGAAATAGTGTTGGAAGTTGCTCATCTGTTGCACGAACACTGGCACAGACCGGTTGGGCCGAATGGCCTGTCTCTAGGCTGTACATTCTGATAATGAGGGGGCCTTTAAGTTTTTTTTCAGCCAGCGGGATGGTAACTTGGGCATCAGTGTGTAAATGTCCAAGGGAGAAGGCTTGATAAAGGAGCTCGAGTCTTAAGTCGACAAAACTAATCAGTATCCAAATTAAGCCTATCATGTACCTCACTGGATATCTACACATAAACAAGTGGTTTAAATCCTAGACAATACCATTAAGTGCAAATCCTCTCACAGATCCCCTTCACCGTGGATGGGTTTAGTGGAGCAACCCCGAGTCCTCCCTCAGTAGCAGGGATTATTGTAAGCCGCTTGTCTATCACTTCACTGTGGCTGTGCACTGGATTGAAAGCAGCTGAGCGTCCCGCAATATCTTACAATTGATCTGTGTGGTGGTATTCTAATGCCTTTAGGTTTTCCAGCAGTTTGCCTTCAAGTCATAACCAGTCAACCGATTCCTGCAATTTTCTGATTGTTGCTTGTCTTTTTTTTTAAAAATTCCATCTTTTTATTAGCCTCTTCACCTCGTCAAATCTCAAGCCAAGAAACTTCGAAATGACCTGGCAGCAGGAAAGAAACATCTGTCAGGAACATCTGTCAGAAAGCAGAAACAGGTGAGCTAGATTACTGTCTCGCAGCCTTGGGTGGGAAAGCTTCCTGAGTACCCTGTCTGATATCGTGACAGAGCCAAGAGATGATGGATTCATCATGAGAAACCTCACTGACAAATGAAAGCTCACCATCAACTTACACGTTTGTAACCTGGTGCTTTTCAGGCTATGGGCAAAGGTGACATTAATTATCCACCCTTAGTTACTCCTGGAGGAAGTAGTGGTGGACATACTCCTTGAACTGCTGCAGTCCGTGTGGTGTAGTTTAGAATGAGAGATAATCACATTAAGCATATCAAATTCTTTAAAGGGCTTGGCAGGGTAGATGCTGAGTGGTTGTTTCCCCTGGCTGAAGGGGCTAGAACTTCGGGGTCTTAGTCTCAGAATAAGGGGCCGATCGTTTAGGATTGAGGTGAGGAGAAAGTTCTGCCTACACAGGATTGTGAATCTTCGGAATTCCCTATCCCAGAGAGCTGTGAATGTTCAGCCATTGAGCAGATTCAAGGTTGACATCGATAGATTTTTGGGCACTAAGGGAATTAAGGAATGTGGAGATTAAGCAGAAAAATGGAATTGAGATAGAAGGATCAGCCATGATCTCAGTTTTTAGATTCATTTGTGGAATGAGGGGAGGTGAGAGTGACTGCCCTTGATATCAAGGCAGCATTTGACTGAATGTGGCACCAAGGAGCCCTAGCAAAACTGGAGTAAATGGGAATTGGGGGAAAACTCTCCGCTGGTTGGCATCATACCTAGCACAAAGGAAAATGATTGTGGTTGTTGGAGGTCAATCGTCTCAGTTTCAGGACATCACTGCAGGAGTTCCTTAGGGTAGTGTCCTGGGCCCAACCATCTTCAGCTGCTTCATCAATGACCTTCCTTCCATCATAAGGTCAGAAGCGGGGATGTTCGTTGATGATTACACGATGTTCAGCACCATTCACAACACCTCAGATACTGAAGCAGGCCATGTCCAAATGCAGCAAGACCTGGACAATATCCAGGCTTGGGCTGACAAGTGGCAAGTAACATTTATGCCACACGAATGCCAGGCAATGATCATCTCCAACAGGAGAGAATCTAACCATCTCCCCTTGATATTCAATGGCATTAACATCATCCAATCCCCCACCATTAACATCCTGGGGGTTACCATTGACCAGAAACTGAACTGGACTAGCCATATAAATATTTTGGCTACAAGAGCAGGCCAGAGGCTAGGAATTCTGTGGTGAGTAACTCACCTCCTGACTCCCCAAAGCCTGTCCACTATCTATAAGGCACAAGTCAGGAGTGTGATGGAATACTCTCCACTTGCCTGGATGAGTGCAGCTCAGATAATACTCCAGAAGCTTGACACCATCCAGGACAAAGCAGCCCACTTGATTGGCACCCCCCATCCACCACCTTGTGCATTCACTCCCTCCACCACCGATGCACAGTGTCAGCAGTGTGTGTACCATCTACAAGACGCACTGCAGGAATTCACCAAGGCCCCTTAGGCAGCACCTCCCAAATGCACAACCACTACCATCTAGAAGGACAAGGGCAGCAAATAGATGGGAACACCACCACCTGCAAGTTCCCCTCCAAGCCACTTACCATCGTGACTTGGAAATATATCACAGTTCCTTCAATGTCACTGAGTAAAAATCCTGGAACTCCCTTCCTAACAGCACCATGGGTGTACCTACACTGCAGCAGTTCATGAAGGCAGCTCAACACCATCTTGTGAAGGGTAAATAGGGATGGGCAATAAATGCTGGCCTAGCCAATGAGACCCACATCCATCTTGTGTAATCCACAAGAATTACAAAACAAATGAGTATCATTGGCTAGGCGAACATTTGTTGTCCATCCCTAATTGCCAGAAGGTGGTGTTCAGCTGCCTTCTTGAATACAGCTGAGTGATTGGCTCAGCCTTTTCAGAGGGCAGTTAAGATTCAGCCACATTGCTGTGGGTCTGGCATCACATGTAGGCCAGACCAGGTAAGGATGGCAGATTCACTTGCCTAAAGGACATTAGTGAACCAGATGGGATTTTATGACTGTCCAGTGGTTTCATGATCATCGTTTACTGAGACTAGCTTTTTATTCCAAACTTTGTACACAGTTCATAGGTAGATTCGATTGGCCAATAGTGGGTCGAAGTATAAAATTGATGTCATGTTACAAGATGCCCAATCTACAGCCTGCAGCAAGGTAACACATCTCAACCTGTTAATGACAACAACACATTGTGTAATGGGATCCCTTGGCATTCCCGAAACTTACTCGGCTAGACTACAAGAGGCTAATAGGACACCATGAATAAACCTACAATTAGTTAACAGTGAATAGCGTGTGGAATGCTGCCCTGCCTATTGATGGGTTATTAACACACAGTAATGTGAAAGAGCAAATAGTTGTTTGTAATTGTTCACACACTGTAGTAAATACCTTGTGCCCCCTCCCCCCACCCCGGCGCATATGCACGCACACACACACCTGGGACAGGTATAATTAGTTCCCTGGGATCAGTATGTCAAAACTGCAGCAAACCCAGGCACCACCATCTACCCTACAATTAAACATTGTGTTGTACTGTTACAATAAGTCATCCCAGGCATTAGGCATTGTACCTCTTGATTATCAAACGCACTGCGTTGCAATCAGAACTCCCATCATTGGACCAATACAAGGTTTGCAGTCCTCATTTGCTCTCTGTGCACCTGAAGCTCCCGGCCGGGGTGTAACGTTCGCTGAAATTGTGAACTGCACCTGGTATGTCGACCATTGCCAATGTCCAGGTGCTGTTTGTCCAGCCTCTTACCTTTTACTTGTTTCATTTCTCTCATTCTTTCCTCGCTTTTATCTCTCTCTTTGTAGTCTAGCGACGTGTGTAATTTGCAAATGTCTTGGAGAACCAGAGAGCATTTTTGGAAGTTTTTTCATTTATTCTTTCACGGGATGTGGGCATCACTAACAAGGCCAGCATTTGTTGCCCATCCCTAATTGCCCTTGAACTGAGTGGTTTGCTAGGCCATTTCAGAGGGCAGTTAAGAGTTGACCACATTTGACTGTGAATCTGAAGTCATATGGAGGCCAGACCAGGTAAGGACGGCAGATTTCCTTCCCTAAAAGGGGCATTAGTGAACCAGATGGGTTTTTACAACAATCGATGATAGCTTCATGGTCACCATTGCTGAGAATAGTTTTATATTCCAGGGTTATTAATTGAGTTTAAATTCCACCAGCTGCCGTGATGGGATTTGAACCCATGCCCCCAGATCATTAGCCTGGCCCTCTGAATTATCAGTCCATTGATACTACCACAATGCCCCATCTCCCCATGAAGTGATTATCCAGCCATTATTTGTGTCAGAATGCAAGTCCTCCATAAGATCATAAGAAATAGGAGCAGGAGTAGGCCATTCGGCCCCTTGATCCTGCTCCGCCATTCAGTAAGATCATGGCAGATCTGATTGTGGCCTCAACTCCACTTCCCTGTCTGCCACCACCTCCCCCCGGCCCGCCGTAACCCTTGACTCCCTTGTCCAAAAAAAAATCTGCCTAACTCAGCCTTGAATATAGGGAATGACCCAGTCTCCACTGCTCTCTGGGGGAGAGAGTCCCCCAGATTAACGACCCTCTGAGATAAGAAATTCCTCCTCATCTCCGTCTTAAATGGGAAAGGCCTTATTCTGTAACTGTTTTCTCTAGTTCTAGATTCCCCCACGACTATAGGGGCTGCATGAGTAAAGATCTTTAAACCCTGGGATAACCTCACTCTCAAGCAGCTCACCATGGATTTTTAAAAGCACAATTGAAATACTGAGATTCTGAGGCAGTATCATGAGGAACAGGAGGAGCCTAGCCTAGTCAGCTCTCTACAGGCTGATCTGCCATTCCATTAGATCATGGCTGCTCTGTTTCTTTTTCCATTTTCCTGCCTTCTCTGCACATCCCTCGATTCCCTTACCCAACAAAAATCTGGCCCTCTATCCAGCTCTACTTCTCCCACCACCCCCCTTAAACCAGCTTATATTTCACCTCTCTTCTATTTTTACTTAGTTCTGTTGAAGAGTCATACGGACTCGAAACGTTAACTGTGTTCCTCTCCGCAGACGCTGCCAGACCTGCTGAGTTTTTCCAGGTATTTTTATTTTTAAAATCTTATCAGTCTCTGTTTCAAACTCCAGGTCACTTATTTTTATTCATTCAGGGGATGTGGGCATCACTGGCGAGGTCAGCATTTATTGCCCTTGACGCCTTTAGAGTCAAGAAACCTATTTCCTTCTTAAATATATTCAGCGACTTGGCCTCCACACCCTCTATGGTAGAGAATTCCACAGGTTCACCACCCTCTGAGTGAAGAAGTTTCTCCTCATCTCATTCCTAAATATCTACTCCGTACCCTGAGATTGTGACCCCTTGTTCTAGATGTCCCCAGTAAGAGGAAACATCATCCCTGCATCCAGTCTGTACATTGCAGTTAGAATTTTATACGTTTTGATGAGATCTCCTCTTCTAAACTCCAGTGAATACACACCTAGTCGGCCCAATCTCTCCTCATATGACAGTCCTGCCAATCCAGGAATCAATCTGGTGAACCTTCACTGCACTCCCTCTATAGCAAGTATATCTTTTTTAGGTAAGGAGACCAAAACTGCACACAATACTCCAGGTGTGGTCTCACCAAGGCCCTGTACAGCTGCAGTAAGACATCCTTGCTCTTGTACTCAGTCCTCTCACAATGAAGGCCAACGTACCATTTGCCTTCTTAACTGCTTGCTGCACCTGCATGCTTGCTTTCAGTGATTGGTGTACAAGGACACCCAGGTCCCTTTGTACATCAATATTTGCCAATGTATCACCATTTAAATAATACTCTGCCATTCTGTTTTTCCTACCAAGTGGATAACTTCACCCTTATCCATGTTATACTGCATCTGCCATGTATTTGCCCACCCACTCAACCTGTCCAAATCACCATGAAGCCTCTTAACATCCTCCTCATCGCTCACATTCCCACCAAGATTCATGTTGTCAGCAAACTTGGGAATACTACATTTGGTTCCCTGATCCAAGTCATTGATAGATATTGTGAATAGCTGGGGCCCAAGCACTGATCACTGTGGTACCCCACCAGTCACCGCCTGCCACTCCAAAAAAGACCCATTTATTTCTACTCTCCGTTTCCTGTCTGCTAACCAATTCTCAACCCATGTCAATATATTACCCCCAATCTCATGTGCTTTAATTTTACACAATAACCTCTTATCAAAAGCTTTCTGAAAATCCAAATACACCACATCCACTGGTTTTCCCTTATCTATCCTGCTGGTTACATCCTCAAAAAATTCCAGTAGGTTTGCTAAACATGATTTCCCTTTCATAAATCCATGTTGACTTTGTCTAATCCCATTGATATTTTCTAAGTGTCCTGTTATCACATCCTTTACAATAGACTCCAGCATTTTCCCTACTACTGATGTTAGGCTAATCGGTTTGTAATTCGCTGTTTTCTCTCTCCCTCCTTATTTAAATAGTGGGGTTACATTTGCCACCCTCCAATTTGCAAGGAATGTTCCAGAATCTACAGAATTTTGGAAGGTGACAACCAACACAGCCACTATTTCCATGGTCACTTCCTTTAGATGTAGATTATCGGGCTCTGGGGATTTATTGGCTTTCAGTCCCATTAATTTCTCCAACAATATTGTTTTAGTAATACTAATTTCCTTCAATTCCTCCTTCTCACTCAGCCCTTTGTTTCCTAGTATTTCTGGAAGTTATTTGTGTTTCCTCCATGAGGACAGAACTAAAGTAGTTGTTTAATTGCTCTGCCATTTCCTTGTTCTCTATTACAAATTCTTCTGTTTCAGATAGTAAGACACTTACATTTGTCTTCACTAATCCTTTTCTTTTTATATGCTTACAGAAGCTTTTACAGTCTGTTTTTATGTTCCTTGCAAGTTTACTCTCATATTCTATTTTTCCCCTCTTAGTCAATCACTTGGTTCTCCTTTGCTGAATTCTAAATTGCTCCCAATCTTCAGGCTTGCTACTTTTTCTAGCAACTTTCTATGACTCCTCTTTGGATCTAAAAGGGTGGTGAGTTGCCTTCCTGAACTGCTGCAGTCCATGTGGTGTAGGTACAACCACAGTGCTGTTAGGAAGGGAGTTCCAGGATTTTGACCCAGCGACAGTGAAAGAACAGCGATATATTTCCAAGCCAGGATGGTGAGTGACTTGGAGGGGAACTTCCAGATGGTGGTGTCCCCATGTATTTGCTGCCATTGTCTTTCTAGATGCTAGTGGTCATGGGTTTGGAAGGCACTGTCGAAGGAGCCTTGGCAAGTTGTTGCAGTGCATCTTGTAGATGGTACACACTGCTGCCACTGTGCGTCGGTGGTGGAGGAAGTGAATGTGGTGCCAATCAAGTGGGCTGCTTTGTCCTGGATGGTGTTGAGCTTCTTGAGTGTTGTTGGACCTGCACTCATCCAGGCAAGTGGGGAGTATTCCATCACACTCCTGACTTGTGCCTTGTAGATGGTGGACAGGCTTTGGGGAGTCAGGAGGTGACTTACTTAGCACAGGATTCCCAGCCTCTGACCTGCTCTTGTAGCCACAGTATTTATATGGCTAATCCAGTTCAGTTTCTGGTCAATGGTAACCCTCAGGATATTGATAGTGGGGGATTCAGCGATGGTAATGCTATGGAATGTCAAGAGAAGATGGTTAGATTCTCTTTTGTTGGAAATGGTCACTGCCTGACACTTGTGTGGCATGAATGTTACTTTCCACTTGTCAGCCCAAGCCTGGATATTGTCCAGGTCTTTCTGCATTTGGACATGGACTGGTTCAGTTTCTGAGGAGTCAGGAATGGTGCTGAACACTGTGCAATCATCAGCGAACATCCCCACTTCTGACCTTACGATAGAAGGAAGTTCATTGATGAAGCAACTGAAGATGGTTGGGCTGAGGACACTACCCTGAGGAACTCCTGCAGTGGTGTCCTGGAGCTGAGATGACTGACCTCCAACAACCACAACCATCTTCCTTTGTGCTTGTTATGACTCCAACTAGCGGAGAGTGTTCCCCCTGATTCCCATTGACTCCTGGTTTTTCTAGGGCTCCTTGATGCCACACTCGGTCAAATGCTGCCTTGATGTCAAGGGCAGTCACTCTCACCTCACCTCTGGAGTTCAGCTCTTTGTCCATGTTTGAACCAAGGCTGTAATGAGGTCAGGAGCTGAGTGGCCCTGGCAGAACCCAAATTGGGTGTCAGTGGGCAGGTTATTGCTAAGCAAGTGCCACTTGATAGCACTGTTGATGACTACTTCCATCACTTTACTGATGATCAAGAATAGACTGATGGGGCGGTAATTGGCCGGGTTGGATTTGTCCTGCTTTTTGTGTACAGGACATACCTGGGCAATTTTCCACATAGCTGGGTAGATGCCAGTGTTGTAACTGTACTGGAACAGCTTGGCTAGGGGCGCGGCAAGTTCTGGAGCACAAGCCTTCAGTACTATTGCTGGAATATTGTCAGGGTCTTTAGCCTTTCCAGTATCCAGTGCCTTTAGCCACTTCTTGATATTGCGTGGAGTGAATAGAATTGGCTGAAGACTGCCATCTGTGATCACACAGAATCACAGAATCACATAGTGCAGGAGAGGCCCTTCGGCCCATCGAGTCTGCACCGACACGTGAGAAACACCTGACCTACTTACCTAATCCCATTTATCAGCACTTGGCCCATATCCTTGAACGTTATGATGTGCCAAGTGCTCATCCAGGTACTTTTTAAAGGATGTGAGGCAACCCGCCTCCACCACCCTCCCAGGCAGCGCATTCCAGACCATCACCACCCTCTGGCTAAATAAGTTTTTCCTCACATTCCCTCCTAAACCTCCTGCCCCTCACCTTGAACTTACGCCCCCTTGTGACTGACCCTTCAACTAAGGGGAACAGCTGCTCCCTATCCACCCTGTCCATGCCCCTCATAATCTTGTACACCTCGATCAGGTCGCCCCTCAGTCTTTTCTGCTCCAACGAAAACAACCCAAGTCTATCCAACCTCTCTTCATAACTTAAATGTTTCACCCCAGGCAACATCCTGGTGAATCTCCTCTGCACCCCCTCCAGTGCAATCACATCCTTCCTATAATGTAGTGACCAGATCTGCACACAGTACTCCAGCTGTGGCCTCACCAAGGTTCTATACAACTCCAACATGATCTCCCTACTTTTGTAATCTATGCCTCGATTGATAAAGGCAAGTGTCCCATATGCCTTTTTCACTACCCCACTAACATGCCCCTCCGCCTTCAGAGATCTATGGACACACACGCCAAGGTCCCTTTGTTCCTCAGAACTTCCTAGTGCCATGCCGTTCATTGATGCTGGGGACCTCCGGAGGAGGCCGAGATGGATCATCCACTCAGCACTTCCGGTTGAAGATTCTTGCAAATGCTTCAGTGTTACCTTTTGCACTGGAAAAACTCAGCAGGTCTGGCAGCATTGGTGGAGAGGAGCACAGTTATCGTTTCGAGTCCTCATGACCCTTCAACAGAACTAAGTAAAAATAGAAAAGGGGTGAAAGTGGTTTGAGGGGGGGTTGGGACAAGAAGGACCCCCCCACCTTAAACCAGCTTATATTTCACCCCTTTTCTATTTTTACTTAGTTCTGTTGAAGGGTCATGAGGACTCAAAACGTTAACTGTGCTCCTCTCCACCAATGCTGCCAGACCTGCTGAGTTTTTCCAGGTATTTCTGTTTTTGTTTTTGTTTTGGATTTCCAGCATCCGCAGTTCTTTGCTTTTACCTTTTGCACTGATGTGCTGGACTCCCCAATCATTGAGGATGGGGATATTTGTAGAGTCTCCTCCTCCAATTAGTTATTTAATTGTCAACCACCATTCATGACTGGATGTGGCAGGACTGCAGAGCTTAGATCTGATCTGTTGGTTGTGGAATTGCTTAGCTCTGTCTATCACTTGCTTCTTATGCTGTTTGGTTCACAAGTAGTCCTGTGTTATAGCTTCACCAGGTTGACACCTCATTTTTAGGTGTGCCTGGTGCTGCTCCTGGCATGCCCTCCTGCAGTCTTCATTGAACCAGGGTTGATCCCCTGGCTTGATGGTAATGGTAGAGTGGGAAATATGCTGGACAATGAGATTACAGGTTGTGTTTTAGTACAATTCTGCTGCTGCTGATGGCCCACAGCGCCTCATGGATGTCCAGCCTTGAGTTGTTAGATCTGTTTGAAATCTATCCCATTTAGCACGGTGGTAGTGCCACACAACACAATAGAGGGTATCCTCAATATGAAGACGGGACTTCGTCTCCACAAGGACAGTGCGGTGGTCACTCCTACCGATACTGTCATGTACAGATGCATCTGCAACAGGCAGGTTGATGAGGATGAGGTCAAGTATGTTTTTCCCTCTTACAACACAAAAACAGAATTACCTGGAAAAACTCAGCAGGTCTGGCAGCATCGGCGGAGAAGAAGAGTTAATGTTTCGAGTCCTCATGACCCTTCAACAGAACTGAGTAATATTAGGAGAGGGGTGAAATATAAGCTGGTTTAAGGTGGGGGGGTGAGGGGAGAGAAGTTCAGGGTGGGGTGGTTGTAGGGACAAGCAAGCAGTGATAGGAGCATATAATCAAAAGATGTCACAGACAAAGGAACAAAGAGGTGTTAAAGGTGGTGATATTATCTAAGAGAATGTGCTAATTAAGAATGGATGGTAGGACACTCAAGGTACAGCTCTAGTGGGGTGGGGTGGAAAGACTGACAGGGTATTAAAGGTATAGATTTAAAACTAATGGAAATAGGTGGGAAAAGAAAAATCTATATAAATTATTGGAAAAAACAAAAGGGAGGGGGAAGAAACGGAAAGGGGGTGGGGATGGAGGAGGGAGTTCAAGATCTAAAGTTGTTGAATTCAATATTCAGTCCAGAAGGCTGTAAAGTGCCTAGTCGGAAGATGAGGTGCTGTTCCTCCAGTTTGCATTGGGCTTCACTGGAACAATGCAGCAAGCCAAGGACAGACATGTGGGCAAGAGAGCAGGGTGGAGTTTTCCCTCTTGTTGGTTCACTCACCACCAGACGCAGACCCAGTTTAACAGTTATGTCCTTTAGGACTCGGCCAGCTTGGTCAGTGGTGGTGCTACCGAGCCACTCTTGGTGATGGACATTGAAGTCCCCCACCCAGAGTACATTCTGTGCCCTTGCCACCCTGAGTGCTTCCTCCAAGTGGTGTTCAACATGGAGGAGCACTGATTCATCAGCTGAGGTTCTGGGGGAGGTACTTGGTAATCAGGAGGAGGTTTCCTTGCCCATGTTTGACCTGATGCCATGAGACTCCATGGGGTCTAGAGCCAATGTTGAGGACTCCCTGGGCAACTCTCTCCCGACTGTATACCACTGTGCCACCACCTCTGACGGGCCTGTCCTGCCAGTGGGTCAGGACATACCCAGGGATGGTGATGGGTGCATGGGACATTATCTATAAAGTATGATTCTGTGAGGATGACTATGTCAGGCTGTAGCTCGACCAGTCTGTGAGACAGCTCTGCCAATATTGGCAGCGTCAACAGGGCTGAGTTTGCCATTATCATTTCAAGGTGCCTAAGTCAAGGCCGGGTGGCCTGTCCAGTTTCATTCCTTATAGACTGTCTGGCAGTTTGATGCTACTGAGTGGCTTGCTGGGCCATTTCAGAGTCAACCACATTGCTGTGGGTCTGGAGTCACATGTAGGGAAGGACAGCAGATTTCCTTCCCTAAAGGACATTAGTGAACCAGCTGTTTTTACAACAAACAGTAATTTCAGGGTCTGAGACTTCAATTCCAGATTTTATTAATTGAATTAAATTTTAAGTTCCTGTTGCTGTGGTGGGATTGAATCCATGTCCCCAGAGCATTAGCCTGGGCCTCTGGATTACTTGTCCAGTGACATTACCACGATGTTACCTTCTCCCCCCATTGAAGAGGTAAGAATCGAATCGTGCAAGGGCAATCCCACTGGGCCGGACGATGGAGAGAGGTGTTGAGGATTTGGTTGAGTATGTCAGAGGCTGTAGAGAGAGGTTGAGGAGCTGGTGCAGTCCCAGAGAAGGCCGTCTGGACCTGTTGCTAACATCTTGTAGCTGAGGCGGGGTCGAAAGCTGAGGGGAGGAATTCAAACAGAGATGGAGTGGAATTGGGAGACACAAAACACATTCAAGGGCCACAGAGAGAAGCATGGAGATAATCAGATGGGATAAGTTCAGCGAGAGAGGGGTCAAAGGGCGGGCTTTTTCTTGATGACGGCAATTTTGAAAAGGGCAGTCCAGCCCCTGAGAAAAGGGAAAGGGAATCGTTTACAATGAAATTAATGTGGGGCCAAGGAAGGGGGGGGTGGGGTCTGCTGGTCAGGTGATTAGTGAACTTGGGTTTGGTGGGGGTTGGGGGGGAGGAGAAAGTGGGTGTCAGGATTGGTGAAGTAAGTGGGGGGAAGGAACCAGGTTAAATGAGAACTCAGAGTGTAATAGGTGGGAGGGGGAGGGGTACAGGGGATGTTTAACTTGATGGACAGGGGAAGAAACAACTGGATTCATATAGAATTGCTGGAAATGTTTGTGTTGTGGGCCTTTGGGGACGGAGTTGAGATGGTACAAGCATAAAGGAGAGGACTTTTTATCCATTATTCTCAACATGATCTGAACCCATGGCCCAGAGGTGTGAGGATAATGGGCTAATCTGCCTCCCAAGCAACCTCTTCACCGTGGGACTTATCTCCTCACATTTCGACCTCGTTCATGGTCTTATCAAGGCTTCTCGGGTCATTGTACATACAAGATACAAACTGAGTCTTGGCACGTCTCTCACAGCTCCCTAAATGGTTTCCTGTTTGTTTTACTTGTATCTGCAGCTAATAAAGAATTGTGAGCTGTTGGTTTTCGGAACTCACAAGGCTCGGTTTTGGGTTGGCCTCCCCTGTTTTTCAATGGCTGACGGAGCTGATGGTGGGCTGACGCCTCCCCGGGCTATCCTCGCAATGCTGCGGCCGGAGCGGGGGGAAATCTCGGTGCCCCCAGCAGCTCGGTGGGACATGTCGTTCTTTCGGGAAACCCGCACCGTTCCCCATTATCTGGCACGCGTCCTGAGCTGAACCAGATGTGGGGTCGCTGGTGGCGTCCAGTGAGCCGCTGAAGACAAGATTTCAAACATCAGTAGCAGGGAAGAATTTAAAAAGCAGTAAAGTTTATTTTCTTCCACAGATCCCACACCGCCAGCTGTATTCCCGGGAAGGAGAGGAAATGTGTGGGACGGAGTGGGGAGATCTGATATCTCTTTATTTAGAGTAGCAGACAGCTTGGTATTCACCTCAAACCAAAAGATGATTAAATTTCTCATTGGGACAATGAGTACCAGCTGCAAGAGACGCGCACATTTTAACAAGTCCCTCGGACAAGCACAGAGCTCCTCAGGATGTGTGTAACAGGACAGGCGAGTGTCATGTGGGAGTGGAGGGGACAGAGCGCTGGAGCCCCCACGCCCCCCCCCAGAAATGCACAAGCGCCCCAGAGTCAAAGCTCGGCGCAGAATGAGGAAACCGTATCCATCTGAGTGGTGAGTGTGTGGAGTGGCACAGAAAGATCCAAAGAGAAAGACATGCATTGAATTACTCAACACCTCTCACCACCTCAGGACATCCCAAAGCACCTTACAGCCAGCGAAGGCCTTTTTGAAGTTTACTCACGGTTGTGATGTAGGAAATGCAGCAGCCAATTTGCGCACAGCAAGCTCCCACAAACAGCAATATGACCATGATCAGATACTCTGCTTTTAGTGCTGTTGACTGAGGGATAAGTGTTGGCCAGGACGCCAGGGAGAACCGCCCCTGGCCCCCTTTGAAATAGTGCAATACATCCCCCTGAGGGGGCAGAGATTTAACAGCTCACCTGAAAGACAGCACCTCTGACAGTGCAGCACCCTCTCCCATCCACACCGGGAGTGTCAGCCTGGATTATGTGCTCAAGGGGCTGGATTTTACAGCCCCATGTGGGGCATGTTTTTGTTTTGAAAAAGCCTGTTGAGGCCTTTTTAATTGGCAGTTATGGGTCTCAACCACCCGCTCTGCCATAAATCAGGCAGGCCAGAGTGTGAAGACCATTTTTGAAAGGGCTTCTTTGAAAAAGCAGGAAGGAAGGGAGAGGGGCTCATCACTTGGGGTGCACCCTGTGAGTATTGGGCCACCAGCCCACCCCTCCCCATCAACCCCCACGTTCCCTGCCCTCCAAAATCCGGCCCCCCCTCCATCCCCCTCCACCCTGTCCCGAGGCTTTCTGACCCCTCCTGTCATCAATGCCCAGGAGTTGCCTGTTTCCAGCCTCCCCTCCTGACCTTCAGCCTGGGGCTTTCTTGCCAGTCCTGGCAGTGCCCACCACTCAGCTCTGGCACTGCTGGAGCTGCCAGCCAATCAGATTGGCCAGCAGCTCTCAAGGGTGGGACTTCCTGTCCACTGAGGGGCAGAAGCCCAGACCTGGACTTGTTTAGCCCCCCCTGGAGCGTGTTAACCCTGCAGGGCAGGCTTTGTAAAGTGGGTCCATTTGAGACTGGCTTGCAGCTCACCCACCCCCACTCCCTCCGCCCCCCACTCCCCACCCCCACCCCCCACTACCCCCCCCTGGTAAAATCCAGCCCCCAAGTCTCAGGAGTGGGATTCGAACCTTCTGACGCAAGGGGATAGATGCCACCCACTGAGCCGAGGCTGGTGGAGCCGAGAAAGCCTTTTATTTAATGGCTTTACTGAGTGAAGTACTTGAAAAGGGAAGTTGTTTCTATTATCAGTCGAAACGATTTCAGTTTCCTGTACTGTAGGAACCTGCAGACACCACCTGCCTATTTAGTGGCCCAGGTTGTCATTGTACGGCCTGTCACTTGACGCTCCTGTGATACGCATTCTCCTAAAAACTGCTAGAATCCGAGATTTAGGTGAAGTTTCCGACTCCAGAGGAGAGGGATGGACTACGCGGGGAAACATTTTGCAGATATTTGTCACGTCAAATGGCCAATTTTGCAGGCAGCTTTTAGTGACTTCTCAGCATTATGTGTTTCCCCCCCACCAATCCTATCTCAAACTTCCCAGGCTTTGATCAGCAAACCCAATGAGTGTCGGGTCAAATCCCCGTAACAGTGTCTGGCTAACAATTCATTACTTGTATCTGTTCCTGGGCGGCAATGAGATGGTGCAGCTTAGACCTTCCAACTGCTGAATGGTGACCTCCCTGCTTGATAGAATCACAGAATACGATAAAACATTGAACGAGGCCATTCAGCCCATTGTACATTTGCTGGCTCTTTGGTAGAGCTGTTCAATTATTCCTGCTCTTGACCCATTGACCCTTCAACTATTTATCCAATTCCCTTTTGAAAGATTTTATTGAATCTGCTTCCACTGTCCTCTCAGGCAGCGTGTTCCAGAAATGGTGTCTCTGGAACTTTTCCAATGACCTTAAAGCTGTGCCCTCTGCTTATTGACCCTGTCACCAATGGAAACAGTTTTCTCACTGTCTATTCAATCAAAACTATCTATGTTTTTGAATGCCTTTATTAATTCTCCTCTTAATCTTCTCCACTCAGAGAGGAACCATCAGTTTCCAAACTAGCAGCTGTTTAAAGGTGTTGCTGGTGGATGTTGCTATGTACAGAAAGCTGCTGCTTTGGAAATCCTCACAGTCAAATCAACGATGGGCCTGGGAATCTTCAACCTCTTGTTTTGCAATATGATGTTGTTATAGAACGTTTGTCTACTCTACTAGTTGAGTAGAGAGGTTTTGATTCTATTTGCTATGTAGAGGAGCCCAGTGCACAGGCTGTCTTGGATTTAACCTCTGGTCTTGGGACCCCGAAGCAGGAGTAGGCCATTCAGCCCATCAAGCCTGCTCCACCATTCAATACGATCATGGCTGGTCTGGTTGTGGTCTCAACTCCAATTTCCTGTCTGCTCCCATAACCATCCATCAAACTCTCATCCATCAAACATCTGTCTAACTCGGTCTTGAATAAATTCAAGGGTTGAGACCAAAAGACCACCTGCTGGCATCGAGACCTCAGCAATCTTCCCAAGAGGCAGCCTCCTAACTGGCCATCTCTTCGTTCCCTCTCCAGTTAAGGACAGCGGGTAGGCTCTCTGCTGTCAGCCCAACCACAGGGCCAGCAGCTCGGGAGGTTCAGCAGCCCCCCCACCAGACCAGGTAGGAGCTTCTGAGGCAGGTCAGTGACGATGAGGGCACCTCAAACCAGAGACTTCCTCGCCGGGCTATAGAGCAGTGAAGAAATAAACAAGATTGAGACTGTCAGCTCCATCGGGATGGAGGGGAAGACCCTCCGCTGGATCAGGATCGGCCATGACTGTGGTTTTTCACACCCGTGGCCCTTTCTTTAGGGGGGTAGATCCTCTGGCTCCGATGGACCCCTTCCCAGAGTCTCTGCACACGCTCCGCTGTGGAGAGAACACCAGCGAGGCCACAAAATCATTCCTAATCGGAGTCTCAATCATCTCCATGGAGCAGGCCGCCAATCTGGTCTCCCACCTGCCCCTGTGAAACTTTCCCCAAAGCTGAGGATGCATCGGGGAGTCATCCCAATGCAGTTCCCCCCTATTCTCTCGAGCCACCCCCCCCAATCCCAAACCCCTCTCCCCTGGGCTGGGAAAATTCAGCTTGCAGATCCTGGCCATGTGTACATCTGATGTTGGAGCACCCTCTGCTGGATATCCCCATGGTCACAGCATTGATTGTCACAGGGATCATAATGTATCTTAATTTAACAGAAATTTTCATCCAGACTGCCGAATCTGGAGGAAGAAGGAGAAACCTCTTAGAAAAAAGAATGAGCTTGCATTTTTATAGCACCTTTCATGACCTCAGGACATCCCAAAGTGCTTCACAGCCAATGAAGTCTTTTTGAGTGTAGTTAACATTATAATGTAGAAACTTCAGCAGCTAATTTGTCTACAACAAACCCCCAAAGCAGCAATATGATAATGAGCAGATTATTTTCTAATGATGGTGATTGAGGGATAAATATTTGCCAGGACACCGGGGAGAACTCCCTGCTCTACTTCCAGGTAGCATTGTGGACTCTTTTACATCGTCTTAGCATCTGACATGTCGAATTCTATGGCAAGTCAGATTGGAGCGATGTTTTCTTATAATCCAGAGAGTTAAGTGTAGTGTTCTTATTTTGTTTCTGCTGCTGGTAAATGTGGAATGGGCCAAGGATTTGATGGCATCAATAAGCACAATTGGTGTCTGTGAAGTGGTAGTTTGGAGAGTAAGTGCTGACATTGTGACTTTCAGAACGTTAAAGTTGTCTAATGGCTACAGAATCTGCAATTCCTGGAGAACAGCTTCCCAGAATTTCCAGATTTCCACTTGATATATCCCTTACAAATTGCACTCAGATACTGTGTGGACCGATGTCTGAGAGGTAATTGGAACTCATGGTTTTGCTGAGTTGTTGCTTATTCATAATCACCATCTTCTTTTGTAAAGCTTTGATTTTCTATCTTGCACGAAACAAACTTCATATTGATATAATTAGCTCATGAAGAAAAATATTGACAGACCCTTTTAAGCAGATAGGGCTAGATTTTAATCAGACCAGAGGAGGTCATTCAGCCCTTTGAGCCTTTTCTGTCATTCAATTTAGTCATGGTTGATCAATATCTTAATCCACCTACCCACTTTACCCAAGAAAAGTCTATCAATTTCGGTTTGGAAATGTTCAGTTGACCCTCCAGCCTCAACAGTTTTTTGTGGGGGGAGAGAGTTCCAGATTTCCACTCCCCTTTGTGTGAAGAAGTGCTTCCTGACATCCCTGAAGGTTTTGCTCCCTTGTTCTGGACTCTCCATCTACCCCAACAAATATCTTAAAATTCTTAAAAATCTCCATTAGATCATCCCTTAAGGGGGGAAGGTACAGGGTTAGGGGGTGAAGGCAGGAGAATGGCACTAAGTTAATTGCTCATTCAGATAGCCAGTGCTGACACAATGGGCAGAATGGCCTCTTTCTGCACTGTAACAATTCTGTGATTTTGTTAATCTTCTATAGTCAAGGGACTACAATCGTATTCAGTGCAACCTGTCCTTATACTTTAACCCTTTAAACCCGGGTGTCGTTCTGGTGAATCTGCACTGCACCCCCTCCGAGGCTGAGAACTCCTTCCTGAGGTGCGATGTCCCGAGTTGAACCCAGTTACTCCAGATGGGGCTCTGACCAAAGCCTTATAGAAATAAATCTCTTTGTGATGGAGCACAGAAAATCTGAATATAGTGTTGCTGTAGAAGGTTTGGCTTCCCCCTTAGCTGAGTGGGGAGGTTTTGCCCATTGAGATTCTATTTTGGTACATGGCTGAGCTGAAGGCAAAATGGGGAACCAACAAAAGCAAAACCCTGCAGGTGCTGAAAATCTGAGATAAAAACAAAAGGTTCTGGAAATACTCGGCAGGTCAGGCAGAGAGAAACAAAGCTAACTTCTCAGATTGATGTTAAAAGATGGAACACATTTTAAACAAGTGCCGAGGGGGTTGGGAGGAGGAATTAACAAAAGGGAGGGTGGAAGGCAGGAGTGATTAATTGACAGAAGGGATGATGGTGCAAGGAGTTGGTAATGGGACAAGAAAAGAAACAAAACATGGGCCCTAGGGAGGTAGAAATTGGAATTAGCAGAATAGCCGGGGCAGCAAGGGAGCTTGGGAAATCTGGCAAAGAGGGAAAGGTTCCCATGGGGTGAAGAAAGATGGGGGAGTGGACCCCCCTCCCATCACCAACCATTTAACAAGAGGAGATGCCCACCCAAAGCACCAGCCCACCCTTCTGATGAAGAGTCATTCGGACTCGAAAGGTTAACTGTCTCCCTCTCCGCAGATGCTGAGTTTTTCCAGCTGTTTTAGTTTTTGTTTCCACTGCACTCAGTGGAAACGCCATTTTCCATTGTCGTTCGAAAGAGGGTGGATCAATAGTTAAGTTGTAGAGTTGTTAAGTTCAATGTTAAGGCCAGGAGGCAATAAAGTGCCAGGTGCTGTGCTCTTCCTCGAGCTGGATTAGGAGAGTGTAGGAGGCTGAGGACAGGGAGATCAGCGTGGGAGTGGTGTGGATAGGTAAAGCGGTAAAACTCAAATGGATTTCATCGGAGAAACAAATGGAATTGACGGACAGGAAAACTCCAGCTGGTCCATCAATCCTGGTGCGTACACCACGATGGTCAGAGCTGAGGATTGAGACCCCCTTCCCCTAGCCCCCCTCACTGACCCCTACCCCTGCTGCACTCTTGTAATCCACTGGGAGAGGCAAAAAGGAAGAGAAATCTCATATCCTTGCTCAAACTGAAATGATCTATCAGCAGGCACACACTCCAGCTCTCTGACTGTTTAATAAGAGTATATAAAATAGGAGCAGAGGTAGGTTATTCAGCCCCTCAAGCCTGCTCCGCCATTCAATAACTTCACCGCTCTTCTCCAAAATAGTTTCATTAGGATATTTGATGTCCATCTGAGCGGGCAGACTTAGTTTAATGTCACATCTGAAAATAGCACCTTCAACAGTGCAGCACTCCCTCAGTACCGCTTGAGGACGGGCCAGGGAAGAGATAGCTACTTGCTCCACAAGCGGTACATGAGGAATGGTCAAATTGTGACTGTGGCCATCCAAGTCAGACCATTGTCCACATGCTGAACTCCTGGCCTGAGAGATCTATTCCTGGCGCCATCTCAACCATTCACACTGCACCAGCTGAAGCTGTTGAGTGGATTGTTAACTTTGGCATCAAACTATAGCTGCTCTCCAGCCACACAAAATTATTATTAATAACATAAACAAAAAATGTTGTAACTACTCAGCAGGTCAGGCAGCATCCGTGAAGAAAAACAATGTTAGTATTTGTTAATTTGTTAATTGCTGCCCAGACCAAATCCCAGAGCAGAAACTTGGTTATGGGCTGTACCTTTTTTTTTGTATCCTGAAATCGAGAAGAAAATGTACTGATCTCAGCAGCAAGAAGTCCAGTAACACTTTTGGGATTTTAAAAATTAAAAGTATAAGTTTTATTAACAAGAAGAAAAGAAAACTTAAGCACACAGGATTACAGTTACACAGTTAAAATTAGTCTTACAAACATTCCCCCCAAAAAACCCCTACTTGGTCAGACCCACAAGACCCACCCTTCCAGGCAACACTCCCTTATAGATGTTTAACTATAAACATCCAGTAATATTACCCAAGGAAAACTGCTATAGCTTTAGTAGAGGCATTCTATGTGACCTCTTAAACTCTTTTCCACTCTGCTGTGGAAATCCAAAACATCAGAAGAAGCCTGCTTTTCGCAACCCATGTCTTTTCTGGCTTGACTAGATGGCTGATTCAAACTGCATCTTCTCCCAGCCTAGAACTAACAGCTCCAGTGAACAGCCAATGGCTACCTCTGAGCTCTTCACACTAACTCCAAAATATCTTTTTACCCCTTTCACCCCAAGTTCCATTGTTCTCACGTCTCTTTGAAGCTCAAAACCTTCCAAATATAAAATCTTTTCAAGTTTCTATTTTGTCTCTGCTTTCAGGTCAATAAAATGTAATATACCCTCTTCTATTTACCCATGGAACTCCTGCAAGATGCAAACATGTTTCTTGTTACCTCTAACTGCCCTTAGATATTCAAACAAATTCTCAACTTATCTAAAAATGCAAGTGTTAGATCCAACCTAGTCACTTGTGCCTCAAACCTAACACCTCTACCCTTTCATGTTTTAAACCTCCCAGAAAACCTGTCTTCTAGTAACTTTTCCCCAGCTTAATTAAATCATTTACACACACACACAGCCTTCTTCACAAGAGCAACACAATATTCCATAAAAATATTAAAACAGATAACATCCATTCTCACACATTTCAGCTCAAAGAAAGCGCCAGATTTAAGCATCAGCCTAGATTTTGTGCTGAAATGTCTGGAGAGAAACTTGAATCTATAAGTTTCTGATTCAGAGATGAGACTGATACGGACTAAAATATTGGCACATAGCTTGTTATAGTTATTTGTTTCTTTCATGGGATGTGGGCATCACTAGCTAGGCCAGCATTTGTTGCCCATCCCTAATTGCCCCTTGAAGAGGTGGTGAAAATAGAAATCAGAATTTTCATCATTTTCAACAGAAAAAAGTGCTGAAGATTATTGAATTCTATGTACGTATATACAAAACAAGGGTGATATCGGAACTGTGAGCTCATACCTATCAAGGGAGAATGTACAGGCTGGGTCCCTTTCCTCTTGAAAAGAGAAGGCTGAGGGGTGACCTAATGGAGATCTTGAAAATTAGGAACGGCTTTGATCGAGTGGGCACAGAGAGAAGGTTTCCTATTGTGGGGAAGTGCATAACTAGAGGCCGTCAACATTAGATAGTCACCAAGGAATCCAATAGGGAATTCAGAGAAACTTCTTTTCCCAGAGAGTGGTGAGAATGTGGAACTCGCTCCCACAGGAAGTGGTGACAGTGAATATCATAGATACATTTTAGGGGAAGCTTGATAAAACATGAGGGAGAAAGAAAGAGAGGATTATGCTGATTGGGTGAGATGAAGAGAGGATTATGCTGATAGGCTGTGATGAGGAAGGATGGGAGGAGGCTTGAGTAGATGCTGGCATGGACTTGCTGGGCTGAATGGCCTCTTGCTGTGCTGTATATCCGATGTAATCCTATATACATCAGAGGCAGTAAAGTGGCTGAATGAGACTCACATGTTAAGAACCGAGACTTAATATCGACTATTGGAAATAGATAAAGGAAAGCAGGCTACAAATGTTATCAGCTTTCTGCACCTGTCAATCATCACAGTATCTTATATAATTGGTGCTCAATTCTTTATATCAAAATGTACAGAATAGTTTAGCCTTGCTTCCCAGATCTCTCTCTCTCTTCCATATCTTCACATTTGAGGGATTATATTGATGATGGATTCTCCTGTTGGATGAGTGTTCAGCAATAATAAAAAGAGACCAGTTTACAGTCCAGGTTGATGCTGTCTCATGTGTGACATTGGCCCGAGTCTCGATTTGAATACCTGATTGCAGATGCTGCATATGAAGTCAGTGTTAGAGGGATGATGGCCGCATTGGCTTTGCGCCAGGCTCATTTGTCCTGAAGACACTTGACTCTGTTCTCCTCAAATGTTGAAATTTCTCGATGACGGAGACTTCTCCATTTGGGCCTGTTTAAGGTTGCTTTTCCCCCAGGTGTTGGGATCCAGTATGTGAGCTCTCAGACTGTCTTTATGTCTAAGTTTAGGATGTCTTACGGTGCCGATACCTGTGATCAGCTGGCTGTGGAGTACTGCCTTTGGTCTGTGGGAACCCTCGTTATGAACCATATAACCGTCCCAGTGAAGCTAAGCTCTGATGGGCACACTCTCGGTGCCAGGGATGCAGCACCATGCAAAAGCCTCTGTGTTGGGGGTTTCATTTTGCCACCTGATTTTGCCAATAGATCTCAGACAGTGAAGGTTGGAATGCTTCACGTTGTTTTATGTGATGCTGGTAGGTTGTCCAAGTCTCACACCCACTGGCTGGTAGACTTTGACCTTTGCTCTGAGACATTTATACTATATAATAGAGGGTTTATATTACAGTCTCAGTTTTATCAGTGTACATTTCTCTCGATAGTTTCTGCTGAAATTTCCATCGATGGAGCTGTCCCTTTACAAACCAGAAGCTTCAGCTACCCTTGCAGATGGTGCATGACTCAGGGTTGTAATTACTCCAGTTGAAATCATCTGTGGATTTGAATTTATTTTTTTTTTGACTTGAATTTACATCGATGTTAACAAGGTTATCAGTCAGTCTTGTTATGGCAGAACCTTGGAACAGAGCAGAAGGTAACAGAACACACCAGTATCAGAATGAGGCATTATTAGAAAATAGTGAAAAAACAATCATGATCATCAGTGGCCGTTTCCAATAGGGATTAATTATCCGTTTGAATTTTCTAACAGAGATATGAAGCTGAACACTTCCATTGCCTCTTTCCAGCACACATTCTCCAGCCCCTCAATTCCCATCAGAGCCAGGCTGGAAGGGAGTTGGTACAAAGTGACAACCCTGTAGTGCTGATCCTCTCCATCCTCTCCATTGTGCTCCCTTTGATATTCGCAATTCACCGGGAGCACACAGTGTGTGAATGTAACATTTGATCCATGGTCCAATCATCAGTTAATCACTTCCGCCTGGTTAAGGTTTAGACATGAACCCTCCAACTTTTAAAAAATTCATTCACAGGATGTGGGCTTCGCTGGCTGGGCCAGCATTTATTGCCCATCCCTAGTTACCCTTGAGAAGGTGGTGGTGAGCTGCCTTCTTGAACAGCTGCAGTCCGTGTGGTGTAGGTACACCCACAGTGCTGTTAGGGAGGGAGTTCCAGGATTTGGACCCAGCGAGAGTGAAGGAACGGGGATATATTTCCAAATCAGGATTGTGAGTGACTTGGAGGGGAACTTCCAGGTGGTGATGTTCCCATGTGTCTGCTGCCCTTGTCCTTCTAGACAGTAGTGGTCGTGGGTTTGGAAGGTGCTGTTGAAGGAGACTTGGTGAATTCCTGCAGTACATCTTGTAGATGGTACACATACTGCTGCTACTGTGCGTCGGTGGTGGAGGGAGTGAATGTTTGTGGATGGGGTGCCAATCAAGTGGACTGCTTTGTCCTGGATGGTGTCAAGCTTCTTCAGTGTTGTGGGAGTTGCACTCATCAAGGCAAGTGGGGAGTATTCCATCACACTCCTGACTTGTGCCTTGTCGATGGTGGACAGGGTTTGGGGAGTTGGGAGGTGAGTTACTCGTCGCAGGATTTCCAGCCTCTGACCTGCTCTTGTAGCCACAGTATTTATATGGCTGGTCCAGTTCAGTTTCAGTGGTAACCCCCAGGATATTGATAGTGGGGGATTCAGTGATGGTAATGACATTGACCATCAAGGGGCGATGGTTGGATTCTCTCTTGTTGGAGACTTGAGTGTAGAGGTTTAAACACTGACCCAGTCAAAGATTCCTAGCAAAACTGAAGTCAATGGGAATCGGGGAAAAATTCTCCATTGGTTAGAGTCATACCTAGCACAAAGGAAGATGACTGTGGTTGTTGGGGGTCTGTCATCTCAGCTCCAGGACATCACTGCAGGAGTTCCTCAGGGTAGTGTCCTCGGCCCAACCATCTTCAGCTGCTTCATCAATGACCTTCCTTCCATCATAAGGTCAGAAGTGGGGCTGTTCACTGATGATTACACAATGTTCAGCACCATTTGTGACTCCTCAGATACTGAAGCAGTCCATGTCCAAATGCAGCAAGACCTGGGCAATATCCAGGCTTGGGCTGACAAGTGGCAAGTAACATTCATGCCACACAAGTGCCAGGCAATGACCATCTCCAACAAGAGAGAATCTAACCATCGCCCCTTGATGTTCAATGGCATTACCATCACTGAATCCCCCACCATCAACATCCTGCGGGTTACTATTGACCAGAAACTGAACTGGACCAGCCATATAAATACTGTGGCTACAAGAGCAGGTCAGAGGCTAGGAATCCTGCAATGAGTAACTCACCTCCTGACTCCCCAAAGCCTGTCCACCATATAAGTCAAGAATGTGATGGAATACTCCCCACTTGCCTGGATGAGTGCAGCTCCCACAACACTCAAGGAGCTCAACACCATCCAGGACAAAGCAGCCCGCTTCATTGGCACCACATCCACAAACATTCACTCCCACCACCACCAACGCACAGTAGCAGCAGTGTGTGTACCATCTACAAGATGCACTGCGGGAATTCACCAAGGCTCCTTAGACAGCACCTTCCAAACCCACAACCGCTACCATCTAGAAGGACAAGGGCAACAGATAGATGGGAACACCACCACCCGAAAGTTCCCCTCCAAGTCACTCACCATCCTGACCTGGAAATATATCGCTGTTCCTTCGCTGTCCAATATCCAGACTTGGGCTGACAAGTGGCAAGTAACATTATCGTCAAACAAATGCTAAGCAATAACCATCTCCAACAAGAGAGAATCTAACCATTGCCCCTACTTCTCTTTGGCTCTGAAGAAGAGCCATATAGATTCAAAACATTCACTCTGTTTCTCTCTCCACAGATGCTGCCAGACCTGCTGTGTTTTTCCGGTATTTTCTGTTTTTATTTCAGATTTCCAGCATCCGCAGTGTTTTGCTTTTATCCTCTTGACATTCGATAGCATTACCATTGCTGAATCCCCTACTATCAATATCCCAGGGGGGTTATCATTGACCAGGAACTGAACTGGATCAGCCACATAAATACTGTGGCTACAAGAGCAGGTCAGAGGCTGGGAATCCTGCAACAAGTAACTCACCTCCTGACTCCCCAAAGCCTGTCCACATCTACAAGACACAAGTCAGGAGTGTGATGGAATACTCTCCACTTGCTTGGATGAGTACAGCTCCCACAACACTCAAGAAGCTCGACACCATCCAGGACAAAGCAGCCCACTTGATTGGCACCCCATCCACAAACATTCACTCCCTCCACCACCGACGCACAGTAGCAGCAGTGTGGACCATTTACAAGATGCACTGCAGCAACTTGCCAAACCTCCCTCAACAGCACCTTCCAAACCCATGACCACTACCATCTAGAAGGACAAGGGCAGCTGATAGAGGGGAACACCAGCACCTGGAAGGTCCCCCCCAAGTCACTCACCATCCTGACTTGGAAATATACCGCTGTTCCTTCACTGTCACTGGGTCAAAATCCTGGAACTCCCTTCCTAACAGCACTGTGGGTTTACTTACACAACATGGACTGCAGAGGCTCAAGAAGGCAACTCACCACCACCTTCTTAAGGGCAATTAGGGATGGGCAATAAATGCTGGCCCAGCCAGTGACACCCACATCCCATGAAAGAATAAAACAAGCCCCACTTTCCCCATATTTCTGCATTTCTTTTCCTTCAAGCATTTATGCAATTCATCGGTGAAAGGTTCTATTGAATCTGCTTCTGCTGGCCCTTCAGACCGTAAATTCCAGATCACAGCAATTCATTGCATTAAAAAGCTTTTCTTCATGTCGCCTCTGGTTCTTGTGCCAATCACTTTAAATCTGTGTTCTCTGGTTATCGATCCAAATGTAACTGAGTGCGTCTGATTGCTCCGACAGAGGGAATCCGATATGGAATCATTATCTACCATTCCCCCATCGCTATCCTACATCCTGCTTCATCCAGACAGGATGTTCTACTTTCAAGATAGGGAAAATAACACACAGTGAGCAGAGTCACACTCCAAATATGTGCATCTTGTTTCGTGACTGTTTTTGCAACAATTAGATCCTGGAATTATTTCCCCTGTCATATTTTATGTACTCAGAAATCACATATTTTTGAAGTGAGACTTTTCTTTTGGTTGAGTATTTTTCTTTTGACACACATCAATTCCAGAGATTAAATTTGATCAGATTCATGGTGGTAGAGGCAGAACCTCTCACCACAATTCCAAAGTATTTGAATGTCTCCTTGAGGAGCCATGAACTGCAAGGCCGAATGCAGGAAGGTGGGATTGGGCTGGGTAGCTCTTGCTCAACCAAGAGGAGATGGAGTTGGAGATTGGTGACTGAGGGAGTTTAAGGGTTAAATTAAGGGTTCAATTCTATCTAAAGTCTAGTCTTTCTTTAATTTAGCAATTAACTAAAAGTTGCTGTCAGGGTTAGAAGAAGGTGAATTTTAGACCAGAGAGGAGGGGCCAGCGAAAGTGGTATAAAAGGGCACGAAAAACAGAGGCCGAGACCAGAGGGGAGAGGCCAGTTAGAAAAAGGGCGCAAGAAACAGAGACTGAGACTGGAGAGGAGAGGCGTACCCTCAGGACCTTCAGGCGATGGAGTTCGAAGTGACATCGTGATTCAAAAAGTAATGTGACACAGGGGAGGCAGCTGATTGGTAAGTAGGGTCAGGTGAGTACTTCTACTTCTCCTTCATCTACTAATTAAACTGCTGCAGTCCATTAGGTTAAACAAAATAAGGTGAGGACTTTGTATTGTAGTGGGAGTGTTTGGAGTGGAATAAGGTCCCTAGAGTAGTTGGTATTCTTTAAAAGGAGTAACAAATGAGCTTAATCTAAAGGGAAGTCATGGCAGCAGAGCTCGCACCCATGATATGCTCCTCCTGTGCTGTGTGGGAAGTCATGGACACTGGCGACAATGTGTGCAGGAAGTGTGTCTAGCTGCAGCTACTAGCTAACCACATTTCGGAGCTGGAGCTGCGGGTGGATTCACTGTGCAGCCTCTGCGATGCTGAAATTGTCATGGACAGCACATTCAGTGAGGTGGTCACACCGCAGGTAAAGACTGAACAGGCAGAAAGGGGATCGGTGAGCACCAGGCTGGGTGGAGGAAGGCAGGTAGTACAGGAACCCCCTGTGGCCGTCCCCCTCTCTAACAGATATAGCGTTTTGGATACTGTTGGGGGAGACAACCTCTCAGGGGAAAGCAGCAGCAGCCAAGTCCATGACACCACGGGTGGCTCTGCTGCACAAGAGGGGAGGAAGAAGAGTGGCAGGGCTATAGTGATAGGGGGTTCAATAGTAAGGGGAGCAGACAGGCGTTTCTGCGGCTGCAAAAGAGACTCCAGGATGGTTTGATGCCTCCCTGGTGCCAGTGTCAAGGATGTCTCAGAGAGGTCGCAGGGCATTCTGAAAAGGGAGGGTGAACAGCCAGTGGTCGTGGTACATATTGGTACCAATGACATAGGTAAAAAAAAGAGATGAGGTCCTACAAGCTGAATATAGGGAATTAGGACATAAATTAAACTGTAGGACCTCAAAAATCTCAGGATTACTACCAGTGCCACATGCTAGCGAGGGTAGAAATAACAGGATGTATCGGATGAATACATGGCTGAAGAAATGGTGTAAAGGGGAGGGATTCAGATTCCTGGGACCGATTCTGGGGAAGGTGGGACCAGTACAAACAGGATGGGTTGCATCTGGACAGGACAGGGACCAATGTCCTCGCGGTGGGGGGGGGTGTTTAAACTAGAATGGCAGGGGGTTGGGAACCTGAGCAGGGAGACAGAGGAGGGGGAAATAAGGATAAAAACAAAAGACAGAAAAGTAAGAAGCCAAAGTGGAAGGCAGAAAAAACAAGGGCGAGAAACAAATGAGATCATCGTGCAAAATAAAGCTAAGATGACTAACAGGGTTAAAAAGACAAGTCCAAAGGCATTGTACCTTAATGTGTGGAGCATCCACAATAAGGTAGATGAATTAACAGCACAAATAGATATAAATGGTTATGATATAGTTGCAATTACGGAGACATGGCTGCAGGGTGACCAAGGATGGGAACTGAACAACCAGGGGTATTCAATATTTAGGAAGGACAGAAAAATAGGGAAAGGAGGTGGGGTAGCACTGTTAGTAAAGGAGGAAATCAATGCAATAGTGAGGAAGGATAAAGGCTTGGAAAATCATGATATGGAATCTGTTTGGGTGGAGATAGGAAACAGCAAGGGGCAGAAAACATTGCTGGGGGTTGTCTATGGGCCCCAAACAGTAACAAAGATATAAGGGAAGACATTAAACAGGAAATTAGAGACGCATGTAATAAGGATACAACTGTAATCATGGGTGACTTTAATCTACATATAGATTGGACAAACCAAACTAACAATAATACTGTGGAGGAGGATTTCCTGGAGTGTGTACGTGATGGTTTTTTTAGACCAATATGTTGAGGAACCAACTAGAGAGCAGGCTATCCTAGACTGGGTATTGTGCAATGAGAAAGAATTAATTAAAAATCTTGTGCGGGGTCCCTTGGGGAAGAGTGACCATAAAATGATAGAATTATTCATTAAGCTGGAGAGTGAAGAAGTTGAATCTGAAGCTAGGGTCCTGAATCTAAATAGAGGGAACTACAAGGATATGAGGCACAAGTTGGCAATAATGGATTGGGGAACCTTATTACAAGGGTTGACGGTGGATAGGCAATGGCTAATATTTAAGGAACGTATGCATGAATTACAACAATTGTTCATTCATGTCTGACGCAAAAATAAAACAGGGAAGGTGGCTCAACCATGGCTTACAAAAGAAATTAGGGATAGTTTTAGATCCAAAGAGGAGACATATAAAATTGGCAGAAAAAGCAACAAGCCTGAGGATTGGGAACAGTTTAGAATTCAGCAAAAGTGGACAAAAAGATTGATCAAGAAGTGGAAAATAGAGTATGAGGGTAAACTTGCAGGGAACTTAAAAACTGACTGTAAAAGCTTCTATAAATATGTGAAGAGAAAAAGATTAGCAAGACAAGCATAGATCCCTTACAGTCAGAAATGGGGGAAATTATAATGGGGAAAAAAGAAATGGCAGAAGAATTGAACATATATTTTGGTTCTGTCTTCACACAAGAGGACACAAATAATTTCCCAGAAATGTTAGGAAACCAAGGGTCTAGTGAGAGGGAGGAATTGAAGAAAATCAGTATTAGTAAAAAAAATGGTGCTAGAGAAATTAATGGGGTTAAAGACTGAAAAATCCCCAGGGCCTGATAATCTACATCCCAAAGTACTAAAGGAAGTGGCCCTGGAAATATTGGATGCGTTGGTGGTCACCTTCCAAAATTCTATAGACTCTGGAGCATTTCTTACAGATTGGAGGGTGGCAAATATAACCCCGCGATTTAAAAAAGGAGAGAGAGAAAAAACAGAGAATTACAGACCAGTTAGCCTAACATGAGTAATGGGGAAAATGCTAGTGTCTATTATAAAAGATGTGGTAACAGAACACTTGGAAAGCATTAACGGGATTAGACAAAGTCAGCATGGGTTTATGAAAGGGAAATCATGCTTAACTAATCTCAGAATCACGGAATCACAGAATATCACAGTGCAGAAGAGGCCCTTTGGCCCATCGAGTCTGCACCGACACATGAGAAACACCTGACCTACCTACCTAACCCCATTTACCAGCACTTGGCCCATAGCCTTGAATGTTATGACGTGCCAAATGCTCATCCAGGCACTTTTTAAAGGATGTGAGGCAACCCGCCTCCACCACCCTCCCAGGCAGCGCATTCCAGACCCTCACCACCCTCTGGGTAAAAAAGCTTTTCCTCACATCCCCCCTAAACCTCCTGCCCCTCACCTTGAACTTGTGTCCCCTCATAACTGACCCTTCAACTAAGGGGAACAGCTGCTCCCTATCCACCCTGTCCATGCCCCTGATAATCTTGTACACCTCGATCAGGTCGCCCCTTAGTCTTCTCTGCCCCAACGAAAACAACCCAAGTCTATCCAACCTCTCTTCATAACTTAAATGTTTTGTCTCAGGCAACATCCTGGTGAATCTCCTCTGCACCCCCTCGGTGCAATCACATCCTTCCTATAATGTGGTGACTAGAACTGCACACAGTACTCCAGCTGTGGCCTCACCAAGGTTCTATACAACTCCAACATGACCTCCCTACTTTTGTAATCTATTCCTCAATTGATAAAGGCAAGTGTCCCATATGCCTTTCTCACCATCCCACTAACATGCCCCTCTGCCTTCAGAGATCTATGGAGTTTTTTGAGGATGTAACTAGTAGAATAGATAAGGGAGAACCAGTGGATGTGGTGTATTTGGATTTCAAGAAGGCTTTTGATAAGGTCCCATTTAAGAGGCTAGTGGGCAAAATTAAAGCACATGGGATTGAGAATTGGTTGACAGACCAGAAACAGAGAGTGGGAATAAATGGGACTTTTTCCGGATGGCGGTGACTAGTGGTGTACCGCAGGGATCAGTGCTTGGGTCCCAGCTATTCACAATATATATAAATGACTTGGATCAGGAAGCCAAATGCGATATTTCCAAGTTTGCTAACAACACTAAACTGGGCAGGGTTGTGAGATGTGAGGAGGATGCAAGGAGGCTTCAGGGTGATTTAGACAAGTTGTGTGTGTGGACAAACACATGGCAGATACAGTATAACATGGATAAATGTGAAGTTATACACTTCAGTGTGAAAAACAGAAAGGCAGAGTATTATTTAAATGGTGATATATTGGGAAATGTGGATGTACAAAGGGATCTGGGTGTCCTTGTACACCAGTCAATGGAAGTAAACAGGCAGGTGCAGCGATCAATTAGGAAGGTAATGGTATGTTGGCCTTCATTGCAAGAGGATTTGAGTTCAGAAGTAGGGATGTCTTACTGCAGTTATACAGGGCCTTGGTGAGACCACAGCTGGAGTATTGTGTGCAGCTTTGGTCTCCCTACCTAAGAAAGGATATACTTACCATAGAGGGAGTGCAGCGAAGGTTCACTAGGCTGATACTGGGGATGGCAGGATTGTCGAATGAGGAGAGATTGGTTCGACTGGGTCTGTATTCACTAGAGTTTAGAAGGATGAGAGGGGATCTGATTGAAACATATAAAATTCTAACAGGGCTGGACAGACTAGATGCAGGGAGGATGTTTCCCCTACTTGGGGAGTCTAGAACCAGGGGCTACAGTCTCAGGATGCAGGGCAGACCATTTAGGACAGAGATGAGGAAAGATTTCTTCACTCAGAGGGTGATTAACCTGTGGAATTCTCTGCCACAGAGGCTGTGGAAGCCGGGTCACTGAGTATATTCAAGAAAGAAATTGATATTTTTTTGTATATTAGGAGCATCAAGTGGTATGGAGAGAAAGGGGGAATATGGCGTAGAGATAGAGAATCAGCCATGATCATATTGACTGACAGAGCAGGCTCGAAGGGCTGAATGGCCTACTCCTGCTCCTAGTTTCTATGTTTCTACATTTCTAACCAGCATGAGCACAATGGGCCGAATGGCCTCCTTCTGTGCCATAAATTGCCTGTGATTTCGCTGGGGTTCTTGGAAAATTGACAGAACCTTCAACAAAATTCATTCCAATAGCCAAATAACATGTTCCGCTACCGGTTCAGGTAATGTCCCACTCCAGTAACAATAGGAGGATTGGAAAAGTCCCGCAGTAATGCAGGGCTAGGTTTTTTTTTATTGTGAGGTGGTGTTACCGGCGATGCTGGCGTTTGTTGCTCACTTCTGGTTGCCCCGAGGTGGTGGTGGTGTTGAGCCACCCCTCCTCTTGAACCACTGCAAACCCGTTGGAGTTTGAGATACTAGGACCTCCACGCCCGTGGTTAACCTGTTCTATTGTGGACTATTTAACTTCCTGCAAATTGTCTCCTTTCCTTTTGAAGATAAATCAAACAAAACTTCAGAACACCTTACGTTTCTTGTCTCAGGGGGTGGACTCCCACCTTTTGAGTCAGAAAGTTGAGGGTTTAAGCCCATCCAAGGGACTTGAGCACAAAAATCCAGGTAAATACTCTTGTTGCAGTACTGAGGGAGTGCTGCACTGTCAGAGGAGCTGTCTTTTGGATGAAACATTACACCGAGGCACCGTCTGCCCTCCCAGATGGATGGAAAAGATCCCATAATGCTACTGGGAGAAGTGTGGGAGAGTTCTTCCTGGTTTCCTGACCAACATTTATCCCTCAACCAACATCACAAGTGTCAGATTATCCAGCCATGATGACATTGCTGTCTGTGGGATCTTGCTGTGCACCAATATGCTGCCCTGTTTCCTATATTACAACAGTAACTGTGCTTCAAAAAGTACTGCATTGGCTGTAAAGCACTTTGAGACCTCCTGAGGTTGTGAAAGGTGCTATATAAATGCAAATATTTCTTTCAGCTAACCTAGTGTTAAACGGCCAACAATCGGTTGGTGAAGGAGGAGGCCAGAAGTCCAATTTTACTCAGTTTTAGATTTATTCACTAGGTGAAACATTAAAAACGTATAGCTCCATCTTCACAACCCACCACCCGGGTCAGTAAGTGTCTCTTTATACCCATTTTAAAACAATTAAACAAAATAAACAAATAATCAACCCCTTTTAAAGTGTACTTTGAGATTATTGTAACTAAAACAAAATCATCAATGGAAACTTATTAAATGAAAATAATGTTCCTGGGGCCTGATGATGCACTTCAGCTCCTGCACATCCACTGGTTGTAACTCTTTCGAGTTATCAACAGATCGCATGTAACTCTTTCGAGTACATTCACAGTTCTTGGTTTCCGGGAGTGGGACATGAACCCACAACCTTCTAGACGGCCTAAACTATACCAACAGACACCTCATGCTCTCTCTCCAAGGACACCTGGACATGGACTAACCACAGGAGGTGTCTCTTTATACTCTCCTTAATTTCCAATAAAATAAACTAATTAACTCATAAACTAATTGAAAGCCTCTTAAAGGGGCAGGTGTCTCTTTGTAAACTTTTGCGATGACCAATGGAGAAAAAATAAACTAATTAACAAATTAAAACAGAATTACCTGGAAAAACTCAGCAGGTCTGGCAGCATCGGCGGAGAAGAAAAGAGTTGACGTTTCGAGTCCTCATGACCCTTCAACAGAACTGAGTGAAGTTAGGAGAGGGGTGAAATATAAGCTGGTTTAAGGTGGAGGGTGGGGTGGGGGGGAGAGAAGTTGGGGGGGTGGTTGTAGGGTCAAGCAAGCAGTGATAGGAGCAGTTAATCAAAAGATGTCACAGACAAAAGGAACAAAGAGGTGTTGAAGGTGGTGATATTATCTAAACGAATGTGCTAATTAAGAATGGATGGCAGGACACTCAAGGTACAGCTCTAGTGGGGGTGGGGTGGAAAGACTGACAGGGCATTAAAGGTATAGATTTAAAAATAATGGAAATAGGTGGGAAAAGAAAAATCTATATAAATTATTGGAAAAAACAAAAGGGAGGGGGAAGAAACAGGGTGGGGATGGGGTGAGGGAGTTTAAGATCTAAAGTTGTTGAATTCAATATTCAGTCCGCAAGGCTGTAAAGTGCCTAGTCGGAAGATGAGGTGCTGTTCCTCCAGTTTGCGTTGGGCTTCACTGGAACAATGCAGCAAGCCAAGGACAGACATGTGGGCAAGAGAGCAGGGTGGAGTGTTAAAATGGCAAGCGACAGGGAGGTTTGGGTCTTTCTTGCAGACAGACCGCAGGTGTTCTGCAAAGCGGTCGCCCAGTTTATGTTTGGTCTCTCCAATATAGTGGAGACCGCATTGGGAGCAACGAATGCAGTAGACTAAGTTAGGGGAAATGCAAGTGAAATGCTGCTTCACTTGAAAGGAGTGTTTGGGCCCTTGGACGGTGAGGAGAGAGGAAGTGAAGGGGCAGGTGTTGCATATTTTGCGTTTGCATGGGGAGGTGCCATAGGTGGGGGTTGAGGAGTAGGTGGTGATGGAGGAGTGGACCAGGGTGTCCCGGAGGGAACGATCCCTACAGAATGCCGCCAGGGGGGGTGAAGGGAAGATGTGTTTGGTGGTGGCATCATGCAAATTAACCAATTAAATAGGCAGCCCCATTAAAGGGGCACTGTAGTAAAAAGGAAACTTAACAAATCAAATTAAGATGTCGTTTTGGGGGCTGATGATGCACTCCAGACCCAGCGAGGTGTCTCTTTATAATAGGCTCTTTTAAAAGAACAAATGATCAAATAATAGTGATCAAAGGGGGTTGACAGGTCCTGTTGGGGGGCACTGTAAGGTGTCTCTTTATATGTGCACAAATAATTATCCAATGAGTGATTCCCCCCCACACACCTCTGGCTGTAGACGCTTAACCTTCATTTATCCAACTAACAGCTGGGTCCAGTGACCATTTACATTTAAAAATTGCAGGTGAAATGATGAGAAGCTGGGTCTATAGTGAGGTGGTAACTGAACAGCTGAGTAGCAATGTATTTTTCCATTGCATTGTTCCTGGGAAACCATCTCAATGATATAGTAAGCTCTTGAGTTCAGCTTCCACGATGAGGAAATGGCTATAAATTTAAAAGCTTGAGGCTAAGCAGTACTTTCCACAGCCTCTCAGTTCACAGGCATCATCGAACCTTCCCTACGTCATAATAATGTGTCGCCATTAAATCGTCTTTATGTCCTTCTCCAGCCTACGCTGCAGTTTTCATCTGAAAGGGTTTATCATCTCAGGGCTGGTGAGTGTTGCGGTAACTGATCATCGGTGTGATTTCACGGTGAAAGCTGAATCCTGGTGCTCCCAATGGTGCCACGACAGTGTGAAGAAAGAGATGATTTGAGGTCGGTGTCCGAAAGGTTTGGCCTAATTATGGTGAAGGTTAATGGATTGTCCACCTGCTACATTCAATTCCATGTAAGTGTATTCACTGAGAGAAGCATGTCAAAGACAAGTATTGGAGTGGATAAGATCCTTGAAGGGTTCTCTCTATACCTGTACGATAGAGCAGACAGTCTGACGCACTTTGCTGTGGGAGGCCTTTCTGTCAAACTAAACTGATAGAATTCCTACCTCAACCCCTCTGCTGAAACCCTCATCCATGATTTTTTTTAACCCCGTCACTCAATTATTCCAACGAATCTCACCTCCTGTATGTTTACATTGATCTAAAATTCTGCTGTCCATGTCCTAACTTACAGCAAGTCCTGTTCACCCATCAAAACCCTGTGCCCGCTGATCTTCCCTGATCGGCTCCCAATCTGGCAATGCCTCAAATTTAACATTCTCAATCTTGAGTTCAAATCCCTCCTCGGTCTTACCCCTCCCTATCTCTGTAACCCCCTCCAGCCCCACAACAATGAACACATGGGGAAGTTCTCTCTGGTATCCTGACCAACACTCAACTAACAAACCAAAGCACCCATGAACTGGTCATTCATCTCATTGCTATTTGTGGCCATTTGGCCCATTGTGTTTGTTCTAGCTCTTTGAAAGAGCTATCCAATTCGATCCACTCTCCCTCTCTTTCCCCACACAGGTACACTCTCTCAAATCCAGCACCCTAAGGACTGAGGCTGTGCCGGATTTTGGACATTGCTGGATTTTGGGCCTTGGGCAATTCAGGTCAAGCCAGATTGGTTGGGGTCAAGGGTCGCTTTGAGCGTAGGATAGAGTAGCACGCAAAACAGCGAAACTGATAACTAGTCTGGAGCCATGCTGCACCAATGCAGCGCCTAGCCGAATGCTGCACCATGTTGCACCAATGCAGCGTCTAGCCGAATGCTGCACCGCGCTGCACCAATGCAGCAGATAGCCAAATACTGCACCGTGCTGCACCAATGCAGCGCCTAGCCGAATGCTGCACCATGCTGCACCAATGCAGCGTCTAGCCAAATGCTGCACCGGGCTGCACCAATGCAGCAGATAGCCGAATGCTGCATCGCGCTGCACCAATGCAGCACCTAGCCGAATGCTGCACTGGGCTGCACCAATGCAGCAGATAGCCGAATACTGTACCGCGCTGCACCAATGCAGCACCTAGCCGAATGCTGCACCGGGCTGCACCAATGCAGCAGATAGCCGAGTACTGCACCGCGCTGCACCAATGCAGCACCTAGCCGAATGCTGCACCAATGCAGCGCCTAGCCGAATGCTGCACCAATGCAGCGCCTAGCCGAATGCTGCACCAATGCAGCGCCTAGCTGAATGCTGCACCAATGCAGCGCCTAGCTGAATGCTGCACCATGCTGCACCAATGCAGCGCCTTGCCGAATGCTGCACCATGCTGCACCAATGCAACACCTAGCCGAATTGTCCAGGTAAGTTATATTTTTAAATTTTACTCAGTTAAAATTGATGCATGCCACATTCTAAAAATGTCCAGTTATCAGGCAACTCTGGATTTGAGACACTGTACCTGTCTGTATTCTACAATTTATTCCTTTTCAAGTATTTATCCAATTCCCTTTTGAAAGTTCGCATTGAATCTGTTTCCACTGCCCTTTCAGACAGCGCCTTCCAGATCACAACAACTCGCTGTGTAGAAAAAATTGTCATCTTCCCTCTGGTCCTTTTGCCAATCACCTTAAACCTGTGTCCCTCTGATTACCAACCCTCCACTAGTGGAAACAGTTTCTCCCTATTTTCTCTATAAAAACCCTCATAAATTTGAACACCTTGATTTAATCTTTTCCAAACCTTCTCTGCTCTAAAGAGAACAATCCCAGCTTCTCCAGTCTCTCCACATGAACTGAAGACCCTCATCCCCAGTACCATTCTGATAAAATCTCCTCTGCATTAACTTGTCTATTAATGACTTGGTTAAAATAGTGAAGAGAGGTACCTGATGCCAGTGTATTAAGCATTCAAGCATTTAGGGTCTCCAATGGTAATTTGTATGTAACATAGCTGACTTGTCAGCCAGCAGTTTTGTTGCCCATCCCTTGTTGCCCTTGAGAAGGTGGTGGGTGAGCTGCCTTCTTGAACCGCTGCAGTCCCTGTGGTGTAGGTACACCCACGGTGCTGTTAGGGAGGGAATTCCAGGATTTTGACCCAGTGACAGTGAAGGAACGGCGATATATTTCCAAGTCAGGATGGTGAGTGACTTGGAGGGGAACTTCCAGGTGGTGGTGTTCCCATCTACCTGCTGCTCTTGTCCTTCTAGACAGTCGTAGTCACGGGTTTGGAAGGTGCTGTCGAAGGAGCCTTGGTGAGTTCCTGCAGTGCATCTTGTAGATGGAGCAAACCCTGCGTACTGCTTCAGTGTGTGAGGTTTGTTAAGTGATGTTATCAAGGGAAGGGTGCAAGATTGAGCAGACTGGGTCCTTTTCTCTGGAGAAGATAAGACCTAATAGATGTTTGTAAACTGATGGAGGGTTCAGAAGGGTGGATGTGGAAAAACAGCTTCAACTTGTGAGTGAGACCAGAGCAGGGGACCATGAATATAAACTAGTCACAGACTGATCAAATAAATCATTCAGGAGGAATTTCTGTAAATAGAGTGGTGAGAATGTGGAACTCACTGCCACATGGAGTGGTAGAGCGTTGAAATATCTGACTGGAGGTGTGTCGCATTCATGAGCGAGAAAGGAATTGAGGGATGTGGGTGAGGGAGTCGGAGGAGCTAATTAGACTGGAAGGAATCTTGTGTCGAGTATAAGCACCAGTGTAGACCCATTCCAAAATAGCAACCAGAACTGTGCCCATTTTACCAATTGCTATGCGGTCGGTTCTGTGTAATTCTATCTAATCCTTTCTTCACCCAAAAACTTCATTGATAACTTAATTCCTTTTGCAGTCTTCATTTATTCCAATAATTGATGTTCCCCGCTCACACTAATCTATAAACTGACACCAGCAAAATGAAAAACTGGTAACAGCATCTTCTAAAATGTTAAAACCGCGTTTCAGAAATAACTTTAGAAAAGTAAATGAGTGAATTAAAGGCCGATTTCTTCACAATCTCTGGAAGCTCTTTGTGAGAAAGCATTAATTCCAGCTTTGAGATTTCAAAGTTATCAACATCCACATGTGTGCATTTCTCTGATTGTTCCCAGTCAAGGTACCTTGTCCGAAAACCCCTTGTTTGAGTTTGAATAGAGAGGGAAGATTGGCCTCAAGTTCAGAAGGAATTAAACTGATTAAAGTCTAAAACACCGTGAACCTTGTTTGTTACAGCAAAGGTATTGAGGTCGTTCTAACGATTCAATGATTGCATCAAATATTTTCTTAAATTGCATCTAAATTACAGCCTCATAGATGGAAATTGGCAGATACTGTACAACGAAAAGTGAAGTGAAGGGTAAAGTGAGCAGAGTGAGGGGACCTTTAACAGTCCTGACGGTACTGATCACTAACGCTGATTAAAACGCTGATAAACCCAAACATAAAGAGATGTTCACATATTGGAACCAGGCAAGATGGACTCATGTTCGGCTAACCAATAAGATCAGAGCAGATTTGTTAGGTGTCTTTACTGCTGCATGTTTACTGTAAGTGTCACACTCTTAGGTATACTCTGCCAAACCTTTAAACAAAGAACTTGCATTTCTATAGAGCCTTTCACAGCCTCAGCACATCAGCCAATTAAATTCTCTTAAAGTGTGGTTATTGTTGGCATGTCAGAAACATGGCTGCCAATCTGTGCACAGCAAGCTCCCACAAACAGCAACGTGATAATAGCCAGATCCATCTGTTCTGGGTGATGTTGACTGAGGGATAGATATTGGCTAGGACACTGTGGGGAACTCCCAACCCTTCTTCAGAGCAGTGGCTGTGGTATCTTTTATACCCACTTGAGAGGGCAGATGGGGCTTTGTTTAATATCTCATGCAAAACATGGCACCTCCAACAGTGCAGCACTCCCGCAGTGCTGCTCTGGAGTGCCTGCCTTGATCTCTGTGCTCAAGTCTCTGGAGTGGGACTTGAACCCACCACCTTCTGACCACTGGGTCTGACCACAGAGCCATAGTTGACCCTAATTTGTCCCCAAAATTTTACATTGTAAGTTTGCACAGTGGGGCAGGTGTAACAGTGCTACACAAGGTGTAATAAAAGGGAGATTTATTTCGCAATGTCAGCACTCGCTGGACCTGTGATGGAACGCTGTAAAGAGAAGCTTCACTGCACAGGGAAGTCCGAATGTTCGAATTGACCCATAACCAAAATAATGGCCCAGGTCTTCCAGTCAGCTGCAGCGCTGTGGCTCACGGCATGAGTGAGGTGGGTGGGTTTGGCTGGGGGAGTAGGATTGTTAATTGTGCGGCAAGTTTACTTTTAAATACATTTTGAGGTCTTCCCGATACAGCTTCTGCCGTTAATCTCTTTCAGCCCCGGTCCTACACCAGTGATGAACTCCAGTGAGTATCCCCAGGGTAAATATCTGGGCAAATTCAGGGCGTCTCACCCAAGTCCACAAAGTCGAGGTCAGAGGTGGAGGAATCGATGGAGGGTCCGGGCAGCGTATCTCTTCCCGTTGGAAGTTCAGGTTTTGTGTTTAAGTCCCGTACATTGGGACTTCTCCTGGCTCCTGGCGTTGCAGCAGTGACGAGCGTCTCAAAGCTCCCCATTGATTCAGTCGGTAGGTCCAGGCCATTATCTGTGCTGCCCGCGATGTGAGGAGGATGGTACTGGAAGCTGTACACTGGCTCCCTCTGTTGGTGCAGAGGGAAACTGCTCGTTTTGGTGCTGAAGAGGTCACCAGCAAGGTGGGCATTAAGGACTGGAGTTTCCTCCTTGGGGAGGTAATGAGGATGGGAGGAGGCTCACGTTGAGAATAAACAGTGAACGGACAAGTTTCAAAACTACACCCATTTTAGTGACAGAAAATTGTGACCAAGTATCCACACAACCTGGATACAAGTCACCCAGCTGCATTAAATCTGCATGATCTCTGACCTGGCTTAAAACTTGCACTGGAACAGGGTCGATGTTGTCCTGATGGTGTGAGTGTGAGCAGAGCTAAACAGCAAATAGCGCTCAGCGCTTCAGATTTTTACACTTAATTCATTTTAAAAAAAACAAAGACTTGCATTTCTATAGCACCTTTCACAGTCTTAGGATGTCCCAAATCTGCTTTGCAGCCAATGAAGTACTCTTGTAATTACAGAAATGCAGCAGCCAATTTGCACACAGCAAGATCCCACAAACAGCAATGTGATAAACAGCCAGATGACCTGACTTTAGTGACGTTTGTTGACGGATAAATATTGGCCAGGGCAGTGGTGAGAACTTCCCCCGCTCTCCTTTGAAATAGTGAGAGGGAGGGAGTGAGGAGGAGGAGAGGGCGTTTCTCTCTCCGGAGAGACTGGTCAGAAAACATTCGCAGAGTGATAGGTCAGTGAGGCTGCAGGCGTGCTGAGAGAGGGTGAGGAGCTGGAGCATTGCCTAACACTGAGAGCCTCATGGCCTCAAACTCTGCGGTGCTCATTGTCATCGTAACATTGCACAGGCTGCTACACCTGCAAGACCCCACCTCCTTCAATCTGTGCCCGCGCTCCCTTTTTTTAACAGTCAGAGTGCACCTCCCCTTTAAGAAGCATCAGAAACAGCAGATACAAAGGCCTTGCCCCAGGGAGGTGCATTGCCAATGAGTAACCCTGCCTTGTTACGCCCAAGCGATTAAAGTAATTGTGATATCCACGCTGACTGAACCAAGTGCCAGTGGAGGGAATCAGAGAATGATACAGCACAGAAGGAGGCCATTCAGCCCATCATGCCTGTGCCAGCTCTTTGAAAGTGGTCTCCACTTAGCCCCCACCCCCCACCCTGTGCTTTCTCCATCATCCTTGAAATTTCTTTGCCTTAACCAACGTGTTTAACCAATTCCTTTCCGAAATCTGCTCCCAGAGCCCTTTCTGGCTGCGCATTCCAGATCACAACAGCATTTGTCTGATGGGACAGATATTAAATGTCTCTTGGCTTAAAGCCTTATTCCACCTCGTAGTAATTACAAACCTATTGATTAACCTGGGGTTACTCAGCACAACTTTGCACACAAAGCGAATGGTGTTTGTGAACCTGTTACTAACTGAAAGTGTCTGCACTTGTATTAAACATTTCACTTGTTGAGCAGATCTCAGATTAATCCGCAGTTTCATTGAAGCGAAATGCCAAATCTACCAGAAGATGGCAGTGTCGTTCCACACAATCCAAGGCATCCTGGAAAAGCTGCTGAATACACGTCAGCACCTTTAGGTGCCCCCACCCCAACCCCATCCCCCCTCACCCCACCCCACCCAGCCCCGAGACCTTGAATTGAAGATGAGGGACCGGAATGAAAGAGAAACTGCTCTGGAGGAATGATAACATAGGAAAATAAGAAATAGGAGCAGGAGTAGGCCATTCAGCCCATCGAACCTGCTCTGCCATTCAATAAGAGCATGGCTGACCTTTGACATCAGCTCCACTTTGGTACTCTATCCCAGTGTCCCTCAATTCCCTTAATGTCCAAAAATCTATCAATCTGTGTCTTGAATATACTCACCAGCTGAGCACGGACATCCCCTGGGGTAGGGAATCCCAAAGGTTCACCGCCCTCTGAGTGAAGAAACCTTTCCTTATCTCAGTTCGAAATGGCCAACCCCTTATCCTGTGACTGTGAAGCCTGGTTCTAGACTCCCCAGCCAGGGACAAACATCCCCTCAGTGTCTGCCCTGTCCAACCCTCTAATCATTTAATAAGTTTCAGTGAGGTCACCTCTCATTCTTCTAAACACCACAGAATCTGGGCCCATTTCACTCCATCTCTCTTTGTCGGACAACCTCTCAATCCAGGGACCAGCTGGGCGAAGTTTTGTTGTAAGTCTGCTGTAAGGCACATGTATCCTTCCTAAAGGAAGGAGACCCAAAGCTGGACGCGATACTCTCAGGGCGGCCTCAGGAAATGCCTGGTGATTCAGTGAGAGGACAGTCGGTTGGAGTGAAGAGATGAGGAAACAGAAGATGAAACCCCAACTCATAAAAAGACAAGTGGAGCCGAGAGTCATTAACCCATCGGGAATGTTTTGGTAGAGACAGTAAGTGTGTGTTTAGATCGATTTCCGATGGTGTCTCCACCATCAGATCCACAAGGACGACCCAACAAGTAAATGTGTTTTCCGGAAGTGGTTTCAGTGGTTAGCGTTCCCACCTTCAGTATTAGTTGGTTATGGTTTTAAGCGCAGCCGGGTGTGTAGTTCAGGCTGATGTTTTTACAGCAGTACTGAGGGAGAGCTGCACTGTTGATGGTGCTGTCTCCCTGATAAGATGTTACATTCTCTTGCGGGTGGATGTAGAGATCCCTTGACACTATTTGAAGATGTGCAGCAGTGCCCTCCCCGGTGTCCTGGCCACTTTATCTCCCAGCCAATGCCACTAATACGGTTGATTTGGTCACTTATTTCACTGCCGTTTGTGGGATCTTGCTGTGTGCGAATTGTCCACCCCGTTTCCTACGTTACAACAGTGACCTCACTTCAAACTTACTTCATTGGCTGTAAAGTGTTTTGGGATGTCCTGATGTTGTGGAAGGTGGTATAGAACTGCAAATTTTCCCTTTATTTACAACATGGGCAAGACCCACCTGCACACACTGGATGTGACTCCCCTTCCTCCCCCTCTCCCTCTCTCCTCTCTCCCCCTCTACCCCTCTCCCCCTCTCCCCCTCTCTTCTCTCCCCCTCTCCCCCCCATCCCACTGGATGACAATCAAACTCAACCAGTCTGACTATAGTGTGGGAATGTACCACTCACCTAGCAGTCATTTGGTTCAGAGAGTTAAAGTACTGGATATTGGATGATAATGTAGCCCCAAAAAACCACATTGTTCAAAAACCCACCTGTACAGCTCTCCCTTCGGGCAATATGCTCTCAAGTTAGCCATTTGGAAGCACAGTTATACTGTGGCTTGTGCATCAGTGTCAAAACAAGACAAGGACTGTAGTTGATTGATCCATGGGATCTGGGTAAAGAATCTGTAGCGTTTGTATAAAATGGTACAGATAGAGCATCCATGAATGATGCTGTCAATGGGGAAGGTTTCATTTGAGATTAATAACAGAAGCAATATGACCCTAATAAATATACTTCTTTCTACAGTCAGTTTAAGCAGAAGGGATTAAGTCACAGTGATTTCTGAAAGCGTTTCAGATTTAATTACATCTGTCAGTAAAAACTGAATCTCTGCAAAGGAAGTGAAATGTTTTGATAAGGGTCTAGGTGCTGCAATCAATCATCCAGATCTGAGAACCTCTGTGATTTATCAGTGTACCAGTGTGTGCTTTATACTGAAGCAACATTGTAAACACACTGAGCAGCTCAAACATCTCCAGGATAGGAGCTAGTCACTTACAATACCCTCGGCTGTACAAGGGATTGAAAGTTTGTGAGTGAGGAGATAGAAAAGAGGTTGGTTACAGGAAACATTGTTAATGTGGTCTCCGGTATCTGTATTTTTAAGATCCAATGATTTTTTGCCAAATAAATAACCTTTTGGTAAGATTTGACAATCACCGATCAGATTCATAAAAAATTCTTGCTGCTCAATTTATTGACACATATTTAACAGTAAAAGGTGAGGTGATGCACAATGTGAACCATTTTATATAACCATTCAGGATATTGCATTGCTTAAAGGCAACAACAACAACTTGCATTTAGATGATGCCGTTAACATAATAAAAACCTGTTCCAAGGTCTTCTTTCCTCTTAACCAGAAACCAGTGGGGATGGTAGCTCAGCTTAAATTCAGTGGGTGACACTCTCAACCCCTAGTGACAGTTCAACTGTCAACTCCTGGTACAGAGATTTAAGCAGGTAATATGGGCTGACACGGCAGTGAAGTAGCGAGGAGGTTCTGTCTTTCAGGCTCAGTGTTAAACAGAGGCTCTCTCAGGTGAATGTAAATGGGGCTATTTGAAAAGCAGGAGAGTTCTCCTAAGCATCCTGGGTCAATACTTACCCCTCAATGCACATCACTAAAAAACCCGATGACCTGATTGTTTATCTCATTGCTGTTTGTGGGAGCTTGCTGTGCACAAATTGGCTGTTGTGTTCCGTTTGTTACAACAGTGAGAACACTTTTTTAAAAGTAGACTTCATGAGCTGTAAAGCGCTTTGAGACACCCTGAGGTTATGAAAGATGTCAGCCGTAATGGCTAGACCATGTCATTGGAATGAGGTCGCCCGCCAAAAGATGCACTGTACGGAGAGCTTGATGGTGCCAGCAGCCAAAACTCACACAAGAGAGACATCATTTCATATCAGACTGACCTCAACACCTGAGGACTGTCTGCACATGACTGGAGCACTTGGCACCCAAGACTCCACACTGGAACACGGGTCCCTCACTGGGGAGGAAGACCCGCCTCAGAGAGCTGCCGGTCAATCTGATTGGTTGGCAGCTCTCTAGAGTCCCTGAGGCACCAGGAGTTGCAATGGACATGGTTGGAGCTGCAATCAGTGCCCAGAGCCTAATTCCTGGAATTCCAGGAAAAGGTAAGTTTTGGGGGGTTCTCAGGACAGGGAGAGTAGGGGAGGCCTGGGGGGTGGACAGTAGGGGATTGGGGTGCCTGGGGAGAGGTTGGGGTGGGTGGCGTGGGGAGGGTGGTCCTGCAGTTACTAGATCTTAAGGGGAGGGGGTTAAAAGGGGGTTTCTGATGGAGATGTCCCCTCTCCTCCACCACCCCAGCTTCCCACCCGGAGGCTTGGACCTGATTATTTTCGGGTTTCCCCCCACCATGCCCGGGAACTCCTCCCACCAGCCTAAAAATTGAGGCTGGGCGGGAAACAGCCCTTAAGTGGTCACTGATTGGCTGCTCAAGGATCCCAATCGGGGCAAAGGGCAGGCGGAGTCCAACTGAGGCTTCACCCGCCCCCCAGGGTAAAATTGCAGAGCTGTGGTGGGGGCAGGCAGGCAGGAACCCAGTGGGAAGCCCATCGAGGAATTTAACGCTCACCCCCTCCCCACCCCTCCCAGCCCACCCCACCCCCACCAACAAACCCACCGGGGTTGGGGGGACCCACGTCTTCAGGTTTCCACAGAAAAGCTCCACCAGAGGAAGCAGCTTGTCCCCTACGTTAGCAAAGCACGACCTACAATACCCCCAGTGCAAGCGACAGTGCCTTGCTAGAATTGAACTGTACTCCCACCTGGAGACTCACAACGGGTGAGCGGTGAATATGAATCATCAGCAACCATGCAGAGGCGAAGAAGAGAAGAAAGGCGCTATAGAAATGCAAATCTTGCTTTTAATGTTGGATTTCTTGTCAGGGCATTAACCAGGTCTGGAGTAACGATGTCAGTTACTAGCACTGCACCTCAGGAAGGACTTAATAGCCTCGGAGTGGGTGCAGTGCAGACTCATCAGGATTTATATCAGAGATTAAAGGATTACATTTCCAGGAGAGGTTGCATAAATGTGGCATGTGTTCCCTTGAGTTTAGAAGATTGATGGGCGATCTAATCAAGGCTTTTACAACATTAGAGAGATTCAATAAGATAGAGAGAACACCAGAGCCTACTGCTAACTTTGCAGTTTTGTCTGTGTTTGGTCTGATTCAGCGAGAGGCTGACTATTGTCTCCTGTACATTTCACTTCCTCACGGCAAAACTGAATTAAATTTGAATTCTAAGGTATGCAGGAAAATAGCTAAATCCCATCTGGACATTAAGATATTGGATAATTCTCAAGGAAGAGCTGCAGAAATATAACACTTCAAATCATGCAGGGGGATATTTATGTAGGGAAACTATCGACCTGGATTTCATGGTCACCAGTGAAGTGAGGGCACTCACCACTGACCTCACACAAAGCTGCCCACTGAGATCTAGCAGTCTCTATGGTGTGCATTTCAACTTCCCTGACATCAGTTTGAATCTAGCAAAAAGGCCAGGCGTCCAACAACAGTGATGTCATCAAGCAGAGAAAGTAGCCAATCAGATAGAAGTATTCTCATAGGCAGCAAAGCAGGGACACTGATTGTCTTTCACTTCTAATTCATTTTTGCAGTAAGCAAAATAAATGATTGGGGCATACAGATTAAAAGGTGAGACATAATAAAAATAACCTTTTAAAACAATCATATTTCAAAATGTTAGATTTTTTTTTATCAGGATGAGAAAGTCTGACATCACACAAATGAGGTGTCAACCTGGTGAAGCTATAATACAGGACTACTTGCGTGCCAAGCAGCTTAGGCAGCAAACAATAGACAGGGCTAAGCGATCCCACAACCAACGGATCAGGTCTAAGCTCTGCAGTCCTGCCACACCCAGTCGTGAATGGTGATGGACAATTAAACAACTCGCTGGAGGAGGAGGCTCCACAAATATTCCCATCCTCAATGATGGGGGAGCCCAGCACATCAGTGCAAAAGATAAGGCTGAAGCATTTGCTACAATCTTCAGCCAGAAGTGCCGAGTGGATGATCCATCTCAGCCTCCTCCAGAGGTCCCCAGCATCACAGATGCCAGTCTTCAGCCAATTCAATTCACTCCACGTGATATCAAGAAACGGTTGAAGATACTGGATACTGCAAAGGCTATGGGCCCTGGCAATATTCCGGCAATAGGTACTGAAGACTTGTGCTCCAGAACTTGCCGCGCCCCTAGCCAAGCTGTCCCAGTACAGCTACAACACTGGCATCTACCCGGTAATGTGGAAAATTGCCCAGGTATGTCCTGTACACAAAAAGCAGGACAAATCCAACCCGGCCAATTACCGCCTCAACAGTCTACTCTTGATCATCAGTAAAGTAATGGAAGGAGTCAACAGTGTTATCAAGCGGCACTTGTCCACCAATATCCATTACAAGCCTACCGACTCCCACAGCTACCTCGACTACAGCTCCTCACACCCTGCTTCCTGTAAGGACTCCATCCCATTCTTTCAGTTCCTTCACCTCCGTCGCATCTGTTCTGATGATGCCACTTTCAAAAACAGTTCTTCTGACATGTCCTCCTTCTTCCTTAACAAAGGTTTTCCACCCACGGTAGTTGACAGGGCCCTCAACCGTGTCCGGCCCATCTCCCGCGCATCCGCCCTCACGCCTTCTCCTCCCTCCCAGAAACATGATAGGGTCCCCCTTGTCCTCACTTATCACCCCACCAGCCTCTGCATTCAACGGATCATCCTCCGCCATTTCCGCCAACTCCAGCATGATGCCACCACCAAACACATCTTCCCTTCACCCCCCCTGGTGGCATTCCGTAGGGATCGTTCCCTCCGGGACACCCTGGTCCACTCCTCCATCACCCCCTACACCTCAACCCCCTCCCACGGCACCTTCCCATGCAACCGCAGAAGGTGCAACACCTTCCCCTTTACTTCCCCTCTCCTCACCATCCAAGGGCCCAAACACTCCTTTCAAGTGAAGCAGCATTTCGCTTGCACTTCCCTCAGTTTAGTCTACTGCATTCGTTGCTCCCAATGCGGTTTCCTTTACATTGGAGAGACCAAACGCAGACTGGGTGAGCGCTTTACATAACACCTTCGGTCTGTCTGCAAGCATGATCCAGACCTCCCTGTCGCTTGCCATTTTAACACTCCACCCTGTTCTCTTGCCCACATGTCCGTCCTTGGCTTGCTGCATTGTTCCAGTGAAGCCCAACGCAAACTGGAGGAACAGCACCTCACCTTCCGACTAGGCACTTAACAGCCTTCCGGACTGAATATTGAGTTCAACAATTTTAGATCATGAACTCTCTCCTCCATCCCCACCCCCTTTCCGATCCCCCCCCCTTTTTTCCAATAATTTATATTGATTTTTCTTTTCCCACCAATTTCCATTATTTTTAAATGTATTTCCATCCATTGTTTTATCTCTACCTTTTAGCCTTTCCTTCACCCCCCATTCCACCCCCCCACCCCCACTAGGGCTATCTGTACCTTGCTTGTCCTGCTTTCTACCCTTAATTAGCACATTCCTTAGATAATATCACCACCTTCAACACCTCTTTGTTCTTTTGTCTGTGACATCTTTTGGTTATCTCTACCTATCACTGGCCCCCTATCCAGCTCTACCTGTCCCACCCCGCCTTAAACCAGCTTATATTTCACCTCTCTTCTATTTTTACTTAGTTCTGTTGAAGAGTCATACGGACTCGAAACGTTAACTGTGCTCCTCTCCGCAGATGCTGCCAGACCTGCTGAGTTTTTCCAGGTATTTTTGTTTTTGTTCTCAAAACATTAACTCTGTCTTTCTCTCCACAGGTGCTGTGAGACCTGTTGAGAATCTACCCACCATTCCTTGACATTCAATGACATTCCTATCACTGAATCCCCCACTATCAACATCCTGGAGGTTACCATTGAGCAGAAACTGAACTGGACTAGCAATATAAATACTGTGGCTATAAGAGCAGGTCAGGAGCTAGGAATCCTGCGGAGAGTAACTCACCTCCTGACTCCCCAAAGCCTGTCCACCATCGTCAAGGCTCAGGTCAGGAGTGTGATGGAATACTCCCCACTTGCCTGGTTGAGTGCAGCTCCAACAACACTCAAGGCATCCAGGACAAAGCAGCCCATTTGACTGGCACCCCTTCCACAAACATTCAGTCCCTCCACCACCGACGCACAGTAGCAGCAGTGTGTGTACCATCTACAAGATGCACTGCAGGAACTCACCAAGCCTCCTTAGACAGCAACTTCCAAACACACGACCACTACCACCTAGAGGGACAAGGGCAGCAGAGACTTGGGAACCCACCACCTGGAAGTTCCCCTCCAAGTCACTGACCATCCTGGCTTGGAAATATATCGCCGTTCCTTCACTGTCGCTGGGTCAAATTCCTGGAACTCCCTCCCTAGCAGCACTGTGGGTGTACCTACACCACATGGACTGCAGTGGTTCAAGAAGGCAGCTCACCACCACCTTCTCAAGGGTAATTAGAGATGGGCAATAAATGCTGGCCTAGTCCCCAATTGGCCGCATCCCATGAATGAATATAAAAAAAAGCTTTCCAGGACCAGAGAGGTTGTTCATAAGTACTTTTGACTAAGTATGGCATCGGAAGCTCAGTTACACCTCATTAACACAGAGTAACTTTTCCAGGAATCTTTAACAGGGATATCACAGCATAAAAGGGGGAAACTTTCATCAGTTCAGTGATTTCTGATTGATTGCTCTCGGTGAGGCATCAACAATGTAGCCTATGGGGAATTGTTGACAGCAACTTCTGCATTTCCACCTTTAACTGCGCCTGTGTGGACTCTAGAAGCTGCTGTCAGTTTCAAAAGAGTGATGATGGTGAATGCTAACAGTTTCACTGTCATTACTATCGCAAAATCTGGGACATTATTTCCCAAAATTTGAGCCATGTGATGAGGGGAGCGTAGCCTAGGGGGATCAGGTGACTCTGGGCTTATGGGGGAAGTGGGGCTGGGGCAGTAAAATGCGGCGAGCTGTTCAAAAGTCCATTGACTTTGGCAGGACCGTAAAATCCCACCGGTGTAAAATTCCACCCATGGTTCCCAAATCTCCCGGGGGTTTTCCTCACCTCATTGATAGAGACTGATCACTATGTTTGGTCAATAACACCATTATCATGTGACCCTCAGGGTGGGAGAAAGTGAATGCGATGGATTGTGGTACGAAAACAAAATACTGCAGATGCTGAAAATCTGAAATAAAAGCAGAGAAGGGTGGAGCTACTTAGCAGGTCAGGCTGCATCTGCAGAGAAAGAAACAGAGTTAATATTCAGAATGAATCTCAGTGGAAACTTGAGAACAGCACCTCATCTTTTCATGAGGCACTTCACAGCCTTTTGGACTCAACACTGAGTTCAACAGTTTCAGACCATAACCACTGCTCCCATCTTTTCAAACAGCTGCTGCTGTTCATTGTCCGACTGTTGCCATTTCCACCTCCTCTAGACCGATCTCTTGTTTCTTTACTTGTTCCATCACCATCTCCTTTTGCCTTGCGCCATTGTCCCTTTCATTATTTAATTTCTCCTGCCTTCCCCTATCTCAGACCTTCCCTGTTTTTCATTTCTTCCCTTGCCTCCGCACTTGCTTAAAGCCTCTTATAGCCAAGCTTTTCCCAGTTCTGATGAAAGGACATCGACCTGAGATGTTGACCGGGATTTCCTGTTCCTGTCACAGTCGGAATCATCACGGGCGGGTTGGAAAATTTGACGGACCAGCCAAAGGCCTGTTGACTTTGGGCAAGAATTTCCACTCCTGCCCGCCCGCTGACTCTGTTTCTCTCTCCACAGACACCGCCTCAATGGTCCATGGTTTTCCTATATCCCTCACTATAGTTTATTAATGGAGGGCTGGGTAAGGCAGCTGTGTTTGCAGAGTTGTTTTTCTGAAACGTTCTATCCACAATGCCATTTTAATCCTCCTTTAGGTGTCAGGTGAATGAACCTTTATCCATTTCATTGCGTGGAAATGCTGTCGCCTTTTCATCAAATCACCAATGTTAACCTGAGAGAGAAATTGTGCTTTTAGCTCTGAATCGATGACTTCAATTCTCGAAGCATTAGGGTGAGAGAAAGAGGGCACAAAGTAATAATATAAATCCAGGTGATTAGTTGTCGAGTTTCAGTGGAAATCGGCACAGCTTTGTGGTCTGCCTGTTTTCCTTAGCTCAGAGAGGACACCAGCATTTTATGGTCTGTCACCTCTCCGTTTGTCACATCATAATTACACATTAAGCCACTTATCCACTTCCTGATGGATCAGCCAAGATAGATGTGTGGTTCTCATCTCTAAGTATCCGGGATGCTGATAATGAGTGGATTATCCACTTCCCTGCAAACACTACTGTTCATTGACTAGAATGGCAAAAAAGGCGTACAACTGAACAGGGGATCCAATTCCAACTTTGCTAAATATTCAAAACACCTTTAATGATTATTGCTTGAGCGCTGCAGTAGGATTTAGAAACTGAAGAGTTTAATTGTCAGGATTTGAGTTAAGAATCTCTATTTGCCTAAAGCAGTGTCTTGTGATAAGAGTTCATCCTAACGCAGAGCAGTTTGTAGTCACAGCAACAGGATGCGGTAGTGTAAAAGTTATATCACTGGACTAATAATCCAGAGTCATAGTCATAGAGTGATTACAACACAGAAGGAGGTCGTTCAGTCCATCGAGTCCATGATGGGGCACTTGAGCTCAAATCCCAATTTGAATTCAATTTAAAAATCTGGAGGTATAAAACTGGTCTCAGTGAAAGTGACCAGGAAAGTGTTGGATTGTTGTTATAAACCCAACTGTTTCAAGAATATCCTTTAGGAATGGAAACCTGCTGCCCTCACTCAGTCAGGGTCTATATGTGACTCCATCGTGCATCAACGGGGTTGACTCTGAGATGAAAGTCCATGTTGTTAGTATGTTCCATGTTGTTAGTATGTTGTTAGTCCATGTTGTTAGTATGTTCCATGTTGTTAGTATGTTGTTAGTCCATGTTGTTAGTATGTTCCATGTTGTTAGTATGTTGTTAGTCCATGTTGTTAGTATGTTCCAAAACCGTGTAGTCAATGTGTGAGTGAATGTAGACGCTGGGAATTCAAATTCAATCAGTATAACAGAGATTAGAAGAGACATGTTCTGGCTGTAAATGGAGGTCCTTCTCCCTCAGTCCTGATGTGTTGCTCAGATGGATGAATACTCTTACATCTGGAACATCTGGAACTTTAATGTTACAATAAATGTTACAATTAAAAAAATAAACACAGAGGCTGTGGTCCCCCCCACAGTTCGGTCTATATCCTGGTAGTATTCAGAGACTATGCTGGTTTCTTCTTCATCACTTACACTTGAAGAAAAGCCATCGTCTTCAGGATATTTGCCAGTTTGTGAAACTGTCGGTTTGTCTGGGATGCCTGCTCTTTGTGTGGACATTGACATTTATCTGCAGTTGTTAACCCTACTGTTTTGGGAAGCTGGATTGGGTAGAAACCGAGTGCCATGTTTGGAGATTTCCCTGGAAAATAGAGGTTGTGGAATTCAACCATTTGTGTCTTTGGAGTTTTTTCAATTTGTTCACAGGATGTGGGCTTCGCTGGCTGGGCCAGCATTTATTGCCCATCCCTAATTACCCCTTGAGAAGGTGGTGGTGAGCTGCCTTCTTGAGCCGCTGCAGTCCATGTGGTGTAGGTACACCCACAGTGCTGTTAGGGAGGGAGTTCCAGGAGTTTAACAGTCGGACTTTCTTCTCTTGGCCTGTTCTTTGGACACATTGGAATGAGCCTCCATGGGAGCTCACAGTCGACACAATTGCAATGGAACATTCACCACCGATGACTAGCAGGCAGTCTTGGAATAAAGCAAGACCCAACTTTGTTTTATCCACTATGAAATGTCGATTCATATCAACTTTGATTTGACGGTAAAATTAAAATACAAAAGATAAGGTGGAATCTTGTTTATCGGTGTTTTGTTGTGGTTATTTGGTGATTGCTGTCCTTTTGTTTGTTGATCCCAAAGTGGATCGGAACTCGTAGCTGCCCGGCACACCGTCCTGTTAATGAGACCCGCTTCACCATGATGGCTCACCACCACCTTCTCAGGGCTACCAGGGATGGGTAACGAGTACCAGCTCTGCCCGCGACACTCAAGTCAGAAGAATTAGTTTGTCTCAGCTGACACCTCCTGTTAAAGCCCATCCAGTTCTTCCTAATGTCATTAATTTCAACCAATGTGGAGAAAGAACAT